>NC_089590.1:28681790-29024394 GCF_019320115.1 Miscanthus floridulus | reverse complement strand
AGGATTTGGATCTCTCTGGAATCGACCGGACGCTGGGTGGTAGCGTCCGGTCGCTACCACTGGAGCGTCCGGTCATTGGATCTCGCGTGATTTAAGTCCCTTCTCCGTTTCCTTCTCTGTCACGTTCAGGATCCTCATATAACCATGCCTTTGTCTTCTTACTCCTTGACCTAACTCGCCCGAGCCCTAGCCTGCGCCACCGCCAACTCACTGTCGCAGCCTAGCCCACGCCTCCCTTGCCCATGCTCGCCCAGCCCCCTCGTCAGCCATGTGCCACCGTGACTCTACGTCGGCCACCTCGCGCCCACATCGCCGTGCCTCCCCGCACGCCACCGTGCGACCGGCCCTCTCTTCACCGTGAAGTGCCGTGTGCCCTAGCCCCATCTCCTCTCGGTAAGGCTAGCCCCTTGTTTCAATTTCAAATTGCGTAGATCAATTTGCAATCCAATGCACTGATTTCACAAATACTAGGGCCACCAGTTCATCATTGCTCTGTGTAACCCTAGCCCCTACCGGTTCTGAGGATTCCCCCACGTGTCGCCTTTTCTTTTCTCGGATCACTGATCGTCAGGTAGAAAGCCATTCGATTCAAGTTCGCATCTACATTGCTTTCTCTATTAGGGTTTTGCATCTATTAGACATATGGTATTTATTTGTATATCCATCTATTCTATCGTGCTGCAAGTTAGTTCCGTTGTGGTTCTTCTGGCAGTTGGCAGTCAACTCGGAGCCAAGCTCATGAGTAAGGATCAAGGCCAAGCCTCGAAAGCGGCAGTTTGATAGTTGATCTTCATCAGCGGCAGTTCATCATCTTGTCAGTTTAGATGGCTCGCACCAAGAACGTTGGTGGTGGCCTAGGTGATGATGATCGGAGGCCCCCACCTCGCCAGCCAGCTGGATCTAAGGGCAAGTCAACTAAGCAAGTGACATCCAAGAAGCGGAAGTACCCCGACGCAGAGACAGCGAGAGCAGCAGCTGTTGCAGAGGCCGTAGAGCGTGCCGAGAGAGGTGGTGCCCGCAGCGGAGTTGTCATTACAGATCAGCCAGTTTCACCAGCAGTCAGAGCTGCGATTGAGGAGGTTGAGCGTCATCATGGTAGTCCAGCTGGGACTGCCACGTTTGAAGGATGATGGGTTGCCATTGAGGAGGGTCTGTCAGCACAGCAGCAGCCCCCACCAACAGAGCCTCAGCCAGCCCAGGAGACTCAGGAGGGTCAGGAGACTGAGCTGGCACCTCAGCTACGCCGCTCGAGTCATACCAGTGCTACAGTCCACTGAGGCCAGTTACATAGCGCAGAGGTTCACGTCCTCCGCCCAGACCTTAGGGTCCGCCTCCAGTGGTTCACCTCGACTTGAGGGCCACCGCCGCCAGACAGGTTTAGCAACTGCGATTTGTTGAGTTTGAGGTTTGGTTTCCTCCGAGGAGGGATGAGAGAGCAGCTGAGGGTTTCTACATGCCACTGCAGGAGGATTTCTACAATGCTTATCTCAATAGTGGGGTAGTGTTCAGATCTCAGAGAGTCTGTCAGATAGAGTCTATTGTGGCAGCAGCCAGAGAGAGCATTCGGCCATACTTGTCATATTTGCTAGGACTGACAGATTTGATTGGACGGATGGGGATATATGTACCATCTTGGGTTCGTCAGTTTTATGGTTCACTCTTCATCAATCCACATCACAGGTTTATTCACTTTGCTTTCAGAGGCAAAGACTACAGAGTGACGAGTGGCAGGGCTAGAGAGATATTGAGGCTATAGGAGTAGCCTATCAAGATGCATGAGGTTTGTTATGGACAGCAGGGACCTCCTAGGCGTCCTCATGGAGGGCTGGTGCCCCCTACAGATTTAGTGTGCCATTGCTTCAAGGAGCCCTTTGGTGAGGGTTCGAGCAGGAACCCTAGTGACCTGACTCCTATAGCAAGAGTGCTAGAGGCCATCATCAGGAGGACACTGCTTCCTAGGTTGGGATACAGGGAGGGCCTGACTCGCTTATAGCTCTGGCTTCTCAATGCCATCATGCAGCAGACAATATTTGATATCTGGGATCTCCTGCTTTCAGAGATAGAGGATACTATAGCTGAGGGATTCAAGGGTCACAGGCAGCTTCCCTATGCTCACTGGATCATGTTCCTCATCCATAGAGTAGTGCTTGATAAGCCCCCTAGCATGATGGATGAGTATACAGGTGCCACCACAGAGTTCCCAGCTTACAACCTATCACAGAGGATCAGACACACCACTCCTCAGGCACCCAGACAGCCTAGCCATCGTCTCGACGTGCCAGAGTCCATAGCTCAGTAGGATGAGATCATCAGAGGGATTGCAGCCATTGAGGAGGAGGAGCTAGAGGCACAGCAGGAGGTGAGCGAGTACAGTGATAGCTCTAACGATGACTACCAGCCTATACCTCAGATGCCGCCATGCAGACACGATGCAGAGGCCGGTAGATCTAGTTCTGCTCCACCTGCTCCATAGACAGACCCTGCTCTCATTGCTATTCTTGAGCGGATGCAGCAGGATTAGACACGACAGGCATAGGAGACAGCTGCCAACTTCGCACAGTTTTAGGCTCGTTAGGACAAGTTCCAGCGGCAGCAGCAGCTCCTTCAGCACTAGCAGTTACTTATGCAGCAGTAGCTCATGGGATTCATGCAGCATGTAGTGACAGCCATTGGGGTCCCACTGCCACAGCCTTCGCCCTAGCTTGCACAGCCTCCTACCACTTCGACGACTCTAGCAGTACAGCCCAGTGGGCTCCAGAGTCAGGGACAGCCTCCAGCTCAGTTTGCTTCACCTCTTATACAGGTGTCCTAGTGGTTAGCCTCACCCGTGGTAGCCCCGCAGTTCACTCCATTTCAGATAGGCTTCACACTAGAGCAGTCTTCCTCGCTATTCGTGCCTGAGACGTCAGTCTCTAGGAGTCTTGGAGCATCCTTCAGCGAGTTGACCGGCATGCCTACTTTGCCTCATATGCATACCACCGGTCCGTCTACAGCAGCTCTAGTCATAGTGACTACTCAGAGGCTCCCCTCGTCTGTCGCCTCATCCAATCCTACGACAGACATACTTGCAGCTTCACAGGCAGCACCAGCCCTAGCTTAGACCCAGACCGCTTCAGCGACACTTCCTACCATAGAGGGTCAGTCAATTCAGAGCTCAGGGTCAGATGATGATGGTGCCCAGTTCCAGCTTGCCCCATGTTCTTCAGCGCCCGACTCGTTCGCTGCAGCCCCGCCGACCGACCCTTAGGTTTTGGTGTTTGATGCCAAAGGGGGAGAGGGAGTTTGAGTATGTAGTCTTAGGGGGAGCTACATTTAGGGGGAGCTAGTTATATAGTATTAGCTTATTATATACATTTGGAGTTTAATTTGTGTGATACACTATTACTTATGCATTCGTGTGTTTACTTTCATGCATACTATTATATATATGTAATAGTGCTATCTACATGATTGTGATATATGACATGTGTGATTTCTACTTTGCATTATCTATATGTCATATCACTTGTGTTATGCTCATTTGCTTTTGCTTCCGCGTTTATACTTCAAAGCAAATGAGCTTTGTTACTTGTACTCATGCTTAATTCATATCCTTTGAGTACACTGTGTTGGCTTGGGTCATATAAGCTTACCTAACTCTTTTGTTCTTAACGACAAAAGCTTATATGAACCAAGCCCGTCAAAAACCTCACTCCATAACATACTCGAGGTGGTATTATCATCAATCACCAAAAAGGGCCTAAGTGGATTTCGGTGATTAATGTTAATACAAGATTACTATGACTAACGTGTGTTTTGTAGAGGCAATTAAGTTAGGTCATGGTAATGGAGATCGATTGGGCAATTGAGGTTGTCATGCCCCTACGATGGAAATCATTTCGGTTTTCAAAGGATGGACGACAAGGTTAAGGATAACTAGTTCTAAGTGTCAATTGAAGTTGGAGAGACACTTAGAGTAGTTTAGGACTTTGTTTTTTCCTTTGGCCGTACTATTAAGGGGGGTATGAATGGGTAGCTTGACCTAGTTGAGTCTAGTGAGTTAGGTGTGGTGCACACTTATTAAAACTAGCTCTAGGTAGCTCCTATGAATGCCTAAGATCCTTTGGAGCAAACTTTATTCACACATGATCGAAAGTTGGAAGTGAATGGAGGGTCAAATACTGACCGGACGCTGGCTTCGGTGCGACCGGACGCTGGCCGTAGGGTCCGGTCAATTCATTTGACTGAGGAGAATAAGTCTAGAGTGACCGGACGCTGGAAGGTCAATGTGACCGGACACTAAAGGCTAGCATCCGGTCGACTCCAGTAAGGGTCCAGACTTGAGAAAGTGTGACTGAACGCGTCCGGTCAGTGGTGACCTGTGGTAGAACCTCCTAAATTATAGGACCCACATGCACCTGTCACTGTCCAACGACCTCTGATGACTATGCATATGTTCCTAGTAACTTAAGAAGACTGTCGGGTGTCCCCGTGGAACCCCGAATCATCCACGATTTCCGAGCAGGATCCCATTACAGAGTCATTACAGTATTACAACAGTTTATTCAAATAGATACATCAGAGTAATATAGCGGAAGTCTTACAATAACTTAGTTTACAAAATAGTAGTTTCAAACCTTATAAACTAAGTTCGATTAATATTCCAAACCGTAGTAGTGGAGTGGCATTATAACGTAATACAAAACACGCAATTAAACTGCCCTGCCCAAGGGCCACAAATTTACTTAACATCATCGGATCGAACAACCGTCATGCAGCACGGTCCAAAACAGACCTGCTCATGAGGCTCACCTGCAATAAGGGTCAACGATCCCTGAGTACAAAAGTACTCAACAAGACTTAACCGAAATAAAAATTGATAGAACTCAAGAATGCAGGCTTAGGGATTCAAGGTATGGCTTTAGCAATAATCAATGTTCTTTTGCGTAAAAGCTCTTTAACGAAATTCTTTTTGTCAACATTTAAAACTTCATAAGATCATATACAAAGCTGACATGATCCGTAATGAGATCATAAAACTTCATATCCAACACTTTCTCAAACCTTACTCAAGTTCCAGTTATTAATACTACGATGATGAACAGTGAGTTGAGTCTCCATAACCGAGGAGCAACGACGATTCGAACCGATTAAACCCAGCTGGGGATTCCAGACCACACAACATATGCAGGTCCCCGACTCACATATATCAACCTACCCTCGGATCCTCTAAAACAAGAACGGGTCCGCACCACCCGAGAATACAGTACACCTCAAATTCGGCCACATTCCAGCCACGAGGGTACACGCTATTCCTGCCATCTCTCCACTCCCAGTGCGCGAGTAGCCATTCTCGTAATAGAATCGCCAAGTTAAGGCTTACCGGAGTATGTGGTTAGTACTACAAATTCTCACCTCATGCAATTCAACAACGGTACGGGCCTTAATCGACACAGGCGGAAAGAACCCACTCACAAGACATTACCAGGTCTTGTGGCTCACACACACCGAGTCCGCCCGGTCTAGATTTATTACTCCACATTCCCATATCACATGATAACATAAGTAACCAAAGTTCCATTAAAAACTCGCAGGTGACAGGTAATCACCCGACCTTTATTTATCTAAGCATGACTAAGCATAACTAGCCATATACGAATTAAAACGGTTAACAAGGTAGATAAGGAAAACAAGGTTGGTCATGCATCAATTAGGTTTTCACTTAACTCCTAATCACTTAATGCAGTATATGAAAGCAAAAGCAAAATCAATTTGTAAAACACAAGGTAGGGTTTAAATGCATCCGGGGCTTGCCTTGGTCGGCAGAAAAGGTTAGTTCCACAGAGAGATTACGGAGTTAGACTTGACAGCATCACCATTGATGGATGAACCTTCTCCAACACTTGATCAATGCAAGCACCATTGAATGATGACACTCATCCGAAGATTAGTCAACGCAAACCTTCTCACTCACGTATGCACTACATGTAAATAAATAATGCATGCTTTAGCATGATGGATTGTATGACATGATGCATGGAGGTGCATTGGTGAAAGCATAAAAGATTAACTAGCTTGAATACAACTTTCCTTCACGGTACAGTTATAAGTCAAAACTAACTAAACCTTTCCAGAATACTAACATCAATTGCCAAAGATCATTACCAACTAATGACCCAAGGACATCACTCAATCAAAAATTCAATCAAAACCTAAGTCATTAAGGTTTGCTATTTAACTAACATATGTCTATTTCAGGACTGGAAACAACAGCTTCATGTTTGGATCATAACTAGAGTTATACAAATCCAATAGCCATGCAACAAGACATTCTGGAAAGCTTATGAAATTTTCTACAACTCATCTTTAATCATCTTAGCATGATTCTCAAGTTAACTAAGTCAAATATACCCATTTACAGAAACTGGTCCCCAAATGACAGAGAGCAGCCATTTTTGAAACCCAACTTTAAACAGGCATAACTCACAAACCATAAGGCCAAATACCACCAAATTTTAACAGCAGCTAGATACATGAATTATCTACAACTTTGTTATTAACAAGTTTCCCGAAAAACATCATTATCATGATGTAATCCAAACAGCCCCAAAAACTGTCCCGAAACGACAATTGCAAGAAAATAATTATTAACTTATGTTGCAAACACATAATTGGGCAAAACCAACTTTACCAACATTTCACACATGACTAAAGAACACCAGAAAGCATGGTGCTCACCTCTAAATAAATTTTCTTAAAGCATTTCTTAATTTATTTAGACATTAAGGTGTATTTATGAACATATACCAAAAATGCACAATAACTTCTACAAAAATTACAGTAGCTCACATATCCTCTTAATAGTCTACTGTACAAATTTCATACCATTTGCATAAGTATAGCTGCCTCTATGAAAAAGACAATTTGCTATTGCAAGAAATCATGTGAGAGCAAGATAAACCAAAAACTCACTCATACTTCATCCAATATTCATGAAATTTTTACCACACATCAACTATCACATGAGTAGCATGCCACAAAATTTTCACTTCATTTGGAGCCCTAGATTTGCAGTTATGGAAAATAACAAATTCAACTAGCATTACAACCTTACTGCACAAATCTATTTTTGCAGCTAAAACTTTAAACTAAAACATGCCATATTATAGATCTACTGCATAGACAATTTTACAAGGATTCCAAAAAGTCCTCATTTGCTATGATACGAATTTCCTATGAATTACTATGAATTTTCAAAGTTCCAGCTGATTTCAAAGCAAACAGGTCCAAAAGGCACTATTCACATGAGTCTGCGGTTCACAGAAAAGCCCCTCACAAATCTCGAATTTGAAGCTGAAGTCCTTGGTCGCGATTTTCAGAACAGAGGACGCCGGAGAGACGCGATTTCCGGCCGGCTGATGCTCGTAGGCGGCAATTGAAGGGGTGGTCGAGCGATGGGGCGGCGAGGCGAGCCTAAGGGTGGTCGCAGCTCGGCCGGTCGTGGCCCGTGACGGCCTGGCCACGCGAGCCCGCTGCTCGACGACGGAGTAGCACGGCGGCATGGCTACTGGTCGTGGCGCGAACGGCGGGCGCGGCCATTTCAGGTGAGGCGAGGCGCTCAGGTGATGCGCAAGGGAGAGGCGAAGCTTTCTACGCGCTCAATTCGGCCAGAGGACGAGCGGTGGACGTGCTGTGCGCCGGCAAGAGTGGGCGACGGCGACGGCGAACAGAGGGAATGAAAAGGAGGAGAACGGCGACTTCGTCGGCTTAAAAACGCGACCAGGAAGGACGAAGAAGCCACGCAGGAGTCTTTCCCACGCCAGCGCGGAGCCGAAGAAGGCCACGGCGATGACCAGAACGCAGTACCTCATGACAACTTTGAAAACTCCAAAAACAAACTTTGAAAACTTTGAAAACTTTCAAATTACTTCAAATTTCATAAAACAACTTTGAAAACTCCAAAAAAAAACTTTGTACCTCATGACAAACTCTAAACTTTTGCTTTTAGGCTCAACCCCAAAATGTGCTTAGATTTTGAATTAGGTTTTCCGGGGTCAAACTTAAATGCTGAAAATTCGGGTTTTCGAAAATCCAATTCAACACAATTGTTTTGAAATTGATTCAATCATACAAGTCAACACATATCATAAAACAATATTCACACCAAGCATTGCAACAAAAATTATTAAACTTTTATTAAGGAAGAATTTGAATTGTTTAATAGATTCCCACATTAAAATTCACAAAGTTTCTTAATCACTATTATTTCATGTAACATATAACACACTTCATAACAACATTTACATGCTATAAATTAAACCTGAAATGCATTCATTAGTTGATACATGATGATTATGCATAATGATGACATGATCACCTTTTAAGTACTTTATAACATCAGGGATGTTACATGACCGGACCCTGAGTATCCAGCGTCCGGTCATTTACAGTAAGCATCCAAGAGCGACCGGACGCGTCTGGTCAGTACTGACCGGACCCTGACAGCGCCCGGTCATCACGTGAAAACTGTTGCGTAGGTTGAACTGACCGGAGCGTCCAGTCAAAACGATCGGAGCGTCCGGTCACCCCGCAGAAGCTCATAACGGTTCGTTTTTCAGGCTGCCTTATAAATAGAAGCTCCACTCGTGAGTGGAGTCACTTTTACTCATTCCAACAGCTGAGAAACATGTTTATGAGTGCCAAGAAGAGCAAGGTCCTAGTGAGGTGTTTGTGATTTGAGAATCCAAGAGTGAAACCTCATTAGTGAATCAAGAATAGACAAGTGTGCATCCATCTTCTCATTAGGCTTCGCGTGGTCAAGTGAGAGTTCGTGCTTGTTACTCTTGGTGATCGCCATCACCTAGACGGCTTGGTGGTGATTGGGAGCTTGGTGATCACCCGGTGGAGCTTGTGGGTGACCCAACTCAAGTTGTGAGCGGTTTTGGATGATTCGCCGCGATGGAGTGTCGAAGAATCAACCCATAGAGAGCACTTGATCCTTGCGCGGATCAAGGGGGAGCTACACCCTTGCGCGGGTGCTCCAACGTGGACTAGTGGAGAGTGATGACTCTCCGATACCTCGGCAAAACATCGCCGCGTTCCTCTCTCCATTTACTTTGAGCATTTACTTTAAGTATTTACTTTGAGCAATTCAGTACTTGTCTTTACATTCATAGAATTGCTATGCTAGAGTAAGTTTGGAACATAGGTTGCAAGTCTTTTGTGCGTTGATTTGATAGAAACACTTTTCTAGGCACAAGGGGTTAATTGGGCTATCCATAGGATTTGATTATTGAAAGAAAATTTAGAATTAGCCCAATTCACCCCCCCTCTTGGGCATCTTGATCCTTTCACCCATCTCGAGGGGGGCTATCATAGCTGATCATGAAAAGCTCCCTAGGGAAATGCCTGGTGGGGTAGTGACAGAATCTTGGCGAGGATGTCGATGATGGTCGCGATGACGATTTTGGTGGAGCCTTCCAATTCCACCCTAGGATCTTCTTCTAGGATGGGAAGTATGGAGTCATCATCAAGCTACTAGATCTACACCATGTTGATTGCTGGCGTGAACTAGTCGGCAATGGGTAGATCGGGCTCAGAGAGCGGGTAGAGTGTCTAATCTGGTCGGCGTAGAGATCACGTAAGGCATCTTGGTAGACGATAGCCGCATTGGCCAGCCCGTAGAGCTAGGCGGCCATGGAATCCTACGCTGGAGCTTCTTGCCTAGCCCTAGGCGGACCGGATCTAGAGAGAGGTCGGCATTGCACCATGCACCCTATCGGAGTCTCCATGGTGGTTAGATCTGTATCATGCCACCTCGGGCAGCGTGATTGAGTGGAACGCTTGGTGCGAACCATGGTGAAGTGCTGGGGCGGCAGGAACTCATCATCATAAGGAGACGGATGCATGACTGACTCCATGAGTGACAAGCATTCATCTAGCTTTTGGTCAACCCGATCTATAGAAGAGATCAGAATATCCTACTAGATAGCCTTCCTCTGCCAGCGTGGCTACGGTGGTCTAGTTGCCGAAGAGGAAGGTGACCCTGGGAGAGATCATGAGATTGGATCTGCTGACGCAGACATAGGCGCGATTGGCGTTGGGTTGTCCTGCACCGTGTGGATGATCTCTCTGTCACCGTTGGCATTAATGACCTAGGTGACAAATCCGACCAAGAAGGATTGGCCAAGCCTGGGAGCGAACGGAGAGCTTAGGAAACGTACCATCTGGCTCGCCATGGGATCAAGCGCACACCCCTACCTATCTTACCAATTATCGAAAAAGATGCTCAACAGCCCACCGAGAGGCTACCCGTGATGTTAGATTGATCAAAGAGGTGAGCGAGATCAGGAGCGAGATGGTGACAAGACACAAGATTTATATAGGTTTAGGCCGTCAGTTTGATGTAATACCCTAATCTTGTGTCTCATCGGTTTGTATTGGCTATCGTATATGATTGCGTGTGTTTTGAGGGGGTCCCCTACCCGCCTTATATAGCCCGGGATAGGGTTACATGCCGATTAGGTCTGAGTCCAATCGAGTAAGATACAATCTTTACATGTAATATTACATTCGGCATATCCTAATAGATTCTATGCTATCTTCAGGATGTCATTGTGGTGTCTTGCAGCATGCGCCGAGTAGTGCCATGTGCCGCAAGCCTCCATCTTATGGGCTGGACCATCCCTATTGGTGCAGCCCATGTGCATAGCCATGGGTACCTAGGGTCAAATCCCCGACAATGACCATCAACCGAAGCAGGCTATCGTCATAACTCACCGAACATTTTGGCGGTGACAAAAAGACAACACCACATCATCCGCTTAATGCAGTTTTCCTACAACACTTATCCTATGACTATTTGAGGTAGAAGCTATATATATATACTTAGTTCCACTAGTTATTTGGAGATTGTTGGAGTGCCCTATGACCATATATAAGAAGGTAGAGCATGTGTTGGAACACTCCATCCATCACATAAGTGTACATATATTGATCACATCCAAGACATATGATTGAGTTTAGAACTTATCTTTTTGAGGTTAGGCCTTGTAGGTTGAGTGAGGGGACAAGGTTCTCGGCCTTTCATCAGGTGATGATAACTCTCATTTTGGTGAAACACAACACACCGATCTGGCTTCAGATCAAAAGATCCGAACCCTGCAACCTTAGCACCACGTCTCCTCTAGTTATCAAGCGTGTCGCAAATCTAGTTGACCTCACCAAGAAAGCTAATCCATGCCAGCGAAATAAAGAACACAAGCAAGAACTCAAAGTAGACAACTCAATTGAAGTGACAATTTTAAATGACTGATTAAGCACTCGAAGTTAGGGTTTCACACAACTGATGACGGTGACTATTCGAAGATAGATTGATCTAAAGTAAACTCAAACCCTAACATGTGTGGTGATGACTCAATATAAGGTCTAAGGGTCGTCACAACCCCTGGACGTGCCCCTAACAGGCTTTAAGACGATACACAACCTAATAATGGACCAAAAGATAGTGAGGCAACACCCTGATAGATTCTGGACGCTGAATTGTTTCAATGATTCATGTTGACTCCAGTCAAATTTTGTTTCAAACCAAAGCTATTGGTTGGCTTATGAAATTATCTTTTCATGCATATGCGGATCATAAAAAACAGAGTTTGTATATGCCCTGGACGTCTATTTTACTAAAGGCTAGTTCTGAAGGACAAGGCAGACTCGAATTTGAGTTGGACTGGACCTCCAGCTTGTCTTGTCCTTGCTGGTCTTCTATGCCTCCACATATCTCTTCAAGTACTTTATGACCCTCTCCAATGTCCCTAAGCAAGATGGCATCATTAGGTAGTAATTTATTCTCAAAACTATGAATAATATCCCTTAAGAACGAGCTCACCTCTAAATTTAGCTATTGCATCCGAGCTCGAGTCATTGAACCTTGCATAATGGTTGGAGGATCAGCAGGTGCATCTGAAGGAGTGATGTCATCATGATTGAGGGCTTGTGAGTTGGGGCTATTTTCCCTTGTAATCTTGGTGAGCCTGGACAATTAGAGCCTTGGTGCCTCTCCAACAATGTTGGGCCTCCAAGATTGGTGTGGAGCAACGACAACTTGGGAGAGAAACTCCGTAGTGTATGCCATCAAGATGATTGGAAGAAAAGTTGTGATAGTGAGCCTAGAGGGTGTTTGGTTCCACGGACTAAATTTTAGTCCATGTCACATCGGACGTTTGGTTATTAATTAGGAGGACTAAATATGAGTTAATTATAAAACTAATTACACAGATGGAGACTAATTTACGAGACGAATTTATTAAGCCTAATGAACCCATCATTAGCACATATTTACTGTAGCACCACATTGTCAAATCATGGACTAATTAGACTTAAAAAATTCGTCTCGCAAATTAGTCGCAATCTGTGTAATTAGTTATTTTTAGTCTATATTTAATACTCTATGTATATGTCCAAACATCCGATGAGACAGAGACTAAAATTCGATATTAGGAACCAAACAGGCCCTTAGTTGCTTGCGTCACTTGGCTTTGGTTGGTGCAAGCCATTGTGACGAACCGACGGTATAATAGGAGGAAGACTTGGTGACCAAAGTATACCTCAATGGAGCTCCATCCATCGTAGACTAGAGGTTGCCTTTTAGCAACCAACACCAACACCATGAGAAACTCCCGGGAGTTCATTCTTCTTGAGTACCTTTCTTGCCAACTAATTTAATGTTTTTAGTGTAAAATTAATCAAAGTGCAAGGTTAAGTTTTCAATGACCCAATTCACTCCCTCCCCTTTTTAGGTTTTGACAACTCTCGAAAACTTTCAAATGAATAACCTATGTGTGGTCCAGACCTATATATACAACCATCCTATTCAAAAAAAAAATCTCAAAACTATCAAGGAGTTATGACCATCCAAGAAGTTACTACATAATATAAGTTTATCTATATTTCTTGTATTCTGTATATTATACCTTGGCTATGAAATTATGAAACTTTTTATAGGTTGTCAACACAAGATTGACATTAATAATTTTAGAACAAAAATAAAAAATGCTTGAATAGTAGATTTTGGATAGTTCTGGATGATTCAATAGTATTCTGTGAGAGAATAAGCTGAAACAAGCTAAAACAAGTCGGGAGTATACCAGCCGAACGCAGTGGAAATAAACATTTTCCTAGTTATTAAAAATGAACTTCGTTTTATTTTAAATAAAGCTTCCATAGTATGGACTGCGGAGTAGTGTGAAGCCCCACCCCTGTCGGCTGTAGCCTGCCGTATGTATGCTCCGCAGAGCCGCGCCGTCCCTTGCTTTCTGGAGGCCGCGGCCGCAGGCCAACCATGCGGGGCGGAACCTGGCCGCGCGGCTCCCACTACAGCCTCTTTCCCACACCTCATCGGCAGTACCAGACCGCGCCGCGCAGCAGCGAGCCGCGCCCGGGCAGGTCTCCTTCCCTCGCGGCCGCACCCGCGACTTGTTCGACGGAACGCGGCGCCGGGATGCGGTCTCCTGGAACGCCGTGGTCTCCGGCCACGCCAGGCGCGGTAACGTCCCCGACGCGCTGGACACCGTGGCGCGGATGCATAGCTTGGGACTACCGCTCACTGACGCCACTTTCGCGTCGGTGGTCGGCGCCTGCGCACGCGGGCGGATGTTCGGCGCGGGGACGCAGGCGCACGGCCAAGTGATCAAGTCCGGGTGCGAGGGCTTCGCGGTCATCGGGGCGTCCCTCCTCGACTTCTACTCCTCGTGCTTCGACCTCCGTGCAACTCGCGCTCTCTTTGAGTCTCTGCACCCGAAGAACGAGCTGCTGTGGAGCCCGATGGTGATTGCGCTTGTGAGGTTCGGCTTGCTGGGTGAGGCCTTGGACTTGCTTCAAATTACACCAGCGCCACGTGGTGTGTTTGCATGGACCGCAGTCATATCTGGCTATGCTAAGGGCACAGATCAGTGCTGTGGCAAGGCGCTGCAGCTGTTTGTGAAGTTATTGGCTGATGATGGTGTCATGCCGAATGAGTACACTTATGACAGTGTTTTGAGGGCATGTGTGAGGCTGGGAGCATTGGATTTTGGGCGATCCGTTCATGGATGTTTGATCAGACGTGGGTTTCGGTCTGAGCAGTTAATCACTAGTGCTCTTGTTGATCTTTACTGCACTTCTGATGCTTTGGATGATGCACTGCTGGTCTATAATGACTTGGATAGGCCATCCTTGATCACATCCAATACACTGATTGCAGGACTTATATCCATTGGTAGGACAGAGGATGCTAAGATGGTTATCTCACAGATGCCAGAGCGAGACTCAGGTTCCTACAATCTGATGATTAAAGCATACGCTATGGAGGGAAAGCTTGAACATTGCCGAAGGATGTTTGAGAAGATGCCTCGGAGAAACATGGTGTCCTTAAACTCCATGATGTCGGTATTGCTCCAGAACGGAAGGTTGGAAGAGGGGTTGAAGCTATTTAAACAGATTAAGGATGAGAGAGACACAATAACATGGAATTCTATGATTTCAGGTTACATTCACAATGACAAACCTTCAGAAGCTCTGAAGCTATTTGTGGTCATGTGCCGGTTGTCTATTGGATGCAGTCCATCTACATTCTCTGCTCTATTGCATGCCTGTGCAACTATTGGAACTCTTGAGCAAGGCAGAATGGTACATGCTCACCTCTGCAAGACTTCGTTTGACTCCAATGGTCATGTTTGAACAGCCCTCGCTGATATGTACTTCAAATGTGGTTGTGTGATTGATGCACGATCTGCATTTACTTACGTCCCATTGCCTAATGTTGCTTCATGGACATCTCTTATCAATGGTCTTGCACAGAATGGTCACTGGTTGGAGGCTCTGTTACAATTTGGGAGGATGCTGAAGCATCATGTCAGTCCCAATGAAATCACTTTTCTGGGTCTCCTTATGGCTAGTGCTCGTGCTGGTTTGGTTAACAAGGGGATGAAAATCTTTTACTCCATGGAAAACTTTGGACTAGTTCCAACTGTGCAACACTATACTTGTGCTGTCGATCTCCTTGGTCGGACTGGCCGTACCAGAGAAGCAGATAAGTTCATCTATGAAATGCCTTTGCCAGCAGATGGTGTAATCTGGGGAGCCCTACTTACTGCTTGCTGGTATTCGATGGACCTAGAGATGGGTGAGAAAGTTGCCCAGAGGCTGTTTTTCATGGGCAGAAAACATAGGTCTGCTTATGTCACGATGTCTAACATATATGCTAAATTGGGTAAATGGGAAGATGTTGTGAAGGTAAGGACACGGCTGAGGAGTCTAAATGCAAAAAAGGAACCAGGCTGCAGTTGGATTGAGATCAAGGATATAGTTCATGTATTCCTTGTGGACGACCAGAATCATCCTGAGAGAGATACTATATATTCAATGCTAGAAGGTTTAGTATCTCATATATCATTACATTCAGAACCTGATGATATGGTTATTCAAAGCCTGAATTATTGATTTACTCCTTTATTGAAAGAATGGCTTCAATGGTTATGGATAATTACTCCTTTATTCAAATTGCTGGAGATGGTGTTTGTGCCTTTGTGATCACCAATGGTTATGGATAATTAGGCCTTTCTGCGTGACTGGAAGGCTGAAAACTAGGAATGACCTTGAATGCACACAGCTGATAATATTGGTTGCTTCCTACTACATTCCTGGATGTAAGTTCTGCATCTCCCAAAGTGGATTAGATAAATAGTTCATTAAATGAAGATTGATTTGAGATACAAGTTACTGTTGGAGATGGGATAATAAGCCAGAACACCAGTGCATTATTAGTTAAATTATCCTAGTTCCAAACTCAAAGTAATTGAGCCTTTTAACTGACTTTGTTTAACTATTCACACCTTTTAAAGTAATGCTTGTCATATGGTTCGTTGAATGTCTAGTGGAAACATTCTGTTTTATTTATTCGGCGAGATATTTATTTTTTCTAATATAGTGTGCTCAAACTCAGGGATTCCATGATGAAAGCAAAGAACACAAGGGGAGTAATTTTGATATTACTTGAAACATCAAAGGAAAAGGTCTGTCTAACTTTATATTTGCCTGAATGTTTTTGCCCTCCTTGATGGTTACTCTTTATTACTGCAGAGTACCTTCGGCCTAATTCAGGTTCAACACATTTGCTTACATATATTTGGGAAGGGGACAATATGTGTGTTTAGGTCCACAATTTTGGTTTAGGTGAATGTTGATCTAAAATAGTCAGTACTTATATTCCAGAATTTTCTGATTGCCTGTAAATGGTACTGCAATTCTAAATTAACAACTCACAAGGTTGTTTCCATTCCAATACCAGTTATGCGATAACTGCTACTAAATTTTGATCATTTAAGCTCCCAGCAATGTGGTTAAGCTGTACTCAGTTGCATATTTTCATGATTGGGACCTTTTGATTGCCATGGAGGAACAACTTGAGTGACAGCTGAATGGTCAAGTCCCAGTAAACTGCAAAAAGTTGAAGTTAACTGATACATATGGCTGCTATGGATTAAAAAGATCTTTGGGGCTTCTAGAATTATTAGAAGGCACAATCATCAACACAAGAGATGACGTTTAGCAAAGTTATTCTGTTCCTGAAGTTCTCAAAGCATGAGCGAGTCAGCCATCAGCACTTAACATATGAGAGGGCAGTTTTTAGGATCTGTTTGGTAGAGCTCCACTACTTAATTCTTAGCTCTAGCTCCTTGATTCTTTGATGGAGTGATTCTAGTTAATTCCTATGAGGGAGCAGGGTGGGGAGTAGATGAGAATTGATTGTGGTGGGTTTTGAATAGGGAGCAGCGATGAGCAGGTTTTTTTTAGCTCTTAACTTATAGCATAAATAGAGAAGTGATTCTTGTCTACTCCCCACCCTGAGCAGAATCTGCTCCATGGAGCCTTGCCAAACGGCCCCCTTAGGATTACATCCTGGAGATAAATTTGGTTTCATCATTGGAGCCTATGAAATTTGAGAAGAGTGTAGCATATGTACAAACTCAATCCTTGAGATCTAAGTCAATCCTACACAATGTTTTCAAGTCGTCCAGTCGAACCTAGTCGCCATGGGACCGACCAGAAGACTAATCGCGATTAGTCGTGCCGATTAGTCGAGCCTAGTCAACCCCTGGTCGTCCTATATATCAGGACATATATACCTACTATATATATATATATACCTATATATACTATATAGTATACACAATAAAGCAGGCATCAAGACTATATTAGTGTTTAGCTGGTGACTTATTTATGGGAGTTGTTTTCTTCTCTTTTCTGCTCATGCCCAGAGGTCCATATTCCTGTCCCAAACTCCATTTCTTTGCTGACTTGCTGCTGAAAGCCTAAAATACCAAAGAAGACCATAATTAGCAACACTAATGTAGTCTTGATCTTGACACAGCTCAACAGCAGCACTGTTGTAGTAGCAAATAACTAGCATTTAGCAGTTAGCACATAGCAGATCATAGCAGTCACACAGCCAGCATATTGCATAACCAAACAAGTTCAGTACACATAAGCTAAAGTGTTCAACACAGAGTCACAAACATTGACATTTAACCGTCCAACAAAAGTAGGCAACTAGCCATCTTATTAAGCAAATCAACATTAAAATTGAAGCCTCCATCTCCAGTTTCAGTTGGTGCAGATTCTTCATCCTCCTCCATTGCTATTGCTGAATCTACATGTTGATCTTGATTTTCATCATCAACTTCATCAATATCTTGAGTCACCGTGTTTCTTGGACGCTTCCTGTTCCTAGCATAAGTACGCCTCACAGGGGCAGCAACAGCAGCACGAGTAGCAACAGCCCTAGGCAAGTTACGTCCCTCTAGACCCTGAGTTGCACCAATAGCCTCATCCACAACGACCCAAGTCATAGCATCGCCATCACCTTCCTGAACTGGTTCTGGTTCACAATTTTCATTGACCCATTCATTTTCCCAATGAAATTCATCAAGCAAGAGTGGATTGCATCTCTTTCCTTTGGAACCTAGCTCTCTATTTTTTTTTTAAATCTGTTTTTCATCTTGCGGTTGTAACTGACATATACCAACTTATTTAACTTTTGGTGCTCTAATCGGTTTCTCTTTTTTGTATGGACCTACACAAAATATAATGCAGAATCACATATCAATATTACTACCATACTAATTACTTAGCAGTAGTACACTAGCACTTACAGCAGAAAATTCACTCCAACTACGCTCGCATCCAGATACAGCGCAACAAAGACTAACAATCATTTTTGCTAAACATTCTAACCCTAACAGGCCAAACTGCAAGCCCAGCAGCCCACATATTCGTCCAGTTAAACAGGTCCAAAAACAGAGTAACCAAACTGGTCGTCCCTGTCCTAGTCAGACGACTAATCGCAATTTCTTGTTGACTAATCGGACGACCAGCTTTCTGATCGAGCTAATCGAGTCAGACCTCCTAATCGAACACTAGGGACCGATTAGGACGAGTAATCGTGGTTAATCGTGATTAATCGGATGACTTGAAAACATTGATCCAACAACTGAATGCAACACTCTACATTGCTGATGATGTGCCTATTGATTCTTGTATGGCTTGAAGTTAAGTTTTGCTGTAATCCAAAATATGTTACGAAATACTACTGTTGTTCTAATCCATACAATATTGTTATCCATATTGGCCCTGTTCACTTGGTTGAATTTGGCTGAAAACACTGTTTCGGTTGAATTGTTGTGAGAGAAAAACATTATTTTAGCTGAAAAAATAAGCCGAACAAGCTGACTTTTAAGGTCAGCCGAACGGGGCCATTGAGATGTAAGTCAATTCTACAATTGAATCCAATCCTTGATAACTGAGCTAGTGCTTGAGTGGCTAGCGTTGCCGGTGTGCACGTTGCCGGCACGATTTCGATCCTAGGAATCGCACTCGCGTCACCGGGACTTTCCCAATAGTTTTTTTGTTTGTTACGCGTAGAGACACAGAGAGATTGTGACGCAGCCATCGCCTATGGAGCCATGATGGTCTCAGTGATTTTTAGAAGGACGCGGACTTTTGATCTGTGTGAAGTCCCCGTTCGTGTGTCCTTAAATCCGGCTTGATCCGCTTCTTTTTTCATCAAGAACAGTGTTTTTCTCTCACAAATTCCTCCAGAATTCCTCCAAACCATCCAAATTCCTCCGGAACAAGGGCAGTCGAACACCCCCGTAGTTATAGGTCTAGCTGTGCACACGTGGTGTGTGTAGGTAGCGTGGACGTGCGTTCGTGCATGAACAAGATACTACAGCTCTACCTATATGAGAGACTTTCAAAAATCGAATCCTTGATTTTGTCATGTGGCTTAGCTTTAAGTTTCATTGTAACGCCATCTATGTTAGGAACTTTTCCTGCACTACTAAACTTTACAGTTAACACCCTGTAGGATTTTTTAAATGCATTTATTTACTAATATGAAAGATATTTACCTACTGCTCAAAGCATTTATGTTCATGTGTTTTTTCATTCCTATGTTCCAAAGAGTCCGTAGCTATAAATTCTTCATGTTCTATATAAAGTTCTTTCTATAGCATCTATGTTCCCGCAGCAACGCGTGGGATATTTACCTAGTTTTGTTGGAGAGTGGTCTCCTATTCACTGTTCTCAAGAACCAATTTGTCGTGTTTTGAAAACATACATCTACGAGTTTACTCCCTCCATAAAAAAAAAATGAAAACCTCTTTTCCCAAGGTCAAATAATTTCTGAGTTAAACTTAGTTTTATAACAAATAGTATCAACATTTGTATATCTCTAAATATATTAATTATAAAAATATTACATGATTAATCTAGTAATACTTATTATGTATTATAAATATTAATAGTTTTTATATATTTGCTCAACTTTGAAATTGTTTGAAACTTTGGCAAGTGAGATTTTCGTTTTTGTTTTTTTTGAATGGAGGGAGCAGCTAAAGATCTGGTTTTGCAAAAATAAAAATATCATATGTGAGCTAGCTTGATGGGCCTTTGGGTGCACGCAGGTTCGCATAGGAATAACAGTCTCTCGAAGCATCCACGGCCTTCGAAACCTCTCCCGCCTCTCGACTCGTCTCCGGAAGCATCCACCAAACACCTGCCCCCAAGGTCGCGCAATCCACTCCCACAAGAGAGAAAATTGGAAATTTACCCTCATGGCAGGCGGGCTTCGCCCAAATGCCATTAAATTTATGGGCTTCGCTGAAATGCCCTTATGAAATGAGTTCAACACGTTATAATGCCATTTTAAGGTTTAAGTGCACTTTTAATATTTTTCGCCCAAACTTTTAGCCTGAATTGATAATTTTGCCCCTGAGCTCGTTGACCCATGCCCTCTCATCTCTCCTCCTCTCTCGCTCTCGTCTCCTCCCCTTCCTCTCTCTGTCTCTCTCGCTCTCGTCGCCCCCCCCCCCCCCGTCGCCTCCCCTTCCTCTCTCCCTCTCTCTCCCGAGGTGGCGGCGCTACGGCGGGCCCCTAACGCGGCGGCCTCCCTGTGCTGCACGTGGCCATGGGTCCCTACGGCGCGTGAGCCCGGCTCGACGCGGCGCATCGCTGTCGCGCCGCCTCTCTCTCTTCCCCCTCTCCCGGTGTGCAGGCGCACCGTACGGGCCTGCCTCGTTGGCCGTCCTCCGCCGAGGTGGCGCGCCGCGGCGGCGGTGGCGTAGCGCGGGCGGCCCCACTCCCCTCTCCCTCTCCCTCTGTCTCGATCTACCACTGGGCCGAGCGCGCGGCCGACGTAGGGTAGGGCAGAGGCATGGCCTTGCAGGCCAGTCGTCCTCATCTTCCCCCCCCCTCTCTCTCTCCTGTTGTGGCCGCTCATGGTGCTCGTGCCCGGTGCCGGTGGGTCTCGGTGGTGCCGCGGTTGGCACAGAGCAGTCTCAGGTGCTCTCGTTTCCTCTTGTATTTTGGGATTTTGCTTTTGCCTCTCTGATTCGTCCCTTCGATGACTTCGATTCGTGTTCTAGGGTTTGGCAATGACACTACTTATCTCAAAGATGAAAAAGTCTCCATTGATGAGATCAAATTAACACCTCTGTGTGGGATTCAAGGGATTGTGTCTGTGATTTTATTTTTGCAGCTTTTTTTCTTAGTTTTTCCCTCCCCCGTTCTTGCTTCGATTCTTCATTTTGAGACCGATTTAGTTCGTTCTTTTTTGCTCAGATTCGTGCTATGACATAAGTTGATGCTACCCCTTAAGTGAATTTGATTGAATCGAGTCGAGCACGAAGATATTGAATGAATTTCGTTTTTGGGGAGTTTTTCGTGTTCTTGGTCGTGATCTAATTTTCCCGGAGTTTGGGTTGAAATTGGACGATGATCTCTTAGAGTATGCTCACCAACTCCCTTGTGATGGCCTGTGAAAAGTTTGGTCGCGATTTGTTTTGATTTGGTCTAGTTTTTTGTCGATTTTGTGGCCGCCGGTTTCCTGTTCTAGATTTCTAGTTCTTCGTTTCTTCCTGCTTGTTTGTCGTGGGAGGCCGAGCAACAGGAGTCGCGTGCTCCCGGTGCCAGTCCAACGACCGACCGCTCGTCCAGGTGCTCTGCTCAGCGGTGAGCAGCTCCACCGCTCAAGCCCCTTTCTGTCTCCCACTGTCTCTCTCTGTGCCTGGCGGCGAGCAGCACCACCGCCCGCACTTTTCTCTGCTCGCTTTCCCCCACTGATTCAACGAGCTCAGGGGCAAAATGGTCACTGAAGGCTAAAATTTTGGCTGAATTTTTTTTAAAGTAGACTTAAAATTCAAAATGGCATTATAACGTGCTAGAAAATTGACACTGCAGGTTACTTCTGCCTGGCGCTTTCCAAGGCTGTGAAGACCATGAAGAAGGGCGAAAAGGTTCTCCTCACTGTCAAGCCACAATGTAAGTCTTCAAGAAATTGTAATTGGGCCTGTTTTTATTTCATTTTGGAATTGGCACAAAACCCTCGTTGACATAGTTAATTAATAAATATGTGTCCATTACGATGATCAGATGGCTTCGGGGAACAAGGAAAACCAGCTTCTGGAGATGAAGGAGCAGTGCCCCCCAATGCGATAATGCATATAGACCTTGAGCTGGTCTCTTGGAAGACTGTGACGCTTATTGGAGACCGCAAGAGGATCTTGAAGAAGGTTCTTAAGGAAGGCGAAGGTTACGAGCGCCCTAATGATGGAGCAGTAGTGAGAGGTGGGTAGTACTACATGCTACTAAGTAATTCATGCATTCCTGGTCACCCTTCCATCTGATTTTGGGTGCAGTGTTCTAACTTATTAGCCTGGCTTATCCGCCATGGAACAGTGTTTTACTCTCACATCAAATCAGCTTCAGCCGGTTTATCAGCCGCAAAACCATCAGTCGAATAGCTTCTAACATATATTCTTGTCCTTATACAGTGAGGCTTATTGGCAAATTGGAGGATGGTACTGTCTTTGTAAAGAAAGGGCATGACGGTGAAGAGCCTTTTGAGTTCAAGACCGATGAGGAGCAGGTTATTGAAGGGCTTGACATAACGGTGGTTAATATGAAGAAAGGAGAGGTTGCGTTGGTCAGAGTACCACCTGAACATGCATTTGGATCTGCTGAAACAAAGCTAGATCTTGCTATTGTTCCACCTAATTCTACTGTCTTTTATGAAGTGGAGCTTGTTTCCTTTGAGAAGGTAAGGCAGAAATTGCTTTTATTCGTCTGTTTATCATGGTTGCTGCTGCTGACCATATTGTAATGATAATTTATGCCTTTTCTTTCTTTAGGAGAAAGAATCTTGGGACTTGAAGACCAATACTGAGAAGATTGAAGCATCTGCAAAGAAGAAAGATGAAGGGAATGTGTGGTTTAAGATGGGCAAGTACGCCAAGGCTTCTAAGAGATACGAGAAGGTAAAATGGCAGCGTAGGCTCCACAAAATCCCTGTTAATTTTATCAGAAAGACCATTGCTAATTCTATTTTCCCTTCAATCAGGCTGCAAAGTACATTGAGTATGACAGCTCTTTCAGCGAGGATGAGAAGAAGCAATCTAAAGCTCTGAAAGTCAGTTGCAAGCTCAACAACGCAGCCTGCAAGCTGAAACTGAAAGAATACAGAGAAGCAGAGAAACTCTGCACAAAGGTACTGTAGGCTCGCCCTTTGCCATCATATGTTGTAAAAAGCATCGATACTGACTATGAGCTCTGGCATTCAGGTTCTGGAACTCGAGAGCACAAATGTTAAGGCCTTGTACAGAAGGGCGCAAGCATACATCGAGCTTGTTGACCTAGAGCTGGCAGAGTTGGATGTGAAGAAAGCTCTTGAAATCGATCCTGACAACAGGTACGATTTGTGTCTACTGAACTTCGGCCAAGTTCTTTTTTGAAACATAACTTCGGCAAGTTCTTCGATGCTTAGGGTCCGTTTGGTTGCCCTTTTGGCTTTGGTTTTTGACCCCAAAAGTCAAAAGTCAGATCAAAGGAGCTGCTTTTGGAGGCTGCTTTTTCAGAAGCAGCTGTTTTTTCGTAGTATATTTTTGAAAGCTGGTTTGACCCTACTTTTGGCTTTTGGCTTTCTGCTTTTCGAAATTAGTGGAATAAAAAGCTCTTCCATAGTTGTTTCAATAGAGATAAAGATAGAAGGTATATTTTATACTTGTTTAACCTTTCCATAGCTCACAGCCCATAGCAGCTTTCTCACAGCTTACAGTCCACAACAGTTTTTTTCTACAGCCACAGCTCAACCAAACACACCCTTAGTTAGCAAGGATCACTGGATCATCGGCTCAGCATTGTGAAATTAACGCCTGACTGTTTTCCCGATCAGGGATGTTAAGCTGGTGTACAAGACCCTGAAGGAGAGAATGAGAGAGTACAACAGACGGGACGCCAAGTTCTACGGCAGCATGTTTGCGAAATGGAGGACGCTTGAACAGCTGCAGAAGGTGCCCGGGAAGCAGGAGCCGCAACCGATGGCCATCGACAGTGCTGCATAAGGGCTTTGCGCTCGTTTGCCATGCTTTATTACTTACTGCGGGATCAAAGGAGAATCTCCTTAGCCATGTTTGTCGTTCGTCACTGTTGTCTTATTTTCCTCTTGGCTGCTGCTACCCATATGTATTCAGCCGCATGCGTGAAATATTTGCAGCCTATTCGCTTGCTCGTAAACGATCGTAAATTTTTAGTTAGGAATAGTGTTTTTCTCTCACACCAAATCAGCCAACAGTAAATAATTCACGATACGGCCTACCAAACAAGCTGTTGGTCGTGCTGTTGGTCGTCTGCTGCTGCGATTTTATCGCGGTGTGAGTGGGGTGATATGAGACTGTATGGGTCTATCTTTAGTGGCAGACATCAGATGATGTCGTCACGCCCCTGTCCATTTCTATGTCCCAAACTCTATGCAGGCATGCAGCTATGCTGATGGTGCTGAGTCCGAAATGTCAGGATATGTGGTTAAGAAGTCGTACAACGGGCTGGATCCTATTTGTACCCTTCGTACTAAAACTAATCTAAAATTTGATAAAAAAAATTCTCATCGTATGTTTTATTAATAAACTTATTTGAAATATATAAATGTTAATACTTTGACTTTTTGAAATACGAGATGCCTACTTAGGATATGTGGTTAAAAAGTTGAACAACGGGCTAGATCCAATTTGTGCTCCCTACGTACTAAATAATCTAAAATTTGATTAAAAAAATTCTCACATCGCATGTTTATGTAGTAAACTTATTTGAAATATAAATGTTAATACTGACTTTTAAAAATACAGATGTGTAATTATTTTAGATAGTATTATATAGTAAAAGAAAGAAAAGTCCCATTTGACCTTCAGAAAGTTTTGGTTTTAAAATACAATTCTTGAACTTTTCAAGATTTGCTCGTCTGAGTGATTTTGCCGATCCTCAACTTTTCAAGTTATGACTTCAGTAGTTCTGCATACCAGTTTCAGTTGACTCAGTCCACGTGGACATGATGATGTGGCCTAGCTGCTGACTAGAACTAGAACTAAAAAATGTCCCATTTTGCCGTGGCCTAACATGTGTGGTAGAACCGCTCGAAATAGCACACTTATGGAGGCGCTTGTCTTCCACCAGACATTAAGCACCTCGAGAGCGAGCTACAGTGGTCGGTATCCGTCGGGCACACCCCGAGGGAGAACCCGAAAGATCTACATTTTTTCTAAGGATCCAATAATAAGAACGAGTTATAATACTAGTTCATTTCATACATCAGAGTTTCTTAAAAAGTACATTATTACAATACCAAATACCAGAGTGTGGAATAATAAACAGCGGAATTTTAAAAATAACAACTAGCGATAAGGGCGAGGATCTGTCTGTGCCCACCAGAAGAAGCCTCTACACAAAGGGGTACTCCTCAAGCATCACCTGCAACAGGGGTAAATAAACCCTGAGTACACAATGTACTCGCAAGACTTATCCGACTAGTGAAAATATTTTTCTGACTCTAAGGAATATGATAGGCTTTATAGTTTGCTAGTTTTCTTTAGCAAAATAGCACTAACAGTGAGTCCTTATTTATGTCTTATTATAAGTCGTATTAAGTTATCATCTAGTCAGTCTATATAAGCACCTGTTCTACTTTCAAGTAAGAGTTGAGCAATCAGTTCTATTTCTTCTCCTTTCAACTTTCAGTCTTACTACGGTGCTAAACACGAGACAAGCCGTACCGAATCGCCCCGCGATTCATGAATCAATGTGCCCAGCTGGGTGCCCCGAAAACACACGCCTCGCTTGTACCCTAGGCACAAGCAGGACTAACCCATTGCCCTCCTGTCCTGGGTGTCCAGGTCCCCGTCCAAACTTGGACTCCAAGCCCCCACTCCTGAGTCTCGGACTCAGTGCGGTGCAAGGACCTCCACCATTCCGCCTCCCATCAGTCGGTCCGGAAAGAGCCGGATCCACGATAAGAGAGCAACAAGTCTTTCATGCGCCCATACCCAAGTATATATTCGGGATAATAAATCTGTGACTTACCCATGATGCCTTATGCAACGATCGGTCCTAAATCGACACAGATAGGAAAAAAGTATAACCGAGCTATGCCCTGTTGGCCGCAGGACACAACCCCTTACACCCACCAATACCCAAACCATATCCCCGCTCGGTCACCGGTTACCTTTACCATTTTTATCATGAGTGATCATATTTTATCACCTATTTACGAGTAACGGCAGGTTACTCAGGCTACCGATATCCTGAGCATAGCAGCTACTCGACCTGTACTAGTAGGACTCATAGGTAGATATATTTATGCATGTAGTTTCCATAAAATACCTATAACGTAAA
The DNA here is from genome assembly GCF_019320115.1 of Miscanthus floridulus. NCBI lineage: Eukaryota > Viridiplantae > Streptophyta > Magnoliopsida > Poales > Poaceae > Miscanthus > Miscanthus floridulus. The sequence goes on along the minus strand of NC_089590.1, from coordinate 28,998,165 downwards.
TGCACATCATATATATATTCAGTGATCACTAAAAATAGGGGTTATGCACCAGGGCTTGCCTTGGGCAAGCGCCGGGTCAGTAGTGTCAGCACCAACAGGCTCCTGGGTTCCCTCCTGCATGAGGATCTCCTCCTCGTACTCCTCGATCACCTCGTCATACTCCGGCTCACCGACGGGCACGAAATTTACCAGCCCGTGATCTACATGAAATGATGATGCAATATTTAATAATATCACAACAACAACTCTTAACCTAAAAGTACATATGTTAAACTACTAAGTGAGGTCTACCCACTAAAGGCTAAGCTACGTATTGTCACCATTAACAAGTATGAAGCATGACATATATTCTTATAGCAACTACAGGTATTCTTACTCTAAAACCAATTTAATCTAGATACAATAAAACGAGGGTGATAGCTACTCTATTTACCAACTTACTCTAAGTATACAAAATTTACAGCAAGTACCTAATAATCTAGTGAGCCTACTGTAAAAATTTTATAGCTATAGCTATCACCAATTTCCCACAAGAATTCCTATAAAAATTAATCTACATAATACTAAGCTCTCTAGTTTGGATTTATGAGCTCATTACCATCACCGCTAATTGTAAACTAACTACACTAACAGATAGATGGTATTTTTGTGAACCTATAAAACTTGGTTTCACTATTTATGAACATCTACAAGATTTACTACAATTTATCAAAGTTTAGCTAAAAACTATATTGAATAAGCATTTACAATCTACTGGAAATGGAAAACGCCATTCTATTGCGCGGCCCACTCAGCGTCGCACGACGCGGCCTAGCAAGTGGGCACGGACGCAGGCGTCAGCACGGCCTAGCGGCGAGCGCGCGAGCGGCGTGGCTAGCCTAGCATAGCAAGGGCACGGACGTAGGCTTGGCCTAGGCGGCTGCGGCACGCGGCGCAAGCGCAGCAGCGGGAAGGCCGGCCCATGACGGTGGCGTGGCGAGCGCGGTGCGAGCAGGCCGGCCCACGGCGGGGGCACGACGCTGGCCCAGGCGGCAGCGGGCGCTGCAACCGCGTGGACACGAGTAGGCCATGGGCGCGAGCAGGAGCGCAGGCTCTAGCGTCAGCAGGCCCATGCGTATTTCTAACATATTCTGGGCTTTATTTTCCTACAAGAAAATGACCACAAAACATGTGTGACGCAGGGATGATGCAGAGCTGACATCAACAAGCTAAGATAAATAGTGCGCACCACCGGCTGCTCTGCTTTCGCGTGGCTGCTCGATGCTCATCGGCCACGGAGAAGATGCTATATGGCGGTGGAGCTTCGAATGAGGTGGGCAGGGCGATAAGTAGATGGAGGAGAGGCTAGCAGTGCAATGAATTGAAATGGCAAGCTCTGGTTCCATGGCTGGACAACTGCGTAGACCACCCCGGTCTTATGGACCTGGTGGAGTTGCACTTCCAAAATTAAGGCACAATATGGCGCTACAAGCGGCGAGGTGGGGTTGGTTGAGCTGCTGGCTATCTAGCAGAGCTGAGAACTAGATTAATTGGGTCACGACGCTACCATGATGGCAAACCAAAGGACATGGTCACGCCGGCCAAAACGACAGCGGAGACAGGGGAGTCTTGGCATCGCTTGGCTTGGCACAGCCACGGCCATCAACGTAAAAATACCAGCGCACACAAACGATAGGGATAGCGAGGTGTGCCCAAGCGGCTGTCCGCATGGCCGAACCCACAAGCCGACGAAGCTCGGACCTACGTCACCACGGACGGTGTCGAACAAGGAAAGCCAAAATGCAACGTGACGCCGAAGTGACGGTGGAGCAGGTGGCCGTCTCATGCGCGCAGCTGTGGTTGGTCAACAGGAGTAGTACTGTGCGGTGGCGATGGACGACGCACAGCGCGACCAAGGTACCACGCGACGCGACGGTGAGGCAGAGCTGACAGGACCCGTGCGTAGTGCGCATGCATGTGGTGGCAGGCAGCCGAGGCAGCAGTGGTGACCGTGGCTAGCGCAGCTCTATTCTAAATAGGTGACGTGCACAGTTTCTAAAGCCGTCGCAAAATGCTACCCAATGGTCCAAACGCCGAACCAATTCTTTTAGACGCAAGAGGGTACGTAGGGCTATGGACCCAAGCCATGACACCACGCCACTTCTTAAGCTGATCTCTCTACAAAAATTACCAAAAGTGGCTTCGTCGACCCATTTTTAAACTTATGCGGAATGACGTAACTCCGAAAGCTTTCATGTCGAATTTCAATTTTGACCTACTGGATGTACTAGCTAGCTATCCTCGTCCTCGACCACACCATCGTCGACTACGAAGCACGTACTACAAACTTTATTAAAGCTCGCATAAACATTCTACATCATTTTTATCCGATAAAAATTTGCTTAGCATACTAACGATGTAAAGCGACATGAAATGTAACATTTGTTTCGTGTTTTCGACGAACGTTTCAAGTTATGTACATTACTATATTACAACCATCCACAAACAAGTATGATACTCATGCAGTGTTTTAGCAAAAATAGTACAATGTAACACCGAGGGTGTTACAACATGTCTCTTATGCCGCCATCCGTCCTCTTTGCTCACTGTCACCTTGTCCTCTCTGCTCACTGCCACCTTGCCGTTGTCTTCCTCTCATCTCTAAGAAGCTACTTGGGTTTGAACTCGGTGCTTTGATGTTGTCCTCCAACTCATGCCCTAAGTTTGGCTTCATGGAGAGGCACGAGTGAGAGGAAGTCGTCCAGTGAAATTTGTGACGGCCGCTAAAATTTGTGATGGCTTTTATAAAACCAATAGGAATAAAGAGAACTCTCGTTGGTCCTAAAAAACCAATAGGAAACACCAGTAGAATTCCTGTCGATTTTATAAAACCCTCTGAAATTAGATGTAACCATCAGGAAAGCATCTTTGTTCCTGACGGTTAAACAAAACCGATAGGAATCCCTTTCCCGTCGGCTGGCAGACCGACCGCATCAAAAGAGCAAAAATCAGCCTGCCCTCTTCTCGCGCCCTGAGCGATGTTTGGCGCTAAGAAATCCAGCGTTGTTTCGTGGGTCCACCCAAAGTTTCCAATAGCATATAAAAGAAAACCCTAAAACCCTAAGGTCAAATCCCGCCTTCCTTTCGGCCGCCGCCGCTCACCTAGGCGACCCGCGTCCCTTCCCCTAGCCTGCACTTCACTCGTGGCCTCAACTCCCTCCGCACGTTCCCTCCCCCAACATCCAACACTGCTGGCTGGCCCCCTGCATCTGACCCTGCCGTTCTTCCGCCTGCACGCGCCGCCAGCATCCCCTTCGCCTGCGCGTGACACCGCCGCCCCCTCGCCTGCAATGGGACACAGCCGTCTCCTTCGCCTGCAATGGTACGCCACCCACCCGCTCCTCCTGCCCGTGACGCTGCTGCCCCCTCCTTGTGAACTTTGCTTCATTTACCATTTGAAGAGTATCTGCTACCAATTTGAAGAGGCACGCAGCAACTCGGAGGCCACAAGAACGGATCTGCTACTGATTTGAAGAGGAGCAGGAGGTTTGCTGCCACAAGAGGGAGGTGAAGATCCTGCTGCAAGCGGTGTAAGGGAAAAACAAGAAAGGCAAAGGAAGGAGTTTGCTCAAACCCTAAGAGGTGATTAATTCATCCCCTTGCATTTTTCTTCATGGTAGTGTAGCATTCATGTTCATTGTGAAATATATGTTTCTATACCTTGGCATATATGGTTAAGAAACTCTAGCTATATGTCTATGCACAATATATGTTCACTGGTATAGGAATGAATGTGATTTGGAATATTATCAGTTGCTAGTTGTAAATGACACAACAACAATTAGGGTTAGAAAAATTGTTAATTTATATATGGAGCCAGATGTGTGTGTGAGCACTTAGGCTTAGAAAAATTGGCACAGTTAGTCAATAAAAATATGATATGTAAATTAGAACTTAGCCTTACTAGAAGCATGCAGATGCAAAATATATTTTGTGGCCTGTATGAAACTATATTTATATATATCCATTAGGAAATAGTTGTATTGGATCACTAATTACTGCACTTTGTGAATCTAACAGCAAGATTAAAATATGGATCAACGTGATTGGATGTATAGTGGTTGGAAGCGTGGTAGGCCAACATGTGATTGGGTTGAACATACAAACCAATTCTTGGATTTTGCATTCTCTAATCTGACTGTAGTACAAGAGGGTACCATAAAGTGCCCTTGTGCTGTGTATTAGTAATTATTTTCAGCACAAAAGGGGCAAGGTAGAGCTGCATCTATTGCAAAATGGGTTTAAATCCAACTACAAAACTTGGACTGCACATGGTGAGAGGTGCTGCCAACAGCCAGGAATTGAGGGTTTCGGTGATACAAATAGGATGGATGATTTGTTGGCAGACTTAGCTGCAGCTGCACCATCGCTGGGTGATGAGGAGCCAACAGAATATGCTCAAGCTTGGTATAGGATGATTGATAGTGCAGAACAATTAGTTCATGACCAAACAACCCACTCAACTTTATTAGGCATAGCTAGGTTGCTATCCATGAAGTCACAATACAACCTTTCTATTGTGTGTTATGATGACATCGTGGCACTCATCCATGAACTCCTACCAGATGATAGTAACTTGCCTAAGGACTTCTACCATTCCAAAAAATTGTTGAAGGGTCTTGGCATGCCTTATGAATAAATTCATGTATGTTACAACAACTGCATGCTTTATTATAAAGATAACAAGCATAAAGAAAAATGTGATTTTTGTGATACCCCTCGCTATGTTGATGGCTCAAATAAGGTCCCATGCAAAGTCTTGCACTACATGCCAATAACTCTACGTAGATGAGCCAACAGTGAAAATGATGTGATGGCACAAAGAAGCTCCTCGCTCCATGTCGGATAGAATGGATCACCCACGTGATGGTGAAGCTTGGCAACAATTTTATGTTGATTGGCCAGAGTTTGCACAAGAGCCAAGGAACATGCGACTAGGCTTTGCAACTGATGGCTTCACACCATTTGGCCCCATGGCTGCTTTGTATTCTTGCTAGCCGGTGTTTGTGTTTCCAAAGAATCTTCCACCCGGTGTCGCCATGAGGCTAGAATACATCTTTCGAGTTCTTGTTATCCCTGGTCCAGAACATCCTGGAAAAAATTTTAGTGTCCTAATGCAGCCTTTAGTAGATGAACTGCTAACTCTGAAGGATGGGGTTCAAACATGGGATGCATCATTAAAGAAAAAGTTCACCATGAAAGCAGCATACATTTGGTCAATACATGATTTTCCTGCCCTCGGGATGTTTTCTGGATGGAGCACCCATGGGTGGTTGGCATGCCATCATTGTTTAGGTGACACCAAAGCATTCCGACTCACTAAGGGTGGTAAGGCATGCTGGTTTGATTGTCATAGACGCTTTCTTCCTATGGACCATGAATTTAGAACCCAAAGAAATGCATTTAGGAAGGATACAATAGTGTTGGATGAACCCCCAAGGAAGTTGACAGGAGAAGAAATAGAAGCCAAATGAACATCCAAGTCAGTAATAGGTAGACCTATAATAAACAACACAACTAGACACACATTACTGGTTTGTGGCAGCTACCTTACTTCAAAAAGTTGCTACTTCCACACAATTAATATTGATGTAATATGGGTGAAGCTATATGGAACACATGCTTCGACATAGTTGATAAGACAAAAGATAATGTGATGGCAAGGCAAGGCCTAGAATTGATTTGCAATTGTCCAAACATGCATCTTGTATTATCTTGTATTAAAACCAAATGGCCAGTGGCATAGACCAAGGGCACCATTCTGCATTGACAAGGATGACAAGCCCATCATTTTGGAGTGGTTCAAAGCTCTAAAGTTTCCTAATGGATATGCTGCAAATATTAAAAGAGGGATTAATCCGCAAACGAAGAAGATATTGGGGCTGAAAAGTCATGATTATCATGTCTTCATGGAATGTCTACTTCCTGTAGCTTTCCATGGATTCCTTCCTGAAAATGTGTGGCTTTGTCTAGCTAAGCTCAGCTATTTCTATAGGCAATTGTGCGCTAGACAAATTACTAAGAATGTTGTATTAGCTTCGGAACAGAACATACCTATTCTTATTTGCAAATTAGAGAAGATATCCCACCCTGGCATTTTCAATCCTATGCAACATCTTATGGTACATCTTGCTGAGGAAGTTCGACTAGGAGGCCCTATACAATATCGATGGATGTATCCAATTGAGAGGTACATTTTCAAATTGTAGGTTCATTTGGTCGCTGGTCTATTAGTGGTAGTGTTAAGTTATTATTTTTTTTCTTAGGGTATACAAAAGCTTAAACAAAAAATTCGTAACAATGCAAGAGTTTAGGGTTGCATTGTTGAAGCTCAGCTTGTTGAGGAGGCCACAAATTCTATCTCTTTTCTTTAAATCGAAGGTGCATTCAGCTAGAAACAAGGCACCTAGATATGATGATGGGCCCTCAACATTTGTGCCTACTTGTGATATTGAAATCTTTCGACAACTTGGTCGATGCTAGTGCCAAAGGGGTTGTCGTGATCTTTCTATAGAAGAATACAAGGCTGCCTTCTTATACATATTGACCAATATATCAGAGATGGAAGAATTCTTGAAGTATGTGTTGCTTTAACCTAAAATGACTTCTGAATCTTTACCAAAATAAATGTGCATGTGATATTTTCATTGTCTTTATAGAAAGTTTGACCAAGAACAATGGAAGGGGACAAGGAACCCAACTGAACAGCAAACTTCTGACTTAAGGCTAAATGACTGGAAACTTGGGTGTGGTAGCCATGCCCATAATGGTCCTAATTTCTTTGACTAGTTCAAAGCTCATGTAAACATCTTACCACACTTGCAGTTAGATAGTAATTTTAGTTAACAAAAGAAAATGCTAATTTATGCAACTTGGCTTTTCGGTGCAAGGTTAATGCAAGCATTCACAAAGCCCTACGTCAGTTATCTTATGGGTTTAGCAGAAGAGTCAGCACATATGGGTGTTATGACATTAATGGTTATAGATTTCGATCTGAGGCATATGAGAAAACAAGAGTAGGGTTAGGGACAACCAATTGTGGTGTTTGTGTGTCTAGCTTTGATGAGAATGACAACCTTCTTGAGAATTATGGTGTTATCAAAGACATCATTAAAATTTTATGGGAGGGAAGCATGCAACTTGAGCTAATTATATTTGAGTGCGACTTGTTTGATCCCACTATTGTTGGTGTTTGGTGCACAGAAAATATTGGCTTGGTAGAGGTTAAGCATAGCTCAAGGCTTTCTAATTTCGAACCCTTTGTTCTTGCCAGTCAGGTTAAACAAGTGTATTATTTACCATACGCATGCAATTCTAGACAATTCTAGTCAAGATTTATCCGAATGGTGGGTTGTTTAAACAAGTGTATTATTTACCATAACAGCATTGAGTGTGATGAGACTGGAGCACTAACAGAAGACATAATGTTCTTTCAAGAAGAAGGCTTGGAAGGCACTTTTGTGATTGATGTAGGTGTTGACTTAGATAATTCTGTTCCCGTATTATTGGATGAGATAGTTGGTCCAAATGAATTGGCGGTGCTTGCAAGACAACAAGATGATTGTCAAGAAATGATTAAGGAATATGAGCACAGTGATGATGAAGAAGAGCTAGATGCTGATTGCTATGATGAAGTAGATTATTGAAACAAAAATCCATATGTTTTTCCTTTATTGTACTTTCTCATTTGTTACTCTAGTGTGTAATATGAACAATGTTGCATTTTACTACATTTTTATGTGATAAGTAGTTTTCTACAATTTTTGTTACGTTATACCATGAAACATGTACTTTTATGCAATATATGGATATATTGTTCAATTTGTAGTTATCTATAATAATTAACACAGCAACACCTTTATATGCAGAAAATGAGGAGCTTCAGGCACCATCCAGGACATGGAGTCTCTGATTACAATATTCCTACTGGATCAACTAAGAATGGGAATTGCTCCAACAATAATGAGAACAATGAGATTGGGCTAACTGAGGAAGGAAGTTAGAGGAAGAAGAGAGGACGTACTCAGCCTAAAAGGCCTCCACCTGGCCATCAAATTCCTATTAAACCACTTGGTGAAGAGTGAGTGTATCTTCTGTGTTTCAATGGACTTAGCATGCTTTTAGGCCTACTCTTTTTACTTGTGTGGTACATTTTTGGATAACACCTTTCTGTAGGACATAAGCTACAAATACATGTTAAATATGTGAACCCAAAACTTATTCTTGCCTTTACTGATAACTTCCTAGCACATAGATAATATTTTAGTAGCATATTTTAGAGAGACATTCTTGTGATATTTACAGAACCTTAAGTCTGAATATGAACCTGAGATATACTGCTGATTTTTTTCTAAACAAGGCTGTACCCTAAATATTACTGGTGTTTTGTCTCTAAGAATGGTTGTACCTCAAATATCATTGCTGATTTTTCAATATTCTGGCTGTGGTACTACAACTTGTGATTGTAGACAATTTGAGTTTGTATGTTACTCACCTGGCAAGGACATGGGGATTGCTGGTCAAGTCACAACACTGCTCAAGCATGAATACCCTTCTATGATTGAAGAGAGTCATTCAAACAAGTATTTTGCAAAGAAATGGGCTTACTATGATATTGTCGAAGATGGAGAAGGGATGACTACAGTTGATTGTTTTAGAGAAGAATTCTAGGTAACTAAATAAGTGCAAAATGTTACCTTTTCAATTTCCAAATATGATTTGGCTATCACTAATGTTAGATTAGATTTGCTTTGTCTAAATATGAAAGATGGGATGCCTCTATTTTATAATGCAGGTATCTACTCAGTGGAAGATGAATTAAGACCACATGCAGAATATGTTCTTGATAGGCTTGCAGCTAAACAGTGCAAATGAGCTTCATGTGGATGCTGTGAAGGCATTCTATGACACAATCCCGAAGCAAAGAATAAAGGATAAAGAGGCTTGCAAGAAATTACTTCGTCAAGAACAGTATGCAAGGGTTAAGCTAGATTGGATTTCTGAGGTGGCATGGCACGCCATTTGTGCTTACTAGTGCTCACCAGAATATTTAAAGAAGTGCCGCCTTGCTCAAGAGTCACATGACCAGCCAAATTTTGCTCAAAATAGGGGTGGGTCTCGACCATATGGTCAAACCAAGCAATATTTGGTAAGTTCTTGTGGTGAGCTGATTTCTGCATGTTGATGTATCGCTGTTGTGTTATACAATTTTCTAATTGGATCTTTGTATTGTAAGCAAGAGTGAAGCACAACTTGATCCTATTATGCTATACAAAGGTAGTGGGCGTGGCTTAGCTCATGGCCGTGTGCCAATAGCAAATGGTGCTATAAGGAAAAGTCACATGAAGGGAATTGCTAGGAGGACAGATACAACAAGTCAAGCCAATTCAAGGTCTTACCAATATCTTGTGTGAAGGAATGCACAATTGGAGCAGAACTCTTAGAGCGACTCTCACATTGGACTTATCCTAAGCAAACATATGAAGGTATTTTATTGAATTTGACATATATTGTATGGACTTAATCACTTGTTTGAAAATGTTATCTAATTGATGTGTTTTATAGTTTCTTTATGACAAGATGAACATGGAAGTACTAGCAAAAATGGGAGACATTTTGTAGGCAGCCGCAAATGCTTCTGAGCCACCAATTGAGCAGGTCCACACCTTACCATGCATTTGTTCGATATTCTTTTGTATATATGATGCAAATGTGACCTTACCAATCATAGTACTCAACTGTTTAAAGACCAAAAAACTAGGAACACCAACATCTAGTATTTTTGTTTGCTGCTAATGAGTTTCCAGCTAGCTATTGTATGTCTTCATGTGGTGTGATCTGCTAGTTTGATATGTCTTATTACATCTATTAATTTGCAACAAATGAGTTTCCAGCTAGCTCTTGTATACATGATGCAAATGTGTCCGTTTGCTGCATGTAATTTTCTTATTTGAGTAGATTTGCGGTCTTGTAATTGTTCATATAGATAGCCAAATTATTTTAGGCTATTTAAATTTCATCTCCTTAAGGCCTTGAGTTTTGATGTGTTGTCTTTAGTGTTAGAATCACTCACCATTGTAAGTTCATCTTCTTGCAGGATACTGAGTCATCCCATGCTGGGAATGTCATGCTTGGTTATCATGAGACCAATGACATCGAAGACAATGAAGGCAACACTAACATGGAATGAGATGAAGGGTTAATGAAGGCCTCTTTTGTGCAGGACACTTAACTGCAGCTTTTGTAAAGCTTTTGTGCTGTGACTGACTGTTGCTTTGAACTGTATATATGTAGCTTTGAACTCTATGTATGTGGGAGCTAGACTTGTTGTGTAGTTGGCATGGGGCTTTGAACTCTATATATATATGTAGGAGCTGGACTTGTAGTGTAGTTGAATCAACTAGTATGAATCTGAACTTGTGAACAAGTCTGTAGTGTACTGTATTTGTTGAACTTGTAAACAAGTCTGCAATGAAATATGCTATTAAATTCATCTCTGTAATGACTAATGCAGGAAGTCAGCAATGCAATAGGCTATTAAATTTATCCCTATAATGTCTAATGGACATCTAATTCCTGACATTTTTTCTTGTCGGTATCGGGATAGGAAATAATTATGAAATTCTATTGGTATTTGTTTCTTGATGGTTTTCTGATAGGAATTTCCTGTCAGTGGTCGGTTTTCCCTGACGACTGTGCGACAGTTATTCAACGTAAATTTCTATCGGTCTTGAATTTCTGACAGGAGTTCCTATCGGACGAACTGATAGCAAATACCTTTGACTGGTCAACTAAGAATTGTCAGGAATATGCCAATAGGAAAAATTTCCTGATGGCTGACCATCAAGAATTGTGGATTTTTCCTGTAGAGACATTCCTAATAGCGTGTTCTTATTGGCTGGCTGACAAGAAACTTATTCCTGACGACATTTGGCTCATTCCTGACGGTTTTCGACCACCAGGAATTCTCCTTAGCCTGATAGTTCCCCTATAGGGTTGGCCCTCTTGTTTATGAGTTTGCCGTGGAGTGCAAGTGCGGAAAAGAAGACTGTGCCATGGATCTCAACCCCGGTCATATGTACTTTAAGTGCTTGAAGGCATGAGTAAGTTAGTTTGGCTATGAACTGATCATAGATCAGTTGGTTGGGTTCCTTATGGTGGAACCTACCCACCCAGATTCAAGTCCTCGACTTGGCATGGGTGCTCGTATTTTTTTGGATTTATTCTAGGATTTAATGGCGTCGTGCTTTCAATGGTATGCAATGTCCCCATCGACAGTGAGGCATCTGTGATGACCTTGTGAATCTCGAGATCTATGGGCTTAGTCCTTCGGAGGTGCTCATAGGGGTAGGGTTTGTGTACACTCATAGGGGTGAGTGTGCGTGCATGTTGTGGGCGTCAACGTTATACTGTGTTATTTCTAAAAAAAAGTTAGTTTGGCTGGAATTTAGTTCTTTTACCAATGAACTATCTTTATGGATCTATGCTTGTTTTGGATATGTAGGAGGGAGGATGTGACTTCATTGGGTGGTACGAACGCTGGCCCTCTTGTTTGCAAGCCTACCGTGGAGTGAAGTGTGGGAAGAAGGCCGTGCTGTAGATCACAACCCTGTCATATGTACTTCCAGTGCTTCAAGGCACGAGTAAGTTAGTTTGGCTGGAATTTAGTTCTTTTCCAATGGAATGTCTTATGGATCTGAGCTTTATTTGGATATGTAGGAGGGAGGATGTGACTTCATTGGGTGATATGAACACCTACCAATGTTTTTTTGCTGGGGCTTCTAGTTATCTTTTTCTTTTGTGAATTACGCATTACAACTAGACACTCACAATGCACACAGACTTACCTCTAGGAATGCACGCACGCACGCAAAATCTACCCCTATGAGCATCTTCGAATACTTGGCCAGTGAATCCTCGAGATTGACGAAGTCACCATACATGTCTCGTTCTCGATGAGAGTATTGCCTACCACTAAAAGCACAATGTTGTTAAATTCTGAAAAATTCACTCCCACGGGGGTCGAACCCAGGACCTAAGGTGCTACTAACGCTCTCGTAACCACTAGGCTACAGGCCCTTTCATGATATCTAGTTGATTTGTGTGATGTAGTGTGGGATCTAAAGCACTAGAGACAAGGTGTGAAGATTGCTCTGGTTGATGCAGTGATGAAGCTAAGGTGTAAAGAACGCTGAAGTGAAGCTTGAGATGGAGGAGTGGAAGACTGCTTCAATGGGTTAGGTGCTGAGTTGTTAGGTTGAAGGAACCAGAGAGGAACAAAATCTTTGGAACAAAATCTCGATGTTTGCAGTGTCCTTTGCATTTTTATGTCTTTCTTTAAGTACTACCTGTAGTAGTCGCATGATTAGTGTAGTCATTGTGGTGATGGCCAATGTGTTTTTTGTGGTGCATAATTGTTGGTATTTTTATGCTACGGTAGATGCATTTTGTATGCGCACAAAAGTACATCATAGTATTGTTGGGTAAGAAATTACTCAAGCGTCATAGTTTGAACACAAGACAAAGTTGTATTCATTTCGTGCTTTGCGTGTACATGTCAGAGGGGGTATTTATAGGGGTTCTAGTCTTCATACTTTACATAAAATGACTATTTTGCCCCTGACTCAAATAGTTACAACCCTTTTTAACTACAAGGGCGAAGTGGTCTTTTTTCCCTTTTAAGTCTTCATTCTTCGACTTTTGTACATCAACTTCATCGATGTTTTCGTCTTCTAGACTTAGTTGGTTTCTGCTCTGATTTTCTTCTTCTCTCAGAATGTTAGGCGAAGTTAGACTTTTGTCTTCGCCTAATCTTGCCTTCTTTTCACCAGCGAAGATGAAATCTTTTCAGCAAAGATGAAATCTTTATGACAAAGTCAAATTTCCACCTTCACTTTATTTGTTTTTCCTATAAGTAAACTTTGTTTTAGAAATCATAATTTTAACTCTAAAGTTTTAGGGCTGAGTTTTCCTGGCATAGTTTAAATCCCCCAACACAGCCCCTCACAGGCGAAGGCCTACTCCAAAGGTCTGAATCCTGTGAAGTTTGTATTTAAAACGAAGACAAAACTCTGTCTTGAACTTTGGAGTTGCCCGTTTCTAGCCGTTATACCGTGAATAGTTGTTTTTTTAAATTGCAACGGTCATATTTGACCATCAAAAGTTGGACTGTTAGGTTTGACCCGAAGCCGCCTATATATACTTCGGTCCCTCCCTCTATTTTTCGAAGATTATTTCTTTCCAAGGGTGAAAGTTTTTGTTTACTAAAGGTTAGTTTTAAATTTGTTTGTTTTTGTTTTCTTTCTTTCTTCTGTTGTTGTTGTTTTTTAATAATTATTTTGATGAGAAGTTTCTTATTTTTTAAATGTCTGATCAAGAGAAGAATGCTTCTGCAAACCCTCCAGTTGGATCTAATCAATCTGACTTGGGTGAAGATTTATAGGATGTTTCTACGTCTGAGTCCCAGTTGGTTGGTGTTGACATGAAGTCTTTGAAGTTTGCTGAAACTTTGATGGATGATAAAGAGTTGGATTGGATGGTCACTAATCAGATGGTGGAGAGGGCATCTGTTCATTTGCCTGGAAATGAAGTAGTTCCTGATCCAAAGCCTCATGAATGTGTGTTTTTTCGAGATCAATTTGCAGCTAGACTTCGTATGCCGTGTCAAGACTTTCTTGAAGAACTTTTGAAGGAATATAATATAGAAATGCATCATCTAACTCCTAATGGAATTGTGAAGATTGCTCTTTTTATTTGGGCAATAAAGTCTCCTAATGGAATTACAAAAATTGCGAAGATTGCCCTTCAAGATGTAAACTTGGATACCAGGGCTTTTTGTGCTCTTCATGAGATGCATACTCGGTTTAGTAGTAAGAATGTGAATGGGAAGACTATTATTAAGTATTTTGGTTGCTACAGTTTTAAACCTGCTCGAGGTGCTAAGCAAATTTCTCCGGCTTCCAAGAATAAATGGGTTGAAAATTTGTATCGGTACTAGTTTTATCATACAGTTGCAATGGTTGAAGAAAAGGATGAGTCAAGGAAGATTTTGAAGCGCTATCCATTGGCTGCGAAGATGGGGAGGAATGTTTTTGATTGCAAGCCTTAATTTCCTAGTACAAAGAATTCAAAGATTTGTGAGAAGGCTTACAAGTTGACTGCTAATCTGCAAAGTGCTCGTGATCTTTGTGAAGAATATATTGCATCTCAAGTTTGGCCTCTTAAGAAGGGTTGGAGTTTTGTTCATTTTCATAAGAAAGTTGTGAAGGGGAAGGATTATGTTTATCCTAACAAAGAAGCTTTTCGCCCAAAGAAGTATACAAGAGACAAAGATTTTGTTTCTACTATTGAAGTTAAGGCAATTGAGATTTTGGGCAAATTTTTGAAGAAGGACAAAGATTTGATGGACAAAATTCTTGGAAAAGATTATAAGCGTTTGAATAGAATTTTTAAAATTGCCTAGATCAAATATGATGAAAGACCTCCACCAGCTTATACTCGTGCAATGAAGCCGGGCATAGAACATGTTACAAAGAAGAAGAGAGCTGGTGGACAACTTGCTAAGAAGAATGTAGGAGATGAAGTTGATTCAGAGAAGGTTCTTTTGATTCAGAGAAGGTTGTAGGAGATGAAGTTGATTTGGGTTTTGATGTTGATAGTTAAGAGGTTCATAGTCAATAGGCTCCTGATGATGAGGTGAGAATGATTAGTTTAGTTTTTAATTCTAGTGGTTTGACTCCGCCAATGTTGACTCCGCTTGGTGATTATTTCTAGAATTTGGGAGCCAATTTGCATTCTGGTGAAGATGTTGGTGAGGCTAGTTTGTCTTCACCTCCAAAAATGTTGGCGAAGACACTTTGCCTTCTTCCCTAGCTGTTCCTGCTTCTTCTCCTATTCTTGATGCTGGCGTCCTACTGACGCAACCGCTACTGCTGATGAGCAAATGGAAGAAGGTGAGATTGAAACTTTGGCTTCGTAAGAGACTGCTGGGCCATCTTCTCAATGATTTGTTGCTAAAACTCCTCAAGGGACTATAGGAGATGTTGGTGCTACTCTCCATGTTGCCTCTCCTCCCCAAGTTGTGATGCAAGATACTGATTTGGGATGTGTGCCTGTGGAGACTGATGCTCCAAAGGCTAAGGTTCACAAGGGTAAGGGTACTACTACCGTTACCCTTGATTTTGATGATTCTGATGATGATGTTTTTGATGAAGAGGCCAAAAATGCTCGTGCTTCTCGTCTTACTGAGTCCACAATTGATGTGAATACTAGTAAAAAAGTTGCATGCCAACTTGAGAAGGGTGTTTCTACGGGTAAGTTTGCTTATTATTTTTTTGTTGTTTGTTTTTGAGTTTTATGTTTCTGTTCTTCTTATTTGAAACTTTACTTATTTTTTATTGTAGAGAAAAATTTCCCTGATCCTTTATCTCGGAAGGAAACAACCATCGATATTGGAAAAATGAAGGAAGTTGCTCAGGAACCTGCTACTCCTGCCGAAGTTCTAGAAACAATCCTGGTGGAGTTGACCCTGAAGCATACAACAGATGCCTAGAGTACTGCCAAGCTCAAGGTGTGAATTTAGACACTTTTAAATTTGTTGGGATTGGCTTGGATAGACTTCGCATTATGCCAAAGAAGTTGTGACAGAACCACCCAATTTATACAAGATCAAGTATGATTGTCCCCGTTAAACACGTTGATACGCGCATACTCTCACTTATATAAACCCGGTAGTCCACCGAGTGTCACGAAGGACCTCGGTAAATCAACTTCACAACCAAGATCGCGTGATTAAGCAAATACACATCATATATATAGAGTTGCAGCGAAAATAATGTTACAAATGGGTTCACAAATAATAGTACAAGTTTGGGTTTCCAAACCGGTTAAGGAAAACAACATAGCTTTCAAATGATTACATTAATATAAGTTCCAGATACATTGCTATCATAAGTGACATCCTCTGATAAAAGCATATAGATGAGAAATAAATATAGAGTCACCGAGCCCACCAGTGGTTAGCCACCATCTTCCTCAGGCCAAGAACTTCACCTGCAACATGGTGGGATAAACCATGAGTACTCGAATGTACTCAGCTAGACTTACCCATCATAAACCAGAAATAAAGTGACACCACGGATTATGCAAGACTTTATAAGTGGAGCTAGGTTGACAACATTTTGCATAAAAAGCCACTAATTCAGCTATACATTTTATAATTTGGTCATTAAGTTAATTATAGCTATTCATCTCTAGATTAGCAACTAACCTGTGCCAAACATGTGATATAGCATTTAGTAACATAACAATAATAACCATAGCCGGTGTAAGATTTTCATATTTGTCAGAACCATCATATTCCATAATCCAATTACTATGATGTTGGGGCTAGCCAAGTTTCTCACTGTCTGGGAGAGATGGCGTTTCGAATCGATTTCAACCAGCTAGGAATTTATTCCTAACACAAACCCAAGTCTACCAGCCACGGTAGCCTTAGGTCACATTTGGTACAACTCAGGTCCATATTTTGTGGGTTCGCCCAGCGCCGCACAATTAGGGACAACCAGCTGCTAGGACATTCAGGCCCGGCCTGCCCTTGGGCTCACGTCTGGCCCCTGCACATCCTTACTACTATCTAGAGTGCGCACTTTTACAGAACAGGGCCTGGCCTGAGTTGAGCTACTTGGCTTCGTGATCGAAATGAGTTATCCAGCCAACTAAGTGAGAGGCAAGCATTCAATCTTATCAGAAGTGCCAACAATGGTATGGTCCTTAATCGACACAGATGGAATCACATGAGTCAACCTACACATAGACTTCACCCGACCTCTAGTTACATTATCCCATGGTTCTTTTCAAAGATAGCAAATATAGCTAATCGTGCTTCGGTATCCACCTATATCTTGTAGGTGATAGGAAATCACCTGACTTCTACTGGTCTAAGCACATATTTGATCCTGGACCTACATAGGGTTAAAGGTATATATATCTGGATAAGGTAGTTCTATGCATCAAGTGTTTCCAGCCAACTCTTATAACCTAATGCATCAAACATAAAAGGACGCAAGTGATATTTGTAAAAATATAGGAGGCTTATAATGCTTCGGAGCTTGCCTAGAATCCAACACTAGGTCAGTGTTTGTTAGATGACACTCGCTTGGCAAGCATCTCCCATCTCGGCACTTGCTTAGTCCTTTCGTCTTCTGGATGGATTCACCAAACTCTATCTTCGGGTTTGGCTCCAACATCATGTCCTTTATGTGGTGCATCTAGCATACCTACATGAGATGAAAGATGCAGATGTATGAATGCATAGAAAACAACTCATGATGCACTACAATAGACATATAAAGGCAAGGACAAGGTAACATCTTATTGACTTAAGCACTAGAGAGCAAGTCATTTAACTAATTGTTGCACAGGCCTATCATGGTAAGGTAGCAAGAAAATAACACTAAGCATTCACCAATGAGGCACTCAAATTAAGCTACTTTAAGGAATCATCTAGAACAATCTAATCCTAGTAATCATACAATCAAGATCAAGCATAAGCAATCAACTCCAAGTATATACACAAAATCTGGGCAACAACATAACAACCACTCAATTTAACCATAACTAAAGTTATAGGCCCCTAACAAGGGTGATCCTAGACTTTATGGAAATCTAATGAAATTATCTAAAATTTTGTTATTAACACCAAAAGCTGATTTAACAAATATCTAGGTCAAAATCTATCATGAAACAGATCTTATACAACTAAGGACATAAAACTAATAGTAACTTCAGAAATGAATATCTCAATTTATATGCATCCAACAAGCATGATCCTTAACTTTATAGAAATCTTATTAAATTATCTATAACATTATTATTATTATCTTAATATGATTCTGTAGTTAAAGGGGTTGAACAACACCAAGAAGGCATCTCTGTTTAGATTTGGACAGAACCTGCCATTCCACTTTGAACAGCTATAACTGGATTCTAGACCACCAAAAGTAGTGATCTTGGACATTTTAGAAAGCTTAGAAAAATCACTACAATGCTCCTACTATAACCAATACATGATTCCATGTTTAAATGAGCTAAACAATACAATCATTCAGATCTGTCCAGAGGACATGCAAAAACCTAATAGCAAACTTCTAAAATCTATAACTCCTCAACCATCAGGCCTAAAATCATGAAATTTTAGGACAAGCAATATAAGGAAATTATCTACAACTTTTGTATTCACCATATTTATATAAAACATCATTTGAGCCACAAAGTTATCATCACAATAGAACATGCACATGCAGCCATTTCAGAAGGTAATAATTTGATGTTTCACTTGTTTTGCTAACAAAGAGCATGCACACATGAGCCATTAAAGAACTTCAACCATGACTAACATACTTAGAAACACTTTATTAAACACCAATCACTCAAAGCATCACCAAATACAATTACAAGCTTTATCTACAATTATGCTTTTATTAATCCTTTATCCTAATAAACATATATATATATATATATATATATATATAATTTTAGTGATATATGAGAACAACTAGTTTGGGGCTGACTTTTATGAGTGGTAGATGTTATCAAAACATGGCTACTATACAAATTTCACATGCTCAAGTTTTATAATTTAATTACTATGAAAAAGACAAATTGCTATTGCAAGAAAACATGTAAAAGCAAGAAAAAATCTAAAAATCATCATTTTCTATTAACATATAGCCATATTATGGTTTCTTAGGTCACAATATCACCATGCAAGGGCAAAGGAACCACATTTCACATTTTTGCATATATAAATTATTCATAAACCATTTAAGACCATTTATTAAGTATTAATCAAGTTAAATTCATAACCTAGTCATACTTCATCCAATAACCATGAAATTTTTACCATACCACACACATAGCATTAGTAGCCTACTCTAAAAATTTTATAGTAATTGGAGCACCACAACTTTAGATATGATGATAGCAAACAAAGTAAGCTAGAATTAACCATTAATCATTATTAAATCAAAACATCAGAAAAACAATGATCAAACAACATGTTTAATATTTTTCTTAGCTAGCTCATGCTAAAACAAGACTCCCAAAATTGTAATCACATTTTTAGGACATTCCAACCTCGAGATATGCATCTGACAAACTTAAAAGGATTTCTAAAGCACTTTATAAGAATAAATAAAAATAGCATTAACTTTCTACTAACACATATCATATTATGACTCTAATACGTAGATCTACTCACAAGGATTCCAAAAAAGTCCTCATTTTCAATTTTATGATTTTTCTACGATTTATTATGATTTTCCAAAGTTTCAGCCATAAAAGAAAAACAAACTTGCACCGAAGACCCTGAACTTCCATGAAAATAAATTCCAGCAAAGCAGTCATTCTAGGCACTATTCACCTGAGTCTATAGCTTTGCAGTTACGCCCCTAGAAAAGCTTCTATTGAAGCACAAGCCCCCTGGTCGCGAATCAGAGTTGGGGACGAGCTTGGCATGGCCGAATCCCGTCGACATAGGCCCTTGCCGACGGCGAGAGGTGGCGCTAGGGCACGATGGGGCCCGTGCACACCCATGGAGGGGGTAGTTTGGACGGAGGCGTCCTGAAGAGGCTGGGCCATGAGCAGCCATGGCTCCAAGCCGTCGGCTCCAGCGACGGGGGGAAAAAGGGCAGCAGTGGCACTTAGGGACGGCGATTTCGGCCGACACAGGCAGCACCAGCGATGAGCTATAGGGCCATGGCAAGAAATGGACCACACGTGACCATAGCTTGCCCGATGGTAATGGCAGGAGGAGGGTGCGATTGCTCGAGCGCTCTGCTTGGGAGCCGACCATGGTGGCGTGCTCTGGCACGTGCGTGCAGCGCATAGGGCGAGGGAGGAGGAGCGAGTGAGCGAGAGAGAGCTGAGGGCGCCCTCTTTTGGAGGGTGCTGAGGCGCGGCAGGGAGGCAGGCACATGCGGCAGCGATGCTCGGCAATGGTGGGGGCATGGCCAGCACATGGAGGACGCGTTGCATTTCCTCGGACCGGTGGCGTGCAGCGAAGTGGGCAAGGTGGGAGCCGAATTGGGCTAGCTACGGGCTGATTTGGACATTGGGCCCAAAAGAAAAGTTGAAGCCCACCTGATGATCTACAAAACTCATTAAGGGTTCCTACCATTAGAGAACCGATTAATGGGTAATTAAGCCCAAAGTTGACACTATTAGTGACTAATCAAGGATTAAGCATTGCTCTGCTTGAGCTCGAATTACTTGGTCAAAACATGGTCAAATTGATTCCAACTTTTTGTATGTCCTTCTCCAAGATGTAAACTCTAACTTTTATATTTGGCTCAACTTGAGTTTCTTAACAAAAATCCAAGAACGTGAGATGCCAATCATCATTGCCACTAAAATTCTAGACAGCCAAATTTTCAAGATCCAAAACAACACTGGGTTCAGTTTTGAGTCCTCCATTTGACTAAGTTAGGGACCAAACTACCTCATGACCCTTGAACAAAGTTTGTTATGCACCTTTTGGTCTACAACTTTGCTTAAAGGATCATGGACTGGTTCAGCTTAGTTAGGGAGATACAATTCTCCAAAGTGGGGTACATGAAACTGAAAACACGATTCAGTTAACTCCTGGAAACAGTTAGTCTTTGCTGATTTTGAAACTAACTTCGAAAATCCAAATGAAATCCAAACTTGAGGAGACTTGCTTTATTGTTTCCTTCACAAAGTGTACTTAAACTCATATTAAGGAATCCAGTTGAGTTACCATATGAATTTGGAAGATAAAAATGTCACAACATGTCAACTCGTTGTTGCCGATCAGGGACTTAGATTTCTGAGAGGCAAAAACAGCATTGCATTCAAACTTGAGACCACTATATGAGACTAGAAGTTGAATCAGGTCTTGGTCTAAAAATAAAGTTTGTTGTACTCCACTCAAACTTCAACTTTTATTTAAGGTCCAACTCCACGCAAGTACTCCAAAAAGTTGGTCAACACAGGTCAAAACCATATCACGAAAAAGACAATTTTAGCTATTCCCACACTTAGAAGGATTTTCTTGACATTTGCTCAACACGAACCCTTCATGACTTTTGTTGTAGAGTTCAATTAGAGTCAGTTGGGCAAGGTAGCAAGGTTTGGTAGACATCCCATATTTCCATTCACCTAATGAAGCAATTCAAGAAAGATTATAACTTATCATTTCATGTGACTTCTTGGCTCCAAACTTCATGAAACTTTTCCAATAGTCAATGTAGATGGAAATAGATGCGAGGCACATGAAAGAAGTAGGTTTAGCAGGACTCATGCATATGCTTGAAAAAGGGTTCAAACTTTTAGAAAAGTTTCACTCCAATTCTTCATCAACACTTGTAGGATCATGAACCATAGCTCATTATCACTACTTGACATAACTTACTTGAGTCCAAATTTGCTGCTTAACTCGTGACTAACACCTAGGGTGTTACAGAAGTTAGAGCTAAAGTTGTCAAAGTATATTGATGATTCCTTCATAGTTCCTGATGCTAAGGCTCAACTTGCTAGGAAATCTTCCCTTGAGTTGGCAGATGCAAGTGTTACTATGGTTTACAAGGTACGTATGTATTTTTCCTGCCTTTGTATGTTGATTTGACTTCGTATGTTGATTTGACTTCATGACTTAATATTTTATGTTGTTGAATTTTGTAGATTGCTCTTTTGCAAAGGAGTTTGCGCAAATCTGTTGAAGAAGACACGAATAATGTGGCACTTCATGAGAAAGGTTTGCTTGAAGAAATTAAGTCTTTGAAGTCTTAGCTTGCTGCTAAAGAAAAAGAAAGATTAGAAACAATTGAGGCTCTCCATTTTATGGAATCAAAATGTATCTCTATTGGGGCCAAGCTTGAGACAAATATTGAAGAATTTGATAATTTGAAGAAAGATTTTGCTAAAATTGTGAAGGAGAAAAATTACCTTGAGAAAAAATCTACTGAGAAAGATCAAAATTTTCATGACAAGTGTAATCATTTATGGGAACTTTGCAAGAATTGTTATGACAAGTTTGGTGCGAAGCCAGAAGATCCTTGCTGGGAGCTTGGAGAATTTGATCCATTCTTTGCTTGGTTATGCCGTCAATACGAGGATTTTACCAAGTGCTATTCAGACTAGTGCTGATCTAAGTTGTGTGTAAGCAACTCATGCACTTTTCCATTTGATGAAAGAGGCAAAAGATCCTTTATATGAGCAAATACTGGATAAAGATTATAAGTTTCCTTTTGTGGAGTCGTTGAGTCAAGTTTCTTCTCGGACTCAATTGCTTTGCAGAGAGAGTGCTTTCATGAAGGCGAAGAAGATAGAGAAGGCTAGATTAAAGTTTTCTCTTCTCTTTTTTTATATCTTAACATTTGGTTTTCTTTTTCCAGCAGCTTGAGAAGGAAATTGCTGCTGATGAGAAGGAGCAGGACAAACGTGAGAAGGAGAGTGCTAGGGATGATGATGTTGGTGACCATCCATTTTAGTTGTCTTTGTAGTTAGTTTTAGATTTTTAGTTGAGGGGTGAGGTTTTAAAAGACCTTTGACATTTATAAATATTGAACTGAGCAGGATGAAGTTGGTGTTATATCGTTGTTAATGTGTAAGGATAACTTTATTGTTGAACCTTTGTTGTGGTTGGAGTATGCAACGGATGAGGTGAACCCTATGTTTGATTCATTTATTGAACGCAAGCTGACGTAAGCGTTAAGTTATGCAGTCTTTTGTTTGTTTTCTGATGTTGTGATTATTTTGCTGATAATGTATGCTGTTTTAGATTTTGAATCTAAAAATCTAATTGCTGGAAACAAGAAACCTTATTTGCCACAAGTTGTTGACTTTAGCAAATTTTCTCAGGTAGTTGCTGGCGCTCTTTTTATCAAGATTGTACTGGATAAAGAATGTTTTGACATTTTTTATTTTTCCTAGTCATCATGTTCGAGTGCTTCACCAAGCTTTGTTTCTAAAGACTTTCTATGCTCAGAAGTTGATCGCGTGTTGGACAAAGTTGTTGAAGATTTAATTAGTGAAGCTACAACTATTGTGGCTTCAGAAAGTGACTGATTGAAACTTTTTGATGTATAATTTGTCTCTTTGTGTTGTAATCTGTAATAAATGATTCTTGTTTCATAATTAATTTCAATTTTGCATATTTTGTTTTATATGGATGTTTAAATGTTTTACGAATGCAATGTTTATACTTTGTTTTGAAGTCATAATTCGTCTTATTGAAATTTGAAAAAAAATACCATCCCCTCACTTTTTGCAAAGGCAACACGTAGACTTCGCTTGGAAGTTATAATTCACCTTAGTGAATTTTGAAAAAACGCCGTCCCCTCACTTTTTTGCGAAGGCAACGCGTATACTTCGCTTGAAAGTCATAATTCACCTTAGTGAATTTTGTAAAAACACCGTTCCCTCACTTTTTTTGCGAAGGCAATGCATAGACTTCGCTTGGAAGAAATGATTCACCTTAGTGAATTTTGAAAAAATGTCGTCCCCTCACTTTTTTTTTGCGAAGACAACGCGTAGACTTCGCTTGGAAGTCATAATTCACATTAGTGAATTTTTTAAACTGAAAAGTAGATGAGGTATTATATATTATACATAGGTTAGCGTTATTTTTTTTTGTTTTTTCAAAAAATGAAGCTACCTACTTTTGGTTTATTTTAGCCGATATTTGAGTATATTTTAAGTATACTCTTTGGCTCTTTTATTTTGCTGTACTCAAGATTTTTTATGGGGATAGCTTCTCATTTATATTTGATGAGAATTTACAATAGAGTCTGCCTCGTTAAAAAATCACTCACCATGTGAAGGGCTTCCTTTAAGTGGAAAAAGAGTGCAGCTCAATTACAATAGAGTCTTGGCTTTACTTTCTTGTTATACCAATTCTTTGTTTCTTTCTAGTATTTCTCGAGATTTTGAATTGCTTTCATTCTATCTTCTTCGAGCAGATCTTTGGTTGTTATTTGCTCTTCTTCTTCCATAATTTACATCCATAATTTACACATTTGTTCTTGGACCTTCAAACTTTATTTCTTCAGGTGTCATTGCTTCTTCCCCATATAATAGCTTGAATGGTGTGAAGTTTGTTGATCTTGAAGTGATTGTATTGTGTGCATAAATGACTTTAGGTAATTCATCGACCCATTTTCCCTTGGGAAGTCTCACTAGGCATTTTGAAATGTTGGTGCATATGATTCCATTTGCTCTTTCGACTGCACCATTTGACAGTGGGTGTCTAACTGAGGCAAAATATAATTGGATCCTCATATTGTGACAATAATTCCTGAAATCTTGACTGTCAAATTGGGTTCCATTGTCTACTGTGATGTGTCCTAGAACTTTGAAACGGCATATTATGTTTTGCCATAAATTTTTTTTCATTGTGAATGAAGACATATTTGTTACTGACTTGGCTTCGATCTATTTTGTGAAATATTCTACTGCCACAACTGCAAATTGAAAATTTCCTTGAGCTAGAGGCAATTTGCCTATTATGTCAATTCCCCATCTTACAAGTGGCCAAGTTGGTTCTATTATTTGTAATTTTTTTGCTGGAGCTCTTATCTTGCTGGTAGACATTTGTCAATTATGACAAGTTTTAACTATTTCTTTGCTGTCACTTTGTGTTGAAGGCTAATAAAATCCTTGTCAGAATGCTTTCCTTGCCATGGCTCTTGCCCTTGGATGTGTGCCACAAATCCACTCTTGTATTTCTGATAGCAATTCTTTTCCTTCTTCTGTTGATATGTATTTGAGAAGTGGTTCACAGATTCCTTGCTTGTACAATTGATTGTTGACGATTTTGTAATTTCTTGTTCTATGTTTCATTCTGACTTTGTTAACTTCATCTTCTGGTTCATAATGTCCACGGAGGTATGCCATGATTGATGCTCTCCAGTCTTCGCTTTGTATTACATGGACTTCTCTTGGGACTTCTTACTTTGACTTGATAGATGCATGAGTTAGTACTTAGAAGAAGACATCTTGAGGCAAACTTGTATTTTGAGCTGCAGCTTTTGCTATTTCGTTAGCATCTGAGCTATATGTTCTTGAGATATTTTTGACTGTGAAGCCTTCAAAGTATTTCTCTTATTCTCTTAAAAATTGCAAGTATTTTGCTAGTTCTGGATCTCTTGCCTTGCAATCTTTTTCAATGTGTCTAGCCATAACTTGTGAATCTATTTTGATTATTAGTCTTTGGGTCCCCATTGCTCTTGCTTTTCGTAGTTCGAGTAAAACAACTTTGTATTCAGTAATATTGTTGGTACATTGAAATTCAAGTCTTGCAACGTATCTCATTTTGACCCCTGAAGGTGATGTGATTATTGCTGCTGCACCAGCCCCTGTGAAGCTCCATACTCCATCGCAATAGATTATCCAGTCTGGTTGCTTTTTGTCTTCGCTTTGATTTTGAGACGGAGTCCAGTCTTCCATGAAGTCTGCCAAGACTTGGGATTTTATTGATGTTCTTTTTTTGAATTCGATGTAATGCTGAGATAGTTCTACTGCCCATTTTCCCAATCTTCGAGATGATCTACAACTTTGCAAAACTTCTTTCAACGGATAATTTGTTAGTACTCTGATTTTGTGAGCTGGGAAACACTGCTTCAATCTTCTTACTGCTGTTAAAACTGCATAAGCTATTTTCTTGATCACCGAGTAATAGATTTTTGAGCTAGACAAAGCTTCTGAAATAAAGTATACAGGGACTTGTCTTTTTGTGTGTTTATTTTCCTATTCTTCAAGACTACACTTACTGTACTTTCTGTTGTTGAGACATATAGGAACAATTCAGCCCCTGGGGTTGGTGTGGTTAGAGTATTTGGCTTTGACAAGTAGCTTTTTATTTCTTCGAATGCATGTTGTTGCGAAGGTCCCCATGCAAAGTCTCTTTTTGTTCCCTTGAGTGCTTGAAATATTGGCAGACTTCACTCTGCTAATTTTGAAATGAACCTGTTTAAGACAACAAGTCTTCTTGTCAAATTTTTGACGTCCGTTATATTTTTAGGAACTTTCATGTTTAAGATTGCCTGGACTTTGTCTGGATTTGGATCGATTCCTTTTGCTGATAGAATGAAACTAGAATTTTGCCCTTTCGGACTCCGAAAGTGCACTTTTCAGGATTCAACTTTAAATTTGCTTTCCTGAGATTTGTAAATGTTTCTTGGAGGTCTTCGATGTGATCTCCTCTTTTCTTGCTCTTGACTACTATGTCATCAACTTAAGTGAGTAGATTTTTGCTAATTTGTTTGTGTAGCACTGTTGAAGTCATTCTAACAAATATTGTGCCAACATTGTGAAGCCCCTCTGCCATTCTTACAATGCAGTAGGTTCCGAATGGGGTGATCAAACTTGTAAATTCTTCATCTTCTTTTCTCATCCAAATTTGATGATAACCAAAAAAATAATCCAGGAAACGTAGCATTTCACTTCTGGTTGCTTGATCGACCAATGTGTCAATTCTTGGTAGTGGGAAATTATCTTTTAGGCACGCTTTATTGAGATCTATGAAATCGATGCACATTTGCCATTTTCTATTCTTCTTCCTGACCATGACAATGTTTGCGAGCCCGTTTGTGAATTGAACTTCTCTTATAACTTTTGCATCAAGCAATCTTTGAACTCCAACTTTAGCAGCCTGAACTCCGTCTTTGGCTAGTTTTCTCAACTTTTGCTTTTTTCATTTGACTTTTGGATCGATGTCTAGTTTGTGCTCAATTATGTCTTTGCTGACTCCTCCTAAGTCATTGGATGACCAAACAAATATATCTTTGTTGCTTCGAAGGAATTCCATAAGTTTGTCTTCTTCTTCTTGAGAAAGTCTAGTACCAATGATGACTTGTTTATTTGGGACTAATGGATTGAGAGGTACTCTTTTTGTCTCTTCACAAGCTTGAGCTTTTGTTTGAGGCTTCGCATTTTTTGTTTCTTCTTTTTCTTCTTCTTCTTCAATGATTGTGTGAACATTCTTCTATCCTAGAGTGTATTCTTTTTCAATATTTCTTATCTCAGTTTGATCTCCATATACTGTAATTACTCCATTTATTGCTGGCATTTTCATACATAAATATGAGTAGCTTGTGACTGCTTTGAATGCATTGAAAGTTCCTCTTCCGAAGAGTGCATTGTATGGATAGTACATGTCCACCACATCAAATGCAATTTGCTCTCTTCTTGCATTGCTTATTGTTCTAAAAGAAACTGGCAAAATTATTCTTCCAATTGAGTGGATCTTTTTTCCACCGAAGTCATAAAGTGGATGCTCAGCTCTTCCTAGTATTTTGCGATCGATTTTCATGGCGTCAATTATTGATGTGAATATAATGTTAGCGGAGATGCCTCCATCAACCAATATTTTTGAGACTGCCCATCCATCAATGTTTGCTTCGATTACCATATCATCCATATGTCGGTAATCTTTTAGCAGTGATTGGTAGATGAGACCATCTTGTTTTCTTATATGGGCCTTCCATTGAAATTGAATTTACTCTTCGGAAGTAGTTTCTTCTTTGACTGTTATTTTCATGGTCCATGTTATTTCCACCTGTGATTGTCAATATTCTTCTTCTACTTGGGATGATTGCCTTATTGTTTACCGCTGAAACTTTGGCTATTTTGTGGGTTGTTGTTTGCAACTGAAGCTTCAGGTTGTGTTGATTGAACAATGGATTACTGAGATTGATTTTGCCTCCATTGATTTTGCATGGGATGATACATTGCTAGTGGTTCATAGCTGTATGCAGGAGGTGGCCCTAGAAGTAGGGCATGGGTATGTCCATAATGCATTGGATAATAAGTTTGATGAGAACTTTGCTGTTCTTGCCTCACATGATTGGTAGTTTTTTATTGGCTTGGTGCCCTATTTTCTTCTTGGGCTTCTTCGATGCTTTTCTTAACTTTGGAACACATTTTAGATGTATGTTTGGCCCCTTTGCCATGAATAATGCAATACATATCTTCAGGTTTTAGAGGTGCTTTTCCTCTTCCTCTTCCTCTTGTGCCGAAGCCTCCTCTTTCAAATGTTCTTTCATTGAATTGACTTCGCTGGTTATATTGGTTTTGGTGAGCATAATCACTTTCAGTTGTTGAATTGCTGTCATTCTCAATTTGATTGACTTGATTGTGCGCTGTAAATGGTCTTTGCTCATAGTTGTTTGGTCTTGGAGGATGGAAGTTGTTGTTGCTTTGCTTGATTTGAGCCCTGAAGTTGTTTTATTCTTCAATTCTTTTTCTGTAATCATCATCTGACTTGTAATATTTTTGAATGACTTCATAAAGCTCAGCAACTGTACTTGGTTTTTCTCAAGCAAGATGAGAATCACATTGGCCTACTCGAAGCCCCATGATTGCGACTATTATCACCACTGCATCTGGGATATTTGGAATTTGTGCCTTGATTTGAATGAATCTTTTAAAGTACTGGCTCAGGGGCTCTTTGATTTGTTGCTTGCAATTAAACAAATCTATATCTGTGAGGTTAGCTGGTTGGAATCCTTGAAAGTCTACAAGTAAATTTGGTTTAAGTTAATCCCATGAATGTATGGATTTTACTTTTAGTGAAGAGTACCATTGTTGTGTTGGTCCTTTAACTGCCATGACAAGAGATTTTGCTAATGTAGTTTCATCGCCACCCCTAAAAATTACTGTGGCTTCAAAACTCATCAAAAATTGCCTTGGGTCAGATTGGCTATCAAAAGTTGGTATCATGTTGAATTTGTACCCCAAGGGCCATTATGCTAGCTGCAAGTTTGTTGACAAGGGAGAGCTTGTGTCAATTGATATGAATGACTTTTGGGGATCTTGAGAAGCTTTTGTTGCAGAATTTGGTTCATCTAAATGTATAACTTCATGGCTTGCGCTTTGGAGTTGTTCATTTAGTTCTCAAAAAGTGGCTTTGGCTTCTTCTATTCTTTGTTTGAGAGACTTTTCTCTTGCTCTTGCATGACATTCTTCAAGTTCTTTTTGCTTTCTAAGCACTTGTTCTTCTAATTCTTTGAGTCTTTGTTCTTTGGCTTTGCTTGCCTTTGAAGAGTTTGTGTCTTGGGGTGTATCTTTTTTGAGACTTTGGTCTTTGACTGTTGGTGGGTCATCTTCGGTTACCCTAGTTGTAACTTTCTTGTTAGGTCTGCCCATTAGCTTTGCATGTCATGAGAGTTTTTGAGCACACACAAACGGTGGGTGCCAGATGTGGGGTAAGAAATTACTCAAGCATCAAAGTTTGAACATGAGACAAAGTTGTATTCATTTCGTGCTCTACATGTACATGTCAGAGGGGGTATTTATAGGGGTCTTAGTCTTCGTACTTTACATAAAATGACTATTTTGCCCTTGACTCAAATAGTTACAACCCTTTTTAACTACAAGGGTGAAGTGGTCTTTTTTCCCTTTTAAGTCTTCATTCTTTGACTTTTGTACATCAACTTCATCAATGTCTTCATATTCTAGACTTAGTAGGTTTCTGCACTTATTTTCTTCTCTCAGAATGTTAGGCGAAGTCAGACTTTTGTCTTTGCCTAATCTTGCCTTCTTCTTTTCACCAGTGAAGACGAAATCTTTTCAGCGAAGATGAAATCTTTATGACGAAGTCAAATTTCCACCTTCGCTTTACTTCTTTTTCCTGCAAGTAAACTTTGTTATAGAAATCACAATTTTAACTCCAAAGTTTTAGGGGCTAAGTTTTCCTGGCGAAGTTTAAATCCCCCAACAAGTATTTTATCCAGGAGTATTCCAGGAAAGCGATGGCTAAGAGTATTGATAAATAAAGTACATTAGTCATATCACAATTAATATGTCAAAGTCCAATGTGGGTAAATGATAGATAGATAGTATGACATAAGAGTAGAGTAACTGAATAAATATAAAGTTAAATGTAGAGTTAGCTTGGGAGAGCAATGAGTGAGCACTAGGTTCCTAAGGTCCTTTCTACTATGATGATCCTAACTCAGTTAGACTAGTTGGACAACTCAGATATGCATAGAAATAATTGATCACACACCAGAGAACATGGGGACACTAGCTCAACCTAGGAGCGAAAAGGGGTGAGAAGGATGCTAAGCAGTTTAACTTAGAAGACCTACACCTAAAGGGACCTAACGCCTAAGAGGAGGGGGTTTGAATTAAGGAAACAAAAAAACTAATATGCCAACTGAAACTACTTTTCCAAACATATGCATGATGATACTATCTAAATGTGCATCTTGGTTTTTGCTAAGTGTTGCTATCTCCAACACCAAAGAGTTATGCAACTTAGGTTCTAATCCTATCAACTAACCCGTTAAGCTAGATTAGGAAAGGTACACACAACCTAGGAAAGCAAGTAAATGCAGAAGCTTAAATTTGTTAGAGAAGGAAACTACTGATGATAGTATTTTTTGAGGTATCAAGAAACTCATGCTTCCACCTAGTCCTTGTTGGAGCCCCTCGCAAGGATGCCCTTGCAAGGCCAAACTCCGTGAATAGCCCATGGGTGCAAGTCGATCAATGTGGCCTCTCCTATACTACTCCTCGATGTCTTTACCATCGAGCTTTTGACTAAATTATCGCGGGCATTAATTCCTTGGTTCACCGTTGGCGGCCACACCACAAGCACGATTGGTGTCATCTCATAAGATTACAAGACCTTTGGAGTACAAACTTGGTGTGCAGAAGCATCGAGTAGCAAGAGGTTTTCAAACCTAACTAAGCACTAAGTCTATTTTCTGAGCTAGCCCAATGGCAACATGAAATTGCCATGCTCATAGTTTTCTGAGCAATCATCTGTAAGGTTCCAACCTAGGAGTGATGGTCTCCTATTTTGAGACTTGCTAGTTTGAAATCCGCTAATATGTCCTTACATGTTGGACTAGGCTACTTGTAAGAATTTTAACTCTCATATTTAGTCAAGACTGTGTACTTTTCAATGTGTTTGTGGACTGCCTGCTATAGCTTCCTATGTTTGGTTTGGGGTTGTTGTGGAGCTTCTTCAGGATCCTTTGTCGGCAGGGGAGCAGTTGGCTCTTCAACGGTGCTTGCTTCTAGTGATTGTGTAGTGTGCACTTATGGATCTTTCCCTAGTGGGGGAGTGGATGGTCTAGTGTGCTCTTGTGGAGCTGTTGTGGCTTTTGGCAATGGCGTAGTGTGCACTTGTGGACCCGCTTTAGGGTGGCTATCGAAAGAAGAGTAGTTGGCTCATTGACGTTCTTAGGATGCACGGGAGGCGATGAGGGTTCTGAAGTCATCCTGAGGATGAAGTGTCACCCCAATTTCAAAGTATGAAGTTATCCTTGGTGTCTCCTAGATACGTGCCATCCTTAGTGGAGAAGTCGAGGTTGTGCCTGAGAATGATAGGGTGGAATTCGAATACCATGATCTTGGCATAGTCAGTTAGGTTGGGATTGCATTGAAACACACGCCCCGACATTATCATTCCTGTGGCCACATCTATCACCGGCTCATGTGCCTGCCCATTGGGATAATTAGCGAGCACAATGTATTAGTGACGATATCATACACTGGAAACCTCTAGACTCTTCCAATCGCTGGTGTGCTCTGCCCTTGGTTCAACTATGTTTGTGGCACCATGCCAGCCTGTCGCAGCAATTGTGATCTCATCTCCACTATCATGGGGTCACTGCTCATCAAGACAATAGCAATCTGGCCCATCAGGATCTCCTTCATAGTTTCATCCTGGGTTTATTGTATGAGACTTTCCTTGTATCCCTGCCCTATACGAGCTCGAGTCGATGACCATGCGTCCACGTCCTTCCTGGCCATGCTCGAGGACATGCATCGGACATTGCCCAATGTGCCGGTTTGCTTAGTTTGAGATTTCCACAACACTAGTGCTAACTTAACCCTCGCACTATTCATGACTAGTTGCTTGCTCCTGAGGTGAACAATTTTTTACATAATCTTGAAAACTTGATAACTTAACCCTTGCACTATTCATGACTAGTGCTTGTGACATATAGTATCACTTTTAAATTTTGTGCGCCTTTGAGCTATATTGTTTACTCCTCATAGTGCTTTGCCATTCCTAGAACTTGCAAGTGCTTTGTGGTGTACTTGAGAAGCTTTCTAGGATTGCACCCCACATTATGGCATTCATTCTTTGGAGCTTGTGATTGAATTGGTACCAAGTGCTTTTAAGTTTGTCCTTAAATTGGTATCAAATCCTTTTGTGCTTTCATTGGTTGGTACATGCATCTTGAGCATTAATAGCTTTTGAGCTTTTCTTGATGATTGTATTGCCGTCAAGGGGGGAGTCTATGCAAAGACTGCGTTTTTTCATTTTGATTGTGACAAGGGATAAGAAAAAGGTGGTTGCACAAGTGAACGGGGAGTTTTGCATTCATATGATAAAAAAGAGTTCACAAATTGAGAGGGGGCATACATCTTTTGCATCCGGTTGCGTTGAGCTTCTACCTCTTCTTTAGGAGCTATGTTTTTTTGTGCTAGGCCTTTTTGCCTCTACTTGAGGACTAGCATTTTTACATACTTGACATATATCTATATAAAAGTTGAAGGTGGTTAGAAATTGTTCCTAACCATTTTTTGATAGTTTCATCGCTAACACCCTCCCTCAGAAGGTAAAGATGGACATTTTTGTAAAAATAATAGTATAATGTATACACTTAAGAACACAGATTCACTCTCACCTCTATAAGCGAATACACTCACATTATACACATAGCTATCAGTTCTTTAGAATGACTTACAATTTGGAATGGAGTGAGTAGAATAAAATCTAGAGGACTATTTTCTCATA
Source organism: Miscanthus floridulus (assembly GCF_019320115.1). Classification (NCBI taxonomy): domain Eukaryota; kingdom Viridiplantae; phylum Streptophyta; class Magnoliopsida; order Poales; family Poaceae; genus Miscanthus; species Miscanthus floridulus. Next base: position 28,965,350 of record NC_089590.1, on the reverse strand, counting down.
CCAATTGGCGCTGGTGCAAACAGAGAAGGAATAATGAAATTAGAGGGAATGTAGAACAAGAACACTTATAAAGATGGGACTGATGGCTGCACGAGAAGAGCTATGGGCCTACAGCCTGAGTTAGTGGACACAGTTGCATTTTGGAAGGCGCATACTTGGCCGGAGTCAAGGTCGTCGTCGGGCAACGCTGTTGATGATTTTTCTACACAGGAGGCCACCGTCGCTCGGTTGGATTGGTTGTTCGTTTCCTTTGCCTGTCTCGCCCGGTTCAGGAAATGGCCAGGGCCAAGCTTATCAGACTCGAAACCTAGGGTACACTTGAAACGAGTCATAGTCATCTTGTGTTTTTCTCGAAGAAAAATCTCCAACTCAATGACTGCCTGACTACCAATTTCCACCGAAGTTACTTGCTCCATTGCACTCTAGTTGAACAGATGGACCGACTGAGATGTTTGTGATGCCTATACATACGTCCACTGAGATGGTAGTTTCAGCAAAGCAGTTGGCATATATCGAGCTCACAGGGATAAGCAACAGCTACCAGCAGCAAAGCGCAATGGCATCCTCCACTAAAACCTCCTGTCTGCTCGTGATCTTGTGGGTCACGCTACTACTGGTGGTATCCACGGTGATCCTGAGCTCCCTTTGCCATGGAATCCCCGATGCTAGTTATGGTTAGTTACTGTAAACCGCGTGTCTCGTTTCTTCATCTTGTGTCGCAACTAGCAATGATGGATCAGACTATATATCAGAGTATGTTGTACTGTCTGTAGCATGTACTAACTGCCAACAAAACATCGCTAATTGTCTGCATGCACGTCCATATTCGTTCTCACTTCTTAGGAGAAGTTATCGATCATGTTCTACTTTGAAGAAAATGCTGTCAGGACGACGCAAATGGACAATATAGCTCCAGGACGAACCATCAAAAATAATGTGTTAAGCTATAGCTACAATTAGTATTAAAGTGCACAGAGCCTTATTTACTTGTCCTTAATAGTATGGGCAATGCTACAGTACAATCTTTACTTCCTAGAAACTATTCATCATAATTGCGCTTATTCTAAGTAGGTTACCTACCATATGTTGCTTTGCTCTCAAAATCTGCATAACACCAGAAAAAGAAGCAGGAGGTTCATTTATTCTGGATGCAAATATCTTGTCTGCTATGAAGAAGAAAAATTAAACAAATGAATCTTGATAACACATATGATAAGGACCTAAACAAACTTGCAAAGAGAAACACTACTAGAAATATCCACTTCTATGATAAAAATCTTAATGACGATTCCAAAACTGTCATAGAAGATCGCTTTTTATGACGAGTATTTCTGTTTCATCATAGATCAGTGGTGATGATCCTCAAACGCTCCTTATCTATGACGAAATCAGATATTGTCACAAGAAACATCATAGAAGAGCTCAGGGTTTCGTCACAGATCACTCATGTGACTCGTCTGTGACAATCTTCTTTAATACTATGACGAACAGGGCTTTGTCATTGAACTAATTACACATCTGTAACGAACAATATTCGATCTGTAATGAACGACGCTTCATCATAGATCTCCATACGGTACTTTCTCCATCTGACGTGTACCTGTGGGATCTAGAGTTACTCATCCGTGATGCTTGCAATTTATCATAAAAGTCTCCGCTCGATCCTTTCTCCATGCGACGTGTACCTGTGGGACCCTTTTCCATCTGACCTATGGGACTCGACAGCTTAGTGTCACGTGTACCTATGCGGCCTTTCTCCATCTCCATCTGACCTGTGGGATCCGATGGCTTACGTGTCACTTGTGCTTATGGACCCTTCTTCATCCGACCTGGGGACCTAACGACACCTTTCTGTCGGTGTGAAAAATGTGGTAGACGCAACGGGGGACATGCAACAAGCTAGAACGATCTGGAGATCTGCTTCGCTTCAACCATAGGACTAGTCGATCTTGTGAATCCCGAAAGCGTGCCAATCAATTTGACCTGCAATTGATAAGGAGAGAAAGTTTATCAGTAATTTAGGGTGGAGCATGCCGGTTTTGCCCAGATAGTTCTAAGTGTGCCGCTTCAGGAGCAGCCAGACGGGAAAATTGACTAAATAGTCGATACGAGAAGAAATCGACTGTTAAGGACTGTAACGCTAGTGGGTCATGATTATAGTAACGAATACAATGCACCCAATTTTAATGATCCTTTCCCTTAAGCTATTAGTATATATTCATCAAAGATACATCACTGGCTAAATTAGATTTAATCAATACATGGTGCAGAGCCAATGAATTCGGTAAAAAGGGATATACCATACAAGCAATCGACTGCTTGATATAGACAGATCTACGAACTATCTAGATCTAATCTACTACCGTCAACAGTGAGGTCTGACCGGATCGATGCAGCTATGATGATGATGATTGTCTAGAACCAGAAAATCCATAAAACCGACTATATGCCAACAGGTTCATGAAAGCGTGCCATATCTGTGAAAGCGCAGGTGAATCGGATAAAATAGCCGATGCATGCATAGCAAACAAATAGAGTACATATCCCGATCACGAACAAAACCACTAATCGATAATCTCTAATCTATAGTCTTACTAGTGAGGTTTGACTAGATCGATGCAGCTATGGTACTGTCATTAGATTAGATCTCATTAACTAGTGAATCTATCCAAGATTGAAACATGTCTTTGAATGCGTACTATGCTTGATTGGAATAGAGATAAAACAACCGATCTAGTAGAATTGAGCCATCAATTATGAGATTCATGGTGTAACCAGACTAGAAGACTACCAATTGTGATGATATGATGTCGATCTATCTCTATCTCAATTAGATGACTTGTTATGGTTAATGGAACATTAATTATAACAAGATCGATAACTGGTGAATCAACCAAAAACAACAAGGAAAATCTTACTAATCTTAGCCAATTTGATAACTGGTGATATTGTATTAAACAACAAGTTATTTAACATAAGATCGATAACTTTGATCTATATTATGATTCCTAAGAGATCAATCATCTGATACAGCCTTACAAATAATAATATAGATCGATAACTAACTTATACTAAAGCTCATAAGAGGTCGGCCGGACCGATGTAGCCTTACAAACAAAGGTATAAGCCATGACGGTACTCAGACAAGCCAAAGGTCGACCGGATCGATGTAGCCCTGCTTGTTGAAGAACTCGTCGAGATCTATAGTACTCCTACTCCTAAGGGTTGGCGTAAAGCTAAAAAAAGTAATTGGTATTGATTGATTAGATGTCTCATACAATAGCCAGGGTCCAATATTTATACCAGAACTTAAACATGAATCCTACTCAAATATGACTTATTACAATCTTTGGAATAAAAGAAAACATTCCTAACTTAAGATAACTTGGACCCTAATCCTTTCCCTTTTGTAGAGTCCAACATGTTTTCCCCCGTCGCCATCCGTACATAGTCCGTTGATGTTGTCTACTGACATCATCTATAAAAATAGCCGATTCTAACACTGCATCAAAACTAGCTGATATCGATTCACATCTGATTGATCCCTTGATGATACAATCTTAGAAGCTTCAAGTTCCCTCATTCTTCTTTTCCCAAATTTTGGTGTAAACACATGCCCCCAATTTTGGGATAAAAATAATTTTATTCCAAAATTACCACGTCTGTACCCTTGATGGGTCCGTAGTCATGGGTAGAGAATCTTGATCTAGGGCCTACTACCTGTCGTCTTCACCAATGTCCTTGCCTGCTTATGAGCCCACACTTCAAAGCTTCACGAGAGCACTATTGCTTCACGGGCGCTTGGATTCAATCTTCTAGATCGACTATAAATGCCTATCCGACTCTAGCGAGAGCAACCCAACAACTCAATTATGTTTCTCTTCTGCTTGCCTCCTCGAGTGCCCTTGGCTTTGTTAGACCCTCCATGGTCTAATCCCTTACTATGAGGCTCTTGAGTGGTTAGAAGAATTCTTGTGCATAGGGCGATTGTGTCGCCCATTTCAGTGCCTTGTCGAGCAAGAGGATCAGCTGCTATGGCTAGAAGAATTCTTGTGATATCACCTGAGTCTTCTCACCATCAGCGTAGAGCTATTCTAGTGTTTGCAAGGGTTCAAATGTGTGGACACCTTCCCCTTGTTCACTGTATCAAATGCTTATGCCGAGAAATCGGTGGGTTATATGGGCATCCTTTTAGTAGGCGGTCTCCTTTGTCCCCTGATGCTATTTCTATCAGCGGCTAATATGACTTGGTCCACGATGACTTTTGGCCTAGTGGGGATCTAGACTCTCTTCAATCCAATGAAGTCTTAGTGGGTCAAACTTTGGTTAATGTAAACCTTTTGTATCAATCCCACGGTATCTGTAATTATGGGAAGCAATAAGTCTAAATTCATTGTTTTTCCATGAACCATTCCCTGAATTTTTGGAGTGTTAATCCGTTTCCATAACTGACTTCAATTCCATAACCCTGACGAAGCCTATCTTCTCACCTCCTGGGCTATATATATGGGCCATGGATGTGGATCAAAAAACAACCCACTTTGTCCCAAACCTTCTGTGTCTTTGGTGCGATTTGCTTTCTAATAGGCTCAAAGACATGGAGAATGGCAAGAGGTCTACTAAAGAGGCCCTTGATGAGTCTGTGCCACCATACCAGTGTCTTCATCACTAGGAGAATGCAACCCGTGATCTTGGGTGGATGGACTTTCATCTGAATGTGTTGTAGGACGCTCTCACCATTTTGGAACATAGGGTTGACTCCACTCAAGTGAGGCTGGCCAAGGCCAAGGCTAGAATCATGGGTGAGATATCCACCACATTTTTCTATTTTCTTAGTTTTGTCTTCTTGATCTTGATTATCCCTCCTTTAAATCATTTTAGACCTATCAACCTAGTTGGAAAGCCTTCAATCAGCTGCAGAGTATGGAGCAGGATTCGTCAATGCCAGGGGTGCCATGCTAGTGGTTCGCCTGTACAATGTCCCAAACCGCATCAGAGAAGTTGCCCTTCATGGTGTTCGTCATGGTGCTGCCATGGCATTGGCTATTGCGTAAGCCTGCTCTGGTCATGAGCTTTGACTTCTTCCCCATGGTTTCCCAGCCACCGAACACCCTGAGGACCATGAGCGCTTGGTCAAGGACTTCTTCAACACTGCCAACTCCATAGCCCTCGCTTCCTAGGCCGAAGACATAGTGAACAAAGTGTTCCCTGACCCTTAGTTTGTAATGGGAGAAGCTAGCAAATAATTTCTTTGTTTAAAGTGACTCCTCTTTTGTCCTGTACTCATGTTTTGCAAAAGTGAGAAGCTGATCACAATCAAAACCTTGTAATCATTAGCTATTAAGTTCTTTCAACTCTTAATATGTCGCAATGTAATTCTAATTTTTCCAAGGAAGAATGGTTGCATACCCATATACCAGTTTGTAAGGAGAGCAGTTATCTGGCTTTTTACGTGTCTCCTCGAGGCTCAGTAGAATAGCCGTTTTGAATTATCTGATTTCGACTTGTGATTCGATCTGACTCGATTAAATCTAAAAATGGGGTTCATGGTAAAACTTTTCAAATTCCTCCCCGGTCATCAATCGTCATGTCTTCCCTCGGTACTGGTAGAACGGCGCTCCCTCTTCCATTAATTGGGTTTGTCTTTGCATATTCCTAGATATCGACCATCCCGTCTCTGTGGCTATAAACAACGGCTAAGGGCTCTAGCTTCAAGCACATCTAAACTTGCAACCACCTCTGTTCTCTGCACTTCTCCACCTTCACAAACCCTATAGTAGTTTCCCTTCTTCTTCCATGATCTAGGCCAGCATCCATGGTAGGACAAGATCACCGTGACAAGCGTGCATCAGAAGATCTCCCGAAGGAGGAGGTCCTAGTCGGCCAGTGGCTCCACCGCTTGAGGTAAGACTGAACGCTCCCATCCATAGCAAGAATCATCTACTAATGCATCTACATGCTCATCCTCAATGACAGCCTCTGGCTACTTCCTCTTAGGACCAGCGAGCCTTCTACTACCGCACCAGGCTCATCGTCAGACTCCTCTGACTCCTACAATGGCGATGACACCCGACGTTTCCTCTAGGAGTGGAGGGTGGCCAAGGACCATTACTCTAAGGTAACTCAAGAGAACGGTCAGCTTGAGAGCCATCTCAAGGCTTCTCAAGCCGCCCTTCTCGCTATTGAGGAAGAAGCCAATGCTGCTCGGGCGTGGTTGGCCAAGTCTGATGCCATGGTGGTGGGTAAGAGGAACTCTAAGAAAACCTTTATTTCAATTTCCACTATCTTGATAGCTCCATGGTTTCTGTGATTGCCAGCCTTGATGGTGCAGTTGGAGAACATCCAACTAGCGGCTAATGCGGCTATGGCGGCCGTCCACGCCTGAGGCCTTCTTCTCAATAACTGCCTGCATGACATCCCAACGCGTGTCCAGGAGACCGCCCTCTAGACCAGGCATGATCTCCGCACCATGGAGCCAGGCTTCCCGATGGCCAACGACCCCGACATGCATGAGGACCTGATCAAGGACTTCGAAGATGCCGTAGCGGCCATTGTGGATATCACCTCAGCTGAGGACATCATAAATAGGGTGTTCGATTAGCTGGTACCTAGGACAAACTGATCAATGAATGAAATCCCTATTTTTCTATGATCGTGTCTCAGTGAATTTCCTATAATATCTTTGTATACATCATGATTGTCTCTATGTTTGTTTTTGCTCTATAGGCGATACATATCGTATTGGCTTTTACCCTTTTGGGTCTATTTTTGAACTGGAGGCGATACCCTTCTAGTATCAGTTATTAAAGTCGATGACTGAACAAACTGACTATCAAGTATTAGTCCAAATGCTAGGATAATATTTCTTTAGATACTTTCCATTGATCACTTTATCAAATTCCTCTTCTCCTCCTAGCATTTCCAAAATATAAGTATTGCCAGGCGCACAATGTTTAATCCGATAAGGTCCTTTCTAGTTAGGTGACCATTTGCCAATGCTATTCTTGAGCTGATCGGCAATTTCACCTTCCAGACCAAGTCTCCTTCAGAAAATTGTTTGCTCTTGACCTTCTTATTGTAATAATTCGCAATCCTTAGCTTATTGGCTTCTATATTCTCAAGAGCACACAGCCGATGGCAACTTAAGTCTTCTAAGTCATCTATCATAAGATTCTTGTAAACTTTGGCTGACAAATCATTTTGCAATGTGACACGCCTCGATCTAGTTTGAATCTCCCAAGGAAGGACTGCATTATGACCATACACAAGTTCATAAGGTGACGCTTTAATTGATCCATGACAGGCTATCCTATATGCCCATAATGCCTCATTAAGCATTGAATACCAATTCCTTGCCTGCTCTTTGATCTTTTTCTTAATCAGCTTAATCATAATTTGATTGGATGCCTCTACCTAACCATTAGCCTAAGCATAGTAAGGAGAAGAATTTAATAACTTAATTCCCATACTAGCAGCAAAATCTCTAAACTCTTCTAATATGAACATTGTCCCTTGATCAGTAGTAATAGTTTGAGGAATCCCAAAACGATACACAATATGTTCCTTGACAAAATCAACCATGTTCTTTGAGGTTACCGTTTTCAAAGGAATTGCCTCAACCCACTTAGTGAAGTAATCTGTTGCTACCAATATAAACTTATGTCCTTTACTTAAAGGTGGAAACATCTGGTCAATTAAATCAATTCCCCAACCTCAAAACGGCCATGGTTTGACTATTGGATTCATAGCCGATGTGGGCGATTTCTGAATATTACCAAAACATTGACAATCCTGACACCCCTTATAATATTCAAAACAATCTTCTAGTATTGTTGTCCAGAAATATCCGGTCCTGCAAATAATCTATTTCATCTTATAAGCCGATTGATGAGCTCCACATATCCCTTCATGTACTTCACCCATCAACACTTTAGCTTCTTCTTGATTTAAGCATTTAAGCAACACCCCATCGATGATCTTGTAATATAGCTGATCATCTAGCAAAATATACTTAGTCAATTTATACCTTAGTTTCCTAGTAACCTTCTGTGATGGATTCTTAAGGTAATTGGCTATTTCAACTATCCAATCATTAGTCAAGGTTTCACTACTTAAGATCTCTCGAAACACTCGATAACCTGACGCACTTTGAGCTAACTAATTAGCCTCTTGATTCTGTGCTCTTGGAATATGCTGAAGAGAAATATGAGGAAACTCCTTGAGTAACCTCTGGCATTCATCATAGTATCCCCTCAGAATATCATCTTTACATTCATATAGGCTGATTAACTGATTAATAATTAACTATGAATCTCCAAATACTTCAATTGACTCAGCCTTTACTTCATGAAGAAGTTGAAGTCCCTTAAGAATAGCTTTATATTCTGCTTGATTGTTGGTAGTCATTGGTTTAGTTAGAAAAGCAAACTCAAAACTTGCCCCCTAAGGTGAAACAATAACAATGCCAATGCCACCACCTTGCTTGCATGATGATCCATCAAGGAATAACGTCCAAGGTATCAGCTCTACATAGCCAATACTCGGCTTATGATGCTGAGTGACAAAATTGGCTATTACTTGCCCCTTGACTGCTTTAGCCGATTCATACCTCAAGTCAAATTCCGACAATGGAAGAATCCACTTCTCCATTCTCCCATTTAATATTGGCATTGATAGCATGTGCTTAATCACATCAGCCTTAGAAACAACTGTACAGTTAGCTGATAACAAGTAATGTCGCAGCTTAGTGCAAGAGAAATATAAGCACAAGCATAACTTTTCAATAGGAGAATATCTTATTTCTAGATCCAAAAGCCTTCTACTTAGATAGAAAACAACTCATTCTTTTCCTTCAAACTCTTGCATTAAGGCCGATCCAATTGTTTGGTTATCGGCCGACACGTACAACTTAAAAGGCTTACCTTGCTGAGGAGGGATTAGCACGGGTGGACATTTCATATATTTTTTATCTCCTCAAATGCCTTTTGTTGTACGTCACCCCATTTAAATTCTTGATCATTTTTCAACTTCAACAAAGGAGAAAATGACATAACCTTTTCTAACAAATTTGAGATAAACCTCCTGATAAAATTAATCTTACCAAGCAAAGATTATAACTCTATTTTAGTAGTTGGGGCACTGCCTCATCAATTGCTTTCATACTTTTTTGACCAATTTTGATTCCTTTCTCGTGGACCATAAAAGCCAAAAATTGTCCAGCTGATACTCCAAAGGCACACTTATTGGGATTCATCTTTAAACCATATTTTCTTGTGCACTCCAAAGTCTCTCGCAAATTAGCTAGATGTTCCTTGTACCCCTTAGATTTTACCATCACATCATCAATGTACATTTCAACAATCCTACCGATCAACTTATGAAAAATATAATTCATCGCCCTTTGATAAGTTGCTCTGGCATTCTTCAAACCAAAGGTTATCACAACCCATTCAAATAAACCGATTGCGCCAGGGCACCTAAAAGCTATTTTTGCTATGTCTTCCTCAGCCATAAAAATTTGATTATATCCTGCATTGCTGTCCATAAAACTAATAACCTTGTGCCTAGCTGCTACATCTACCAACATATCGGCTATCGGCATTGGATAACCATCCATGGGTGTAGCCTTGTTCAGATCTCTAAAATCAATGCAAACTCTTAACTTCCCATTTTTGTTATACACAGGAGCAACACTCGATATCCACTATACATATCGGCACAGTCGAATAAATTTTGCTTCTAGTAATCTTTCAATCTCCTTTTTGATATCATCAAGGACATTTGGATTAAATCTCCTCAGAGCTTGTTTAAATGGCCAATATCCAGGTTTGATTGGCAATCGATGTTCAACAATTGATCGATCTAGACCAGGCATCTCATAATATTCCCTAGCAAAACAATCTTTAAATTCCTTTAATAAATCTATCAACTCTTGCTTATACTCAGGATCCAACTTAGCACTTACATACGTTGGCCTAGGCCTATCTCCAGGACCAATATTTGTCTCCTCTAATTCATCGGTCGACGTAAAGCCATGTCTAAGTTTACCATCTATACCATCTATTGGATTATCCATTAAAACAAACATTTAGAGCCGATTGCTTGGATCGGCTGTTGGCTTTCATCATTGACCTTAATGAAGCCTCCTTCCCATAGCTTGCCAAAAACACTCAAAGTCTTCTAGCTCCCAATACATTGGATCAGCATGAACTAGCTCAACATCATCTCCATGCCACTAAATCAAGAATTGATGCATAGTCTATGGTACACAACAATTTGCATGAATCCAATCACGACCAAGGAGTAAACTGTATGAACCCTTTCCATCAATGACAAAGAACGTAGTGAGTAAAGTCTTACTTCCAATTGTCAACTCAACATTTATTACCCCCTGGTCTTGGATGCATTACCCCCCAAATACTTAAGCATCATGTCAGTCTCAATCAAATCTCCTGGTCCCTTGCCAAGCTTGCAAAAAGTAGTATAAGACATAAGATTAATAGAAGCACCTCCATCCACTAACATTTTGCTCATCGGCTTCCCATCAACAAAACCTTTTACATATAAAGCCTTTAAGTGTCGATGCTTGACTGGCTTATCAAATATAGCTTGCTGTATTACTGTCAATTTGGCAACTATCTTCTCATATTCCGATTCATCAAAATCTAAATAGACTTCTTGATCTGCTAGAGCTCTAAATTCTAACGGCAATAGAAAAGCCATTTGAATATTAGCAGATGGTTGGCCCCTATCGGTTGTTTGTTTAGCACACCACACTTGAGGTCGACCAGATTTCTAAGCTTGTTCTAGCTCTCTATTCCTTAAGCATTGTACCCTTCTTTTTTGACTTTGTGTCAAACCTCCTGGACACCATTGCCCTTCCTACCAAACATACTCTTCCTCATCACCTTCTTCTTCATAATCAACCCAGTTTTGATCAACAACTCGCTTTCCAAGCCAATCATGTACACTTCTATTTTTAAGCGCCGATCCATATTATTATGATGATACTCATTTTGAGCATGGATAGACCAGCGGTTGGCTTGAGATTGCCTAAACTCCCAATATTGCTCACTGCACTCTGGCAATTATTTCTAGTAGGCAATTTCAAACCTTCATTCCAACAATGTCTGAAGAAAGGATAATTCCAATGTGATTCAGCTTATTCTCTTTCATACCTATCCTCTTCTTGTTGACACTGGTATTCTTTCTCTTGTAACCAACGCTGATAATCCTTTTCCTTCTACCGTTGCCATTTATTCAACAAAATTTGAGATGTGACACTCGACCTTATCGCCCTATTTCTTGACGTCTCTCCCTGCTCATATCGGCTCTTCTATTGGCCACGACGCCTTTTTATTTCTCTATATTCATCAGCCGATATTTGCATCTTTGGATCAACAGTTCTAATTTCTTTTGCTCTAGTTGATGTTAGGACTTTAGTCTTTCCTTTGAGGAACTTAACATCAACCATATTTTGATCTCTTGGGAAAGGATTATCGTAAACTTTCATCTTCTGAGGTGTATCAAACTTAAGCTTCCCTTGCTGAATAGCCCTCTGTATATGTTGCCAGAAAATTCTGCACTCATTAGTAGAATAAGAAGTAGCGTTATGAAATTTATAGAACTTCTTATTCTTCAACTAATTAGGAGGTAACTTAACATGATTGGCGGGCAATTTGATCTATCCTCTCCCAAGCAAGAAATCAAAGAGCTTGTCTGATTTTGTGACATCAAAATCATAGCTCTCTTCAATTCCTTTTCCCCAAGAATTTGGCACCATCACTGTCTTCTTACCCCAATTCCATTCAGCCACAGCAATATCTTCTTCATTGTCCTCATCACCATCATTAACTGAATATGGATTATAAGCTTCAATAATTGCAGCATTCTTTTGGAATCAGGTATCTCTGCGCATATTCTAGAATTGGCTATTGAGTGCTACCACATGTTGAGCCAACTATCCTAAATTGTCAAACTCTTGCCCAAGCAGCTTCTCCCTCCATGTTGGCAACATTCCTTGAACAACCAAAGCAGCTAGCTGATCATTAGTCAGATTCAATGAGAAGCACAAATTCTTGGTCTCTCGAAACCTCTGAAGAAACTCGACACCTGATTCATTAGTTCTTTGCCTTATGGTCATCAAATCTGTGTTTCTTTTCTCCCATTCCAGTATAGAAATATGTATGAAATTTCTTCTCTAGGTCAGTTCAACTGGCAATGGAATTAACTAGCAATGATGAAAACTAGGTGAAAGCTAGTCTGACAGGGACAAGGAGAAGAAACAAACTCGATGGGCTTCTTTAATGGATGCTTCACCCAATTGTGTAAGATACCGACTAACATGTTCTATTGTACTTGTGCTATCTTGACCAGTGAACTTACCAAATTCTAGGAGCCTGTAATTTGTAGGAAGACCACCCAATCATACCACTCTGGATATGAACATTTGTATGAAAAGGTCTGTCCTTTTGGTTTCAAACCGAACTGATTCTTCATCATCTCGGTCACTCTGAGCAACAACTCATCAGCATTTGAATCTGGATTTCTTTACAATTGCTGACCCATCTGTGGATTAAAATTTCGAGTACCTTGATACCCTAGATTTAGAATCATATGAAGGGTATTGTAACATGTGCCATAATGACATCCTTGTGAAATTTCTATCTGTTGGGTCCTTTGCTGATTTACCGCTTGAAGTCTTTGGTTGTAAATGTTGGGATCTATATCTCTATGAATCCTTTGAACTAATGGCGCTATTTTTTGAGCCAAGGACAATATTTGGCCTAATGTACCAAAATTAACCATTTGATTTTGAACTTGCCCCATCGGCTATTGCACATGCTGCACTAACGATCCAGGATTATACTATATCTGATTAGTAGTGGTACCCCAAACTTGCTTAGAGGAGCTATGAACTTCCTGGACATCATCATTACTAGCTATTGCTGCTTCTTGATGGCTAGAACCAGCTTGATTAGTCCCCTGAGTCGACAGATATGGAATGTTGTAGTTAGCCGATCCAATCTGATCAATTGGATACCCATGAAACACCTCCTTCATGGTATTGTGGAATGTGTTTAAGAAAGCAGTGTTATGGTTCAACATGGCATCAAGAATAGATTTGTTTATAGCATCTACAAAGAAACTCCTATCATTAGTTTCGTCTGTATCTGACTGCCCATGCATCAAAACTCTCGGTAGTGGATATTTCTAGATAACTTTGTTGTCACGTATCTTGGTGTAGGACAGCAAACACTTGTTCTAAAACTCTTCTATAACTTTGCTAATGACATCCTTATCCTCATTAGGTAAGTCTTCATAAGGCACCATAAGGATGTCCCTGTTGTTGTGAGCTGCCATGATGATTGTGGGGTCCCACCAAGCATGCCAGAACACTTGTCGGCGCAAAAAACATGGTAGACGCGTCGAGGGACACGCAACAAGCTAGAACGATCTGGAGATCTGCTTGGCTTCAACCACAGGACCAATCGATCCTATGAATCCCAAAAGCATGCTAGTCAATTTGACCTGCAATTGACAAGGAAAGAAAGTTTATCAGTAATTTATGGTGGAACTTGCCGGTTTTGCTGAGACAGTTCCAAGTGTGCCGCTTCGGGAGCAGCTAGACGGGAAAATCGACTAAATAGCTGATATGAGAAGAAATCGACTGTTAAGGACTGCAACGCTCATGGGTCATGATTATAGTAACAAATACAATGGACCCAGTTTTAATGATCCTTTCGCTTAAGCTATTAGTATGTATGTGTCAAAGATACATCACTGGCTAAATTAGATTTAATTAATAAATGGTGCCGAGCAAATGAATTTGGTTAAAAGGGATATGCCATGCAAATAATCGACTATTTGATATAGACGGATCTACGAACTATCTAGATCTAATCTACTACCGTCAATAGTGAGGTTTGACCGGATCAATGCAGCTATGATGATGATAGTCTAGAATCGGAAAATCCATAAAACTGACTATATGCCAACAGGTTCATGAAAGCGTGCCATATCTGTGAAAGCGCAGGTGAATCGACTAAAATAGCCAATGCATGCATAGCAAACAAATAGAGTATATATCCTGATGACGAACAAAACCACTAATCGATAATCTCTAATCTAAAGTCTTACCAGTGAGGTTCGACCGAATCGATGCAGCTATGGTAGTGTCATTAGATTAGATCTCATTAACTAGTGAATCTATCCAAGATCAAAACATGTCTTTGAAGGCGTACTAAGCTTGATTGGAATAGAGATAAAACAACCGATCTAGCTAAATTGAGCCATCAATTATGAGATTCATGGTGTAACCAGACTAGAAGATGACCAATTGTGATGATATGATGCTGATCTATCTCTATCTTAATCAGATGACTTGTTATGATTAATGGAACATTAATTATAACAAGATCGATAACTGGTGAATCAACCAAAAATAGCAAGGAAAATCTTACTAATCTTACCAATTCGGTAACTAGTGATATTGTTTTAAACAACAAGTTATTTAACACAAGATCGATAACTTTGATCTATATTATGATTCGTAAGAGATCAATCAGCTGATGCAGCCTTACAAATAACGATATTGATCAATAACTAACTTATACTAAAGCTCATAAGAGGTCAGCCGGACTAATGCAGCTTACAAACAAAGGTATAAGACATGATGGTACTCACAGACAAGCCAGAGGTCGACCGGATCGATGCAATCCAGCTTGTTGAAGAACTCATCGAGATCTACAGTACTCCTACTCCTAAGGGTTGGCGTAAAACCAAAAAAAGTAATTGGTATTGATTGATTGAATGTCTCTTACAATAGCTAGGGTCCAATATTTATACCCAGAACTTAAACATGAATCCTACTCAAATACGACTTATTACAATCTTTGGAATAAAAGAAAACATTCCTAACTTAAGATAACTTGGACCCTAATCCTTTCCCTTTTGTAGAGTCCGACAAGTTTTTCCCTGACGCCATCCATACGTAGTCCGTTGATGTTGTCTGCTGACATCATCTATAAAAATAGTCGATTCTGACACTACATCAAAACCAGCTAATATTGATTCACATCTGATCGATCCCTTGATGATACAATCTTAGAAGCTTCAAGTTCCCTCATTCTTCTTTTCCCAAATTTTGGTGTAAACACTTTCTCTATCTCCATCTGACCTATGGGACCCAACGCCTTGCATGTCATGGGTACATGTAGGACCCTTCTCCATCTCCATCTAACCTATGGGACCCGATGGTTTGTGGACCCTTCTTCATTTGACCTGTGGGAACCGACAGCTTATGTGTCATGTGTACCTATGGGACCTTTCTCCATCTCCATCCAACCTAAGGGACCCGATAGCTTGCGTGTCACTTGTGGACCCTTCTCTACCGCTGGGGTTAAAGAAATCCAAATTCAAAAAACCCATGAGACCTGGGAATCAAACCTGGGACCCACAGCAAGGAATGGACCATCTTCACCAGTGCGCTAGACACCTGGTTGTGTTAACATGGCTTTGGAGTCCTTATAGTAGTATATATTCTCTGTGTGGATGCCCTACAGGTTGACCTATATATTGGATATCCCCTATAGGTGGAAACAAATATGTGCCCATTTTACTTGCGGCAGCGACGGTAGCGGAGGATCTCTAGGGTACTGTGGTGGCTCAGGTGTCCTTTTGGAGGCTAGGTGGCGGGGCTTCCCTTTGGAGCACGACGGCATTAGCGTCTGTGTCCGTTGTGTGCCACGGCAGAGGCAACAGATCTGATCCATAGGTCCCCTTTCTTGCCTTTTCCTATTTGCTTCACTATTTTGGTCCTTGGTTGAACATGAGCTATACAAGAAACATTCTAGCGTTGGCGATCTGGCTAGGCCAATGATGATGAAAAGAACTAGGAGGTGGCAATGGTTGGTTTTCTGCTGATGTCTTGATTTTCTGCATATGTTCAGTGTTCTTATAACTGTAAATGTCTATGTGCAACTAGGCCTGTTAATTGTCAAGTGCTTGCTTGATTATACATATCTGTCTAGGCAAACAAACAGACCCTTCGCTTTTGCCTTAAACTATTATTTCTTTCCAGTGCTTGCTTGATTCTACATTTCTATTTTGTATGCTCCAGTGCCACTAGTGAGTCCTAATGGTATTTTGAACTTGTAACATATCTAAGGCCATATTTCTGTGCCAATGATGTCTCCATGGTTGTTGGATGTATTAGGATGCAACTCATATGTTTGCTTTCTGTGTCTTCTCCTTGTTGACAACCAAGTTATCGATTTGGTTCCAAACAAGTGGAAGGCATCGAAATCAAATCAATGCTTTGTGTCCATCATTCACATGACTGAGGCCAAAAATATTTAAGCTGCACATGTTGCTACTGATGGCAATGATGATCACTACCACTTGTTCACTGACATTCTACTTGTGAAAACTGAGCAAGCTCCATTAACTACTGAAATTGTAATGGTTACAACTCCATTAACTGCTACTCTAGTTTGAGTTATATATATATCTATGTGGTGCTACTCTAAATTTAGATGAGGTCGTACCATGAAAATTGTTAATGGTTGTTAAAGTTGCACTTTGGTATGAGTTGTGGACTTCACTGATGGATCTTTATTGGATTATTTTCCTCTTCAGTGATCTCATTACTGAGGAAGCTCTCATCCTACTACACACTAATGAAATGGAGGTGGCCCCCAACAAGAGGAACACACTCGCTAGCCTCATGAAGGATGTCATTTTTGAGATACTCTGTCACCTCCCTGCCCGCTCCTTATTCTGCTACAAATGTGTCTATCGCTCCTAGAAATGCCTCATCTTAGACCCCAACAACCATAAGAATCTGCCCCAAACTATGGCTAGCTTCTTCTATGATAGTGAGAACAACAATCGACACTTCACTAGCATCCCTGGTGTACGCCCCCTCCTTGGAATTCTTGGCCTTCAACATTGACAATGTAGCTATCTCCGCTGCAATGGACTCATCCTATGCTTGTGCCTTGGGGCTGATGGATACCGCTATGTCATCTTCAATCCAATGACCCAGAAGTTTAATATACTGCCGCCTAGCATCCATGATGTCGACCATTCTGTTGGTGAGGCTTGCTTGGGGTTTGATCTGATAGCCTCCTCGCACTTCCATGTGATTGAATATGTGGATGTCGACGCTGTGTGCGCAGGTGCGGAGATATACTCATCTAAAATTGCAGCATGGATCTATAAAAAATCTAAATGGGGCGAGCATACTGATGTGACATTTTGTAGATCACCAAGTGTGTTTCTTAATGGTTGTCTGCACATTATAGGGCACTCTGGGGAGTACTCTATGATACTTGCTGTGGATATGAAGGGAAACACATGGAGGAAACTTGATAGGCCTAGTGGTCTTCAACACTCCATGCATCAAGCTCAGGGTCACTTGTGTGTATGTACTGTTGCTGGTCCCAATAATTCCAAGCTTTCAATCTAGATCCTTGAAGACTATGGTACTAATAATTGGACATTGAAGCATACGGTCAGTACGCGGATCCTGTTTGGAAGGATTAATATTAGATTTGGTTACATGGATTGTGTTGATGACTACACAGTGATTATAGTTCACCCAAAATGGAATTTGATTTTCTTTGTTGGGGAGGATGGAACAATCATCGCACATGACATGGACCACATAAAAGTTCATGTCATCCCTGCATGTGTCTTTTGGTATGGTAGATGTAATGTTAAAAAGAGTTCATCTGTAGACCATTCTATCTTCCTTATGTTCCCTTGTACTTGGATTCATTAGCAGAGCAGTAAATAAAGCTACATTTGATGTATCTCTCTATCATGCATTTTAAATAGACCAATGTTGTTTGCTTATCTATGTACATGTTAATTTCCTCAATGATGGATGTTGTCATTGTTTCAGCTAAACTTGTGTGCCATCTTTTTTTTGTTTGCAAATTGAATTATTTGTTTGGTGCACACATGTGTTACGGTGGTGTTATAGCTCCCATCGCCGTTTCATCCATTAATTCAGCTATAGTAGAATACTTATATTGATTTTTAATGTCATGGGTACACGGGGTGTGCTGATGAGGGCACTCCAAAATACACAAAAATGACACTTCAAAAGCACTACAATGCACCCGCCATGTTATACTACTAGGATATGCTACTATTAAGTTACCCAAACTTAAAATTGTAAATGACATAGTAACAAGCATCATAGGAAAATGAGGAAAACTACGGAGGATACTGTCAAACGTGTTCAAATGTATAGGGGTCAGACTTTCTTACATGTGCAATAACATGTCAACACCAATGGCTCCTCTGCTCTATATTAGACTAAGACAAGACTTACGGTCAGACTTTCTTACATGTGCAATAATATTTCAACACCAATGGCTCCTCTGCTCTGCATTATACTAAGGTGAGACTTGCTCCTCGCTGCAAGGTTCTTGTAAGTTCAACAAAGATTGACAAAGACACCAAGGCAACAAAAAAACAAACAAAAACCAAATGACCTGAGCTACACCACGCTCAATAGATTATAAGTGCAAGACTTGCTCCTGGTGCTAAAATTGTAATGGTTGTCACATGTACCTTCTTCTGATTGTAAGTGTGATGGTTAGACTTGATTTACCTGAAATTGTAATGGTTGTCGACGAGGACAAGGACAAGGACAGTGATGCCAACGATGAGTAGAGGAGTAAATAAAGTTCCATTTAATGTATCTCACATTGCATTTGATGTATCTTCCTTATGTTGGGAGTACGGAGGGAGTACATGTTGTTACTCTTTCCTTATGTCCTTTGGTCAAGGTGTAGATCAGGTCCTTTGGTCATTTGGTAGCTGGTTTCTAGCCCCTGTTGGTTGGTTTTTCTTGTAGGTTTCTTTCTGGTTCTCTTGCTGATCTGTAGTATGGTAAACATGCATAACATAATTCATTTGATCAAGTCTCGTGTTGATCTAATGCCTAATGGAGGAGCCACATAGCAATTCAAATTTACTGCACATGCAAGAAAGCCCGAGCATTGTAAATCTGACCAGGCCAAACACATTTCATGTTATATAGGGAAACCTATTTTGTATGAGTACTTTTATTGAATCCCTTAAGGAAACAAATAAAATTGAAACAAAACAACAAAAAAGCAAAAGCAAAAATAATATTTTAGATTATTCAGATGAACTCCTCGCTGCATGGTTCTTTCAAGTTCAACAAATTTTATCAAAGACATGAGTTGGCTTCAATAGAGATCAAAGGCACTCATGAATGTCTAACATATTATACATCAGGTCAAAGACAACCAAAAAGAAATCTGCAGTGAAAAGCAACCAACAAGGGCTTCAAATCAGCTACAAAATGACCAAACGACCTGAGCTACACCACAATCAATAGAGTTTAACCCACCTAATACAAAGTGCAGCAAAAGTTCACACTTACATGTATGTAGATAAGAGTTCACATATTTGCAAGGGTGTTGGGCTTATGACCCCAGGGTGCCTTGAGGCACCGATTAGTTGGCAGGCCACGTGGCCCACGGCTCGCCAGATCAACAATGGCCCAAATGACCAAGGCCTAGCTAGGACAAGCACGCCAAACCTACGCCTAGCCATGACCCCTTTTCCTACCTCAGCCACATGGAAGATGCATGACCTCTCCCCCGTCACGACCCCCGGGCAGGACAAGGAGAGGTTGAGCATCACTTAGTATGCTTGCTTTGACGAGAACAGGCATGCCATGCTAACCATGTAAGGACCAATGTGACAGAGGTCACCTCAGTCCAGTCAGACACTATCCCTATGCCACACTACTCCAACAAGACAACACCGCACATTGGTGGCAATGGGTACAAAACCCATCGTCTAAATATGGACCAACATGACATGCACATGATCCCACCCACTACGGGATGGGATCCATGACATGGGACATGACCTAAAGACCTTCTAGGTGGGCGGGGTGCCCTGACCCCAATGATCAGGGTCATGGCCCTCAGCCCCTTGAATTGACTAGGCAAGTAACGACCCATAGGTAGCTACCTACTATGGGTAGGATGCCTCGGGGGACCTAGAGACAACGGCAAAGACCATGATAGATGCAGTGTTGTACAGGACATCTAACGAACAATCACCATGGCTATAGTGCTACCACAACCAGCACAGTGGCACCACATTAGACCCTGCCCCCACATGGCCACAAGACTATGACAACAGCCATGCCTAGGCATGCATTAAAAGATGGCGTAGCTTGCAAGCGAAGTTAGCTAGGACCTCCCTCAGGCTCTTGACCCTTCGGTCGGGAGAACCTCTTCTTTGTAATGAGCCCTAGCCCCGAACTCTATATAAGGGCAGCCAGGGCTCCCACATTTAGACATTCTCATTCATCGTCCTCTACCACTCCATCCATTCACCATAGTAGTAGGGCTCCTAAAGCTTCTCTTTAGGCTACCCTTGACTAGCATAGGTTCTACCACCTCTTTTACCATTCTTGCACCCCCATTGTAAGAACTTCAGAGCATTCAAGTGAGGAACACGCACTCGATCTTCTCTAAGACTAGATGTAGGGCTCTGGCCTAAACCAGTATAAATCCTCATGTTTATTGGATGCTACCATCGACTTCCTAGGGCAGCATAGCAATCGTATAAGTTTACTAGTCCAGTTTACAAAACACCGATAGTTGGCACGCCAGGTAGGGGATAGTCATGCACTCTTGATTATTGAGAAGGAAGTGATGGCTCCTTGCATCACCGGTGGAATCGCTGGTGGAAGGGCCTATGGTGGTCACATCCACCATGAAAACTATGGGTTCATCGGCTCTAACAGGCTAGCACCCACATCCGCAATCAACCATAGTCTAGACCTCCACCTTGGAAATCTGAGTTCCATGGCCCATGGTGGACACACTCCTGTAATTGCCCTCAGTAGCTACATCCCGAAGTTCACCTACCTAGAGGGGCTAGTACCATCGCTCGTCGCAAGCTGTGTCCAAGTTTCTTGTCCGAGAAACCAAAGGATCACGACTCATAATGAACTCGCCCGAGGAATGGCCTTGATTAGCCACATCCTTCTAGGGAACCACGTGGTCAACCACACCAAAGGGTCAGTGTCCGCATTCGCCCTTGGCCATGGCCTAGACCACCACCTTAGGGATCTGAGTCCTATGGCCCATGGGGGCTGCATAATAGAGTTCACCTATGTAGGGGCCTAGTGCCCCCTCTCATCACCAGCCATGGTTGAGACTTCCACCCAGGGACTCAATGGTCGAGGCTCATGGTGGCCTCATCTGGGAAATGGCCCATGGTGGCCATGTCCTCTAAGGGGACCGTGAGGCCGTGTAGACTAGCGGAACAACACCCATCACCGGCTCTTACCCGATCTAGACCCGCCATGTGGTGGAATTGGATCCTATAGAAGAAGCGTACCCTGGACAATGGTTCTGTCTAAGGAACGCCATGAGCTAGGATGTGCATGAGCAACAAAACTACCTGCCACCCCATGGCATCATCATTAGTAACCAAGCCGCTAGCCAGCACTACTCCATGAAGGGCCAAGCCTAGAGTCAGGATCCAATGCTGTGTAGCGGGCAGGCCATGTGATGTGCTCCCACGAGCTGTCACCTCCATGGAGGTGAGCTCCATGAGTGACCACTTGCAGGCTGCCATTGTGCTTGTGCTCTTATAAATTGGTCGGTTCTGCTACAATTGGCATCAGAGCAAGGTTCAACATTAATTGCCACATGTGTATTTAAAACAAAGGTTTTTGTTTTCCAAAACCAGTTTTTAGCAACTTGTAGCTATATATATAGGTGTTTAAAACCTAGATTTTGAATCTAAAGTGTGCCAGTGATCACTTTCCTTTATGCCCAATTAAGGATTTCAGGTGGCTATTTAAGTACTAACTTAGGTGTTTTCCATTTCATCGTCCATACGGCGTGCTATTGTATGGATGCCAGTCACTTGAGTGGTAATGTATGGATCAAGTGCCTCTACGCCCAAGGTAAGATGCCAATCATCATCAAAGTGGCATGACCGCAAGATGTGAGCGTGCAGTCTATGGGGAGAGTTAGCTTAGATACTAAAGTATATATATGCCTCATATATATATAGAAGTATTTAATTATGGGTTAGCTTTGATACAACTGTGTATGCATATTTATATATATATAGGACATATTTACTTTCGGGTAGCTTTGATACAAAAGTATATATATATGGGTATATATATGGAAGTATTTAGATTACAACCTAGAGCCTAGATTTACATTCTGCATATATAATTGTGGGGTTGGGCTGAAATGAAATTCTTGTGCAGGTATACTAACAGCGAAATGTGTAGCCCGACTAGTTATGTTATATATGAGAAAACATATGTATGCCACCGTGTATGCCGTTAGAAGCTTTAATTTTCCTAAGTTTGTGGGGACGTACAGAACATGCATGCATCCTGATAAATTATCATTATTACATACTTGCATTGTTCCTCCCCTTATAAATCTCTTAATCGGTTATGTAACTCTTATCCATTATGACTTTGTCTCATGAGAGTTGCACCATGTGTTGGTATAGATGGCAGCACTGGCTAGAAGTGAGAATTTCCTATTGATGTTTGGTACTCCTACCCTACTTTGGAGAGTCTTGCATTATGCGAGGTATTACGAACCACCCCTCTACCACTAGAATAAAGTACACCTAGAGGGACAACCATGGTATGAAGTATAGTTGACCATACCAGCTCATAACCAAGCACCCTTCTAGTAGGAATGGAGGGTAGAATCTGAAGGAAGAAGTCCTTGGGAAACTTCCCAAGTAGTGGCTTTTGAGGTGCTGAGTCAGATTTGTCAGCAACATGGGGATGAGCTTACTGGCAGTGCCGCTAGTACTTTTCCTCAGGTGAATCCATCCATAATAGTATGGGTATAGCACAACAACAATGCCTTGATTCGAGATCAGGATGAGTGGGCAGACAGTTCTAGTCCCGCTATGAGCGCAATGTTTGCAGTGATGAATATGTTTTATACTCGTCCGGACATCAGGGACTTCTAGTAGGAGTCCTATACCACTTGCATGGATAAGTTCATGAGAGCCGAAGCTGCACAACATAAGCTAAAGAAGCGTGTGCACAAGCACAAAAAGGTAGCAAGTGAGGCTCGATGGGAAACTAATCAGGCATATGTAGCATTGGGAAATCTCCACACCCAAATGGAGCAAGTTGATCAGTAGAGAGCTACCACCCAAGAGGCAAGAGCGGATGATCAAGCTATGCTAGCAGGACTGCGGGAGCAATGGGAGGCCTCCCGTGCTGAGGCATTCATAGCTACGCACCAACAAATCCTAGCGAACAACCGTGTAGCTATGGTAGAAGCAGAACGAGATAGGACCCAAGCCTTGAATGTGCAGTAGGACCATGTCAAGTGGGACTTGCACTAGCAGCTTGCATAGACCCATAACATGGTGGTTGATCTTCAGCATGAGGTGCATTTCCTGAACAACCAATTGCACCCGATCCTTAGTGAGGAAGAAGAAAATCTAGAGATGTTGGTCAAGGATGATGGTTGGGAGAAAGAAGTAGAGCTTGAGGATGAGGACAATCCTATCTTTGACCTCGACAGCGAGCACGCTGAGGATTAGAATCACCTAGTGACTAGTTAAAGCGCTAGATGTATCTCTGTTATTCATGTAATGGACTTGTAGCTGAAGTTCGGTATTCATGATTTGACTTCCATGTAATATTGGCACTCTGCATGTTGTTTCTCTATGGGTTGAACTTTAATGAAATTCTAGTTTCGTTTTACTGGTGGATTATGACATGCATGTTAACGCGTTGCGAGCATGATAAGTGATCAAATTGGTGATGCCATGTTGCGATAATGAATTATTATGCCTCTATTTTATTGTATTAATTTAAGATTCTCTCCAATACTTCCAGTTTGGCATGATTATACAATTCATCTGCAATCTCTTAACATCATCCAATAATCACTTATTGTTGCAATAGCTAGGGTGGCAACGATGGTGACTTACCACCACCACCCCCACCATCTGCAAATGAATTCTTCACATAGTTCTTGGGTAGTTAGAGAACAATGGAGGAAACACTATGCCTCATCGCACATAACACTACTCGCACCTGTCAGCAACAATGGCGGCCCGAGCCGAATCAATACGGCTCTTTCAAGGATTTCCTAGACACCAAGCCTCCTATCTTCAAGGTGGCCAAAGAACCACTCCAAGTGGATGAATGGTTAAACACAATAGAACAAAAGTTCCATCTTTTGAGGGTTACGAAGCATTAGAAGGCAGAATATGTGTCCCATCAGCTGTAGGGACCGGTCAGAATATGGTGGACCCATTTCCTGTCATCTCTACCTACCAACTCTCAGGTTAGATGGGAGCAATTTAAGTTAGCCTTTAGGAGACATCACATTCCCTTGGGGCTAATGTGCATGAAAGCAGCTGAGTTCATGCGACTCACACAAGGGACCAAGACCCTTATGGAGTACATGCATGCATTCAACAATTTGTCCCATTATGCCTAGGGTTCATCAATACATAGGAAAAGAAGATTGAAAGCTTCAAGAGAGGCCTTGGCACTAAGCTAATGAAAACTATGGCCAACTAGAGGTGCACCACATACAATGAGTTCATCAGTGATGCCTTGACTCAGGAGAACCAGAACAATCTACATGGGGTAGTGAAGGGCTGCAAGAGAGCAGCTGAGGTAGGTGCCTTAGGGTCTTCCTACTCTAGAGCTCTAGTGGGGGCTAGGCCACAGTTTCATCCACCCATGCCCAAGTTCAAGCCTCCTCTACCAAAAGCCTAGGCCAGCCAACCTTAGAAGGTGTTTCATAAGGCATTCACCATTGCCCTACCCAAGGGGAATGGAGGGCAAGGAAGCTTAGTAGGACCTAGGAGCAATTAGCCATGCTTCAACTGTAATCAGTTGGGCCATTGGTCCAAAGAGTGCCCCCATCCTAAGAACAACAATCAAAACTAGGGCAATCAGAGATAGGCAAATTCTAAAGCATGTCCTAGATACGTGCATTACACCACTGTTGAAGAAGTTCCTATAGGAGAGGTTGTCATAGCCGGCATGTTTCTTGTTAACAAACAAGATTGACTTGAGGTGCGGCTATCATCAGATTAAGATTAGGCCAGAGGATATACCTAAAGCAACTTTCTCCACTAGGTATGGCTTGTATGAATGCTCCTATATACTTCATATACTTGATGAATTCGGTATTCATGCCTAAGCTCGACAAGTTTGTGGTTGTGTTTATCAATGATATCTTGATTTAGTTAGAGAATGAGGCAGACCATGCAGAGCATCTGAGAATTGTTTTGTCCAGATTGAGGGAACATAAGTTATATGCTAAATTTAGTAAGTGTGAATTTTGGTTGAGCAAAGTACCTTTCTTGGGTCACATCTTATCTTAAGATGGAATTTCTATAGACCCATCTAAAGTACAAGAGGTCATGGATTGGAAGGCCCCGACTTTGGTTCATGAAGTTCAGAGTTTTCTAGGGTTAGTAGGTTATTATCGTTGTTTCATTAGTGATTTTCCAAGATAGCTAAGCCCTTGAGTAGACTACTTCAGAAAGATGAAAAGTTTAGTTGGACGCTAGAGTGTGAAGCTACTTTTCACACCCTAAGGACCTTGTTTACTATAGCTCCTATTCTAGCACAACCCAACATTGAAAAGCCTTTTGATGTGTTCAGTGATGCATCGGGTATAGGTTTGGGGTGTGCGCTCATGCAAGAAGGAAGAGTTATTGCCTATGCTTCTCGATAGTTGAGAAAGCATGAAGTCAATTATCCTATGCACGATTTAGAGCTTGCAGCAGTTGTTCATGCATTGAAGATATGGAGACATTACTCGTTGGGAAATGTATGTCACATATATACTGACCACAAAAGTCTCAAATATATCTTCACTTAACCTGAGCTTAACATGAGGCAACGAAGATGGTTAGAGCTGATCAAGGACTACAATTTGGAAGTGCACTACCATCCAGGAAAAGCCAATGTTGAGTAGATACACTTTGTCAAAAATCTCATTGCAACACTTTGGAAGCCTTGTTGGAAGATGGATTTAATTTGTTACATCCTGTTGTGCGGCACAATATCACTATCAGTTGCTCACTTGAGAGCAAAATCATAGAACTACAGAAGACAGATGTAAGTGTATTTCACATCAAGAGAAAGATGAAAGAACAAGGAACCAAACATTTTAGGTTGGATGAAATAGGTGTACTATGGTTTGAGGACCAACTTATGGTACTGAAAGACCATGAGCTTAGAAATCAAATTTTAGATGAAGTTCATTCATTCAAGTTGTGTCGGGGACCTAATACCGGGGTACCCCAGAATGTGGAACCAATAAC
This sequence comes from Miscanthus floridulus, assembly GCF_019320115.1. Classification (NCBI taxonomy): domain Eukaryota; kingdom Viridiplantae; phylum Streptophyta; class Magnoliopsida; order Poales; family Poaceae; genus Miscanthus; species Miscanthus floridulus. Next base: position 28,938,983 of record NC_089590.1, on the reverse strand, counting down.
CACCGAACGTGAAAAACTTCTGGATGCATAAGAGCGCCATCTCATCCCTTGTTCGAATGATAGGAGTTTGGTTCTGCCTCGCCCGATGCCTTTTGAGATAGCTCTGCCTCGCCCAAGGGCTTAAGGTTAGTCTCCGTCTCGCCCAATGCCTTTGGGGTAGGCTCGGTCTCGCCTAAGGGCCGAGGGATAGACTTCGTCTTGCCCAACACCTTTGGGGTGGCTCGGCCTCGCCCAAGGGCTTAGGGCTAATCTCTGTCTTGCCCGATGCCTTTAGGGTGGGCTCGGTCTCGCCCGAGGGCTAAGGGATAGATTCCGCCTCGCCCGACCCTGGAGGGGCAGGGTCGGTCTCGCCCAAGAGATAGGGATTGGTCTCTGTTTCGTCTGATGGCAGGGAACGAGCCTCACCCTACTCCATATCTAAAGACTGGATTCATCTTACCTGACAACTTCTCCCCGTCCCCTCAAGATGATAGGTACAGGGCAAGACAAGATGTTCGGGTCAACCATGGCTCCAAGGACCATACCCTGCGCCCTGGCAGGAAAAGTACTGCTAGGGGATGACGGGATAGGTGCTTTAGACCCTTCTGGGCGCTGCAGAGCCTGAAAGGTTGTATAGGTGCGTGCTCCTCGCCCTGTAGAGTTGTAGGCGCCACCTTCAGCCCAGGGACACGGAACTCAACGAAGATATACGACAACCGCTATGCTCCAGAAAAGGATTTGCTATCTCCACGAACGACGGATTTTCCATCACCATGCTATGGACCCGAGGGAGCGGCGCCCGCTTCCTGACCCCTTAGGTCCACCAAGTCAGAAGGCCTTGACCACGGTGTTACGCCGGATCCCGACCCCTTGTCCCTCTGACGAAGACTCAAAGGAACCAGAAGGCGTGTGGAGCAAGGCTAGGAGAGGCTAATAAGTCAAAACCACTATACTACAGCCCATACCCTGCATAGGGCAGCGTTCTATAATCAACCTGACATTCTACAAAGACATCGACAGTATTGTAGGCACTTATCTTCCTTCGCACTCATCAGAATGAAGAAGGAGGCCGGGTAGACGTGAGCCACAAGATTAGGTAAAGCCCTCATCCTTGTAAAGCCAGCCCCTTCATCTATAAAAGGGGATGCGCTTCTCCCATCAAAGGGGGGGACTTTGGACCGAACAAGAACACACACCTACACACAGTCAAGCGGCTATGAAGCTCTTGACCTCCTTTCAACCCTTCCATTAGAGACTTGGGACCAGTCCCTCTCTCGATCGTTTATACCCCTTACTACAGACCGTTCATGGTGCTAATAACACGAGCAGCAACAAACTGGACGTAGGGACATTCGGCCTAAACCAGTATAAATCTTGTGTCCTTTAGTGCACCATCCAAGCCCAATGCGCATTACTATAAATTTACTTGTCAGTGCTCGTACGAAACACCGACAGTTGGCGCGCCAGGTAGGAGACTTTGCACGTTCTAGAAAAGGCCTCAGATGGCCACCCACGCAATCAGCTAGGCCCCGGGCGCACACGTGCGTTTCAGCGACCTAGATTTCATCATCACACTAGAAGGAGAGCTGGCGCTGACTCACATAGCCGCCCGGTCTCTCTCTTCCATCGACCTTAGCCGTCTTAGGCTTGAGGCCCCATCGGGCAACTCCTGTGGACCCTAGTCATCAAGGGAGGCCTCGCACAACATCACCCTATGTCAAGAAGGTCCCGTACGGAGCGCCCCGACAGCATTTCTGTTTGGTCTCCACAACACTACGACGACCGCTGGCCACCTTCTGGCACTACATGTAGTTCAGTCACCCATGGACATCAAGTTCGTGGGGGTGATTGAGCATGATACGGAGACCCTCTACGGGCTCCTCAACGAGGAGCCAGGATCGTTCTCTAGCTCGGATTCCAGTAGGGGGAGCCACCACCCTTCCCGGGAATGCTTCATGACGTAGACCCCCGAGGGTCACACCGAAAGTGTCTCTAGGGAAGAGATCACCCCTACGAACAACCCTGATGGCAGATCCGGGGAAGAGACGATAGCCCCATCTCGTATAGGGATGGAGCAGCTAAGGGCCTATCAACAAGAGATTGATGAGGCCAGGCAAGGGCTCATCCAGGAGTACGTGGACATCAATCACGAGATTGAACGCCGCAAAGACAGGGGGCGTGCACACGCCATGGCCCGCACCGTACACCAAAGGATCCTCACCGATGATGGGACCCTTCCTCACTTTGCTCGAGCCAGCCAGAACATCGCCGTAGCAACTGCCTTACTGCATGGCCTTCCAGAGGCCGCGATGTCCGAGGATCGCCGTGCCTGCCGAGAAATTCGCACGTTGCTCGAGCGTGTGGTGGTGCAGCAAGCAGAAAGTTCATTGTCCCAATGACACGAACCTGACACTAGCCAGTGCATGCCCTCAGTGCGTCCCACTAGGGACGCATCTGTTCACCAAACACCACCAGCCGACAGGCAGCCCTCTGCCATCCTAGTACATCAATGCCTCGACCATGGCCACGACGTGCGTGACATCATCGACGCTCGAAAACGCGCCCATGGCGACAATGGAGAAGCAGCACGCCATAGCTACCATCCTCGATGTGGCAGACGCTACGACAACAACGAGGACCGAAGCTCGAGCCTCGACCTGCCAGGTCCTCAAGCCTTCGGTCGGCACATCCTCAACGCCGCGTTCCCCCTAAGGTATCGACCACCTACCAACATCCCTAAATATTCTGGCGAAACAAATCCTAGGCTTTGGCTCAAAGACTATCAGCTTGCATGTCAGGCCGGTGGTGCGAGTGATGACAATTTCATTATTCACAATCCCCCGCTGTTCTTGGCCGATTCAGCGTGAGCATGGCTGGAGCACCTATCGTCCAATGCTATTCAGAGTTGGGCAGATCTAACGGAGATCTTCGTGGGTAACTTCCAGGGCACGTACAAACGCCCTGGAAACCCATGGGACCTCAAGAACTGCTACCAGAAGGCCGATGAAACCCTTCATGGGTACATTCGGCGCTTCTCTCGGTAGTGCAACAAGCTCCCTAACATCGCCAACGCCGACATGATAGGAGCCTTTCTGTCCAGAACAACTTGTGAATCCTTGGTCCACAAGCTAGGACGTAGGGGCCCATAGACTACCAAGGAACTCCTAGACATCGCCACTAGTCATGCCTCTAGAGAGGAGGCAGTCGGAGCCATCTTTGATCGCTCCGACAGAAAGATGAGGCGGGACGAGGGCGCCAGCGAAGGCGCCTCCAACTGTCCCGCCAAAAGGAAAAATAAGAAGCAACGACGCGACAACTCGCTTGTGGCCGCTGTTGACCGCAAAGGTGGCCGGAAGCCCATGGAGGGCACTCCGAACCACTTCGAGAAAATGCTCGAGGGGCCATGCCCAAACCATGCCTTCCCGACCAAGCATCTATACAAGGATTGCGGCCTCATGCACAAATACTTGGCTGGGGCCTTAACAAAGGGGAGCAGGGGAAGGAACCTGTTCTCGCCACAGATGATGCAAAGGAGAAGGACGATGCCTTCCCAATGCCAACCGGTGCCCTCATGATCTTTGGAGGATCAACGGTCTACGACTCCAAGCGTCGCCAGAAGCTCATGTGTCGTGAGGTCTATACAGCCAGACCAGCCATGCTAGCCTTCCTCCAGTGGTCAGAATCCGCCATAACCTTCTATCAGACCGACCATCCAGATGCCGTCCCATATCTGGGAAGGTATCCGCTTGTCGTCGATCCGATCGTCGGACCAAAGCGGCTCATGAAAGTACTGATGGACGGAGGCAGCGGCCTCAACATCTTGTATGCTAAGACGCTCAACGAGATGGGCGTCGATCGAACGAACCTCTGCCCCATCCGAGCACCTTTCCATGGCGTCGTGCCTGGTAGGCAAGCCATACCACTGGGGCAGATCGACCTGCCCGTCACTTTTGGGGATCGGTCCAATTACCGGATTGAGACCCTCACCTTCGACGTAGTGGGGTTCCCGAGGACTTTCCACGCCATTCTAGGATGACCATGCTACGCGAAGTTCATGGTCGTCCCCAATTATACGTACCTTAAGCTGAAGATGCCAGGCCCCCGTGGGGTCATCACCATCGGCACCTCCTCTAGCGCGCTTATGAGTGCGAGGTCGAATGCTGTGGACACGCATCTGCATTCATCGCCTCTGAAGAGCTAGCCACCCTCAGAGAGAAGGTCGTCGAAGAGGCACCCGACGCGAAGAAATCAACCGGGTCATTCGAATCAGCAGAAGGCTCTAGGGAGGTCCTCTTGGACCTCAGCAGCTTCGAGGGCAAAAAAGTCCGTATCGGGACCGCGCTCTCCTCTAAATAGGAAAGCATGCTCATCGACTTCCTTCGCGACAACAAAGACATCTTTGCGTGGAAACCCTCGGATATGCCGGGCATCTCGAGGGAGGTCGCCGAGCATACTCTCCAGATCCTCCTAGGCTCCAAGCCAGTGAAGCAATGCCTACGCCGCTTCGACGAAGAGAAACGCAGGGCCATCAGCGAGGAGATAGCCAAACTACTGGCTGCAGGATTCATTAAGGAAGTATACCACCCAGAGTGGTTAGCAAATCCCGTTCTTGTGCGAAAAAAGAGCAGGAAATGGAGAATGTGTGTCGATTATACCAGCCTCAACAAACTGTGTCCAAAGGATCCGTTTCCTTTGCCATGAATAGACCAAATAGTCGATTCCACCTCAGGGTGCGAAACCCTCTGCTTCCTTGATGCATACTCCGGTTACCACCAAATCATGATGAAAGAGTCCGACCAGCTCGCGACATCTTTTATCACCCCCTTTGGATCGTTTTGCTACATTTTGATGCCTTTTGGTCTAAAGAATGCTGGGGCAACATACCAGCGTTGTATGCTTAGTTGCTTCGAATACCTCATTAGGCGAACTATTGAGGCCTATGTCGATGACATCGTAGTCAAATCCAAATGAGCTGACCACCTTGTCGCCGACCTTGAGCAAACCTTTGTGAAACTCTGGGCAAACAGCATCAAACTCAATCCCGAAAAATGTGTTTTCGGGGTCCCGAGGGGCATGCTGCTCGGCTTCATCATCTCCGAGCATGGCATCGAAGCCAACCCAGAGAAAATATCAGCCATCGCAAGGATGGGCCTGATTCAAAACATAAAGGGGGTTTAGCGGATCATAGGGTGCCTTACCACCCTCAGCCGATTCATTTCATGCCTCGGTGAATGAGGACTCCCCCTTTATCGACTCCTAAAGAAATCTAACCGCTTCGAGTGGACAGTCGAGGCTCATGAGGCGCTTGACATGGTTAAGCGATTTTTAACTAAACCTCCAGTCCTAGTTCCTCCATGCAATGGAGAATCCCTCCTATTGTATATATCGGCCACCACCCAAGTGGTTAGCTCCGCTTTAGTAGTAGAGTGAGAGGAAGAGGGGCACGCCTTCAAGGTGCAGTGCCCTATATATTTCATCAGCGAGGTGTTATCCGACTCCAAAACCCACTACTCCCAAATCTAGAAACTCCTCTACACCGTTCTCATCACCAAAAGGAAGCTATGCCACTACTTCGAGTCACACCCCGTGACAGTAGTGACATCGTTCCCCCTTGGCGAGGTTGTCCATAGCCATGATGCTACGGGAAGAATCGCAAAGTGGGCACTCGAGCTGATGGATCAGGGCATTTCTTATGCCCCCCGAACAGCGATCAAATCTCAGGTACTAGCTGACTTCATCGCGGAGTGGACCGAGGTCCAGATGCCACCAGCAGCCGTCGATCAAGAGTACTAGACAATGTACTTTGACGGATCACTAATGAAGAAGGGCGCCAGAGTAGGACTAGTTTTTGTATCTCCCCTTAGGGTCTACATGAGGTACATGGTTCGGCTCCATTTCCCCTCATCAAACAATACTGCAGAATACGTAGCACTCGTCAACGGCCTATGAATCGCCATCGAGCTGGGCATCCGACGCCTCAACGTCAGGGGCGACTCTTAGCTGGTCGTCAACCAGGTGATGAAAGAGTCATGCTGCCACGATGCCAAGATGGAGGCATACTGTCAAGAAGCCCGACAGCTAGAGGACAAGTTTGATGGCCTCAAACTCAATCACATCCTAAGGCGCCTCAACAAAGCAGCCGACATGCTTGCAAAAGCAGCATCCAGCCAAGAGCCAGTCCCGGCAGGCGTCTTTGCCAGCGACCAACACAAACCCTTGGTATGCTACATGGGGTCGAAACAAGCCAATGATGGCCCATCTAGTCCGACCCCAAGGGCCGATCCTCCAACTGCTCCACCCGACCCTAAGGTCATGGAGCTTGAAGAGGACCCAACAGCAGAGTTCGACCCTCCCGATGACTGGAGAACGCTTTACCTCGATTACCTCCTCCATGACATACTACCAGTAGATAAGATAGAAGTCCGATGGCTCGCACAACGCGCCAAGTCCTTTGTTCTTGTAGAGGGCAAACTCTACAAATGGAGTCACATTGGGATTCTACAACTCTGTATCCCTGGCGAACAGGGAAAACTCCTGCTGGGTGACATCCACGGTGGAGTCTGCAGTCATCATGCCGCACCAAGAACTTTGGTTGGGAATGCATTCCGACAAGGTTTCTACTAGCCCACCGCAGTAGCCGATGCCGAGCAAATTGTACGCACCTACGAAGGGTGCCAGTACTACGCTCGGCAAACACACCTCCCGGCCCAGGCTCTCTGGATGATCCCCATCACATGGCCCTTCGCGGTCTGGGGGCTCGACCTGGTTGGGCCACTCAAAAAGGCGCCTGGGGGCTTCACCCACCTACTTGTCACCATAGACAAGTTTACAAAATGGATTGAAGCTCGACCAATATCCACGATCAAATCTGAGCAAGGGGTGCTGTTCTTCCTCGACATCACCCATCGCTTTGGAGTACCAAACTCCATCATCATAGACAATGGCACATAGTTCACTGGTAGGAAATTCGTTCGATTCTGTGATGAACAACACATCCGAATCGACTGGGTAGCCGTCGCACACCCCCAGACGAACGGGCAGGTCGAGCGCGCAAATGGCATGCTCCTTTAAGGCCTCAAACCTAGAATTTTCAACCGGTTGAACAAGTTCAGTGCGTGCTGGCTCGCTGAGCTCCCGGCCATGCTCTGGAGCCTAAGGACAACTCCTAGCCGGGCCACCGGCTACACACCCTTCTTCATGGTCTACGGTTCCGAGGCCGTTCTTCCAATGGACCTTGACTATGGAGCGCCAAGAATTAGAGCATACGACGAACAGGGAGTCGAGGCATCCCACCAAGACGCCATGGACCAGCTAGAAGAAGCCCGTGATGTCGCCCTCCTCTGTTTGGCTAAGTACCAGAAGGTGTTGCGATGGTACCACAGCCGATGGGTGCGGGGTCAAGCCTTCAATGTCGGAGACCTTGTCCTCCGTCTTATGCAGAGCAACAAGGACCACCACAAACTCTCCCCACCTTGGGAAGGGCCCTACGTCGTCGTGGAAGTACTTCGCCCAGGCGCCTATCGGTTGAAAACCATCAACAGCGAGGTCTTCACCAACGCCTGAAACATTGAGCAGCTACGTTGTTTCTATCCTTAAAATAAGCATACACTCTTCCTTATCAGATTTTGTCATAACAAAACCCCGATCCTTAGTGACTTCCGACCCCTGCAAGTCGTGAGGGGTCAGACCTCACTCGGGGGCTGGCATGTGATCTTAACATGTGACATATGTAATACAAGTATTGCGCTTGCAAAAACCTCCTGTGTTATATCTATAAACATTCTCTAAGTTTTCCAATCCTCTCATAAACGAGTCCTAAGGGCTAAGATTTTGGGAACCAATTCTGAATATGACTTGTAGGACTACAGGACACCCACGCCCCAACGGCTGCAACCTTTTTGCTTACTAGCTCAATCAGAATTAGTTCACCTACGTTCCTAGTTTATTATGACTTAGACCATGAGAGGGGTCGGAAAGCACTAAAATCTTTTCTACAAAAAGGAGAAAGATAAAAAATTGCTTGCCATAAGCAAAAGATGTAAATTTATTCATTTTTTGCACAAATTTGTCACTTACAAAGCGATTTCATTACAAAAAGGAACAATATACTTGTAAATTCAGAGGACTGATTACTCGGGGGCTTCCCCACAAAGTTATTCAATTACAGTCTCTGCTTAGCTCTACTACAAGTACTACTGCGGTCGCTACGCCATGCTCTCCATCGGCGATGCCTGGGGCATGTACATGGGCCAGCTCATCTACTGTGGTTGCCACACCATGCTCTCCATCGGCGACATCCCAATATCCCACCGCTTCATAGGATCCTCGAAGGCGCCGCCATCTGCAACGCCTCCACCGGGGCATCTAGGGACTATGCCATCGTCGTCAGCCGCAACCCCGACAGCGACGCCTCTGCTAGGGCATCCGGGGACTACGCCATCATCACCAGCCACAACCCTGACAACGGTGTAAGGGCAGGAAACGCCTCCCGCCAAAGGAGGAGCACAGCGGACGATAGCACAGTTAACGACGTACGACGCCCACCGGTGCCTCTTCTCCATCGGCAGCAGTGACTCCTCAGCAAGGGTGGCACACACCATCTCATCTATGCTGGATAACCTCTGGCTCGACATCACGCTCCAGATTCATGAGCAAATCTATGAGTTTTCTCTCTCTCTGGCATTACTCTTCCTCACTCAGGAACCGTCGCGATGCACGGACGCATTCGGCAGAAAGGAAGGAGAAGGAGAGATAGCGGCTTGGAGGCAGAAGAGGAGGTGGGATGAGAACTCCCCTCCCCCTCCCTATTTAAAGAGGAGGCGTTGTAGCTAAGGAAAGGTGAAAGGTTGGATGAAAAACCCTCTCTCTTCCCCTCCTTAAATATGGAATCAATACTGATTGATACCTAAGGGGACGCGCCGGAACTGACAGGACGCGCCCCGGTCGACAAGGTGTCCCCCCTTGGTCAAACTAAACACTGCTTGGGTATGGCCCGCCACTGACCTGCTCCAAACGCGGCAATAAAGGCGCCCACATAGGCAGACAACCCTTCGCCTCCCCATGCAGGCCCACGAGACGATCTGACGACAGGACCTTTCGGATCTCCTGGGCTGGCCATTCGGCCCAAAAGAGATGACGAACGAACGTCCAAAGAAAGATAAGCATCTCTGCCTTCTTACTTTACGCGTTAAAATTCATTCTCGAGCTTCTGACCCCGTCATACGACAGGGACATGAACATCACTCGGGGGCTACCGAGGATGTCTACCAATCTAGACATCCTCCTCACCCGATCCCCTCCGTACGCTTGAAACTAAGGATGCGAAATATGGGCATAAAACTTTGAGTAAAACTGGATGAACTAGCAGACCCTATGCCTTGGTAGCTACGGTGTTTTTGTTCGCCAGAAAAATCATGCTCAACGCCCCTCGTGTCTCCAGCTTCGATGTCTGCCTTCTCAAGATGGGTTCGGAGGGGTCCGCCTACAGAATCTCCCCCAAAGGAGAAGCTGTCAGGTTGCCCAAGTTAATTAAATGGCTCAGACCACCACCGAGATACAAAAAACAAAGAATAGCGATTCTTATGCAGGTTACTCCAACCTCATCGCGAACATCAGGGTCCAAACCCCGCACAGACACATCTGGTAGGAGCTTTTCATCACTCATACCGCTAAGGTAACATTACCGACCCCGCCTTCATTTCGATTATATTATACATATGCAAAACATCCCAATGCTTCATGTCGCATCACGAAACGGTCGTCGCCTCATTCGATATAGGCAACCACAGGCCGAGGTTCGAAGGTTGGCCTGCGAAGGGCTCGAGGCCGCCTCATGCCGAACAGAGCTAGGGAGAAATAACTGAGACAAGCCCCAGCGGCCCTGCCTGACCCCGCTCAGAAGCAGACAGGGACGTCTCGACCTTTTCTCGTTCAATTCTAACCCTGAGCCAAACCCATAGAATCTCTATCGAGGAGAGGCCATCGGGCCGCCTAAGCCTATCGAACGGCTCGGGCATCTGCTAGGAGGTAGGTTAAGAAGTTGTGGAGTGCCACTAGAGGGCTCTGCTGACCCCATTAGCAAATGATGGACCCAGATTCCACATGAACATACCCGTTAGTGAGCTCACTGAGCGCGATACTTGAGCCGTCGAGGCAAGTGTCGTTTACTTAGCCCCTCCGATTGTGAAAATCAAGGATGGGGTAACACGCAAATTACGGCCAACCCCTATCAGACCCTAACAAGGCCCAGGGGCTCAAGCCAATCAATACAGGGACACAGGTTCGAAGGCCCCACCTTGCCGAGCCCATAGAGTCCCCAGTTGGGGATTTCTGTTGGAAGATAGGGTGGGGAATATTGCAATGTCATCCAAGGACTTTGTCGACCCTATCACCAAAACCATAGTTCCGATCTCTAGTAACCCCTGACCCCAGCAAATGCAGGGGGTCATACCTTACTTGGGGGCTAGTTAAGGTATGGCTACCTCCTTTCTTTCTTTCGAAACAATCTCCTCGCATCAAGACCAGCAGCAAGATTCGGGGGAACAGTTTGGTAAGATCGCAAAAAATCAAACAAAACGAAATTACGACGCAAAATCACAAAACCACGTCCAGACTCAAAAAATACCGACACTTGTCCACATATTACATATAAGTTGTTCTCAAAATTATTCGACTAACTACTCCCACGAAGGGAGAACCATCTCTTTCAGATTATCCACCAGGTTTTTCGCAAGGGGAGCAACCATCTTCTCCATTTCCTCCAGCTCATCATCCTCATAGGTGGATGGGAAACCTTCACTCATCACCTTTAGGTTGATTTCCTTCTCGTAATGGGCATGGGCGACGGTGAAGGCCTGGGTGATCCTGGCGTGAAAAGCACTCTCCTCAAGCTGACCCACCTGAGCTGTGATACCAGGTGGCACGAGCCGCGAGCGGGCTGGTCTCCACCGGCTCCACCACCTTTAGGGCATTAAGGACCACCCCGACCGCAGCTTGCAGAAGATTGTGCTCATCGCTCTCAACCTAAAGGGCCCTTCGTGCATAGGCAGCCTCTTTTTCCAGCTTGACGGAGACGTTTTCGGCGCTCAACCTTTGGCTCACCGCGTCACTGAGCTCCGCCCGGAGAGAGCAGACCACCTTGACGTCCTCGTCCACCTTCTACTGAAGGGCCGTAGCCCTACTCTCGGCCTTCCACCGAAGGTTCCGCTCAATCTCTAGCTCCTTCAGGACTTCCTCGGCATTCTCATTAGCCGCGGCATTCCTCTGTAGCAGCTTGTCTCGCTCCTTTTGGAGCCTAGCGATCTCCTCCCCATCTAGCTTGGACCTCACCGACAAATCCTCGAACATCCCGTGGGCCTCCTCCATGTCTTGACGCGCCTAGGCCTCCCGCTCCTGCGCGGCAGCAAGCTGTGCGGCCATGTCTGCTCGTAGCTGGGCTTCCTTGGAGAGGCGATCCCACTCCGTCTTCTGCTCGCAGAGGAATCGGGATTTATTCTGGCTATGAGCAACAAGAACCTGAAGAGGAAGAAGACTGGTATCAAAAATGCGAAAACACAAAAACATGCGAAGAAGGAAGAAAATCAAGCGGATACCTGGGTAGTAGGAACAACAATTTCACGCAGGGCTCCTTTGGCCTGGTCCAGGGCCTCTAGCATGGTCAAAATTTTGATGTCAAGACCCTCCCACTCCATGCTCTCGGAATGATCATCGAGCAAGAAAAGAGCTGATGTCGGGTCCTAGGCGGCCATCCACTGAAGTGGTGGCTCCCCCCACGTGGGGGAGCGGCTTCCTCCCGACAAAGGGGCCGGGGGCGGCTCCCTCATGACCCTATGCAGCACCACCATCGCACTCGAGGACCCTCCAATTGGACCCTCCTCCATTTGGGCTACTTCGAGCGCCATGGGTGGATCCACCTAGGCCCCCGGTGGCGTAGAGTGCACTATGCCCTCGAGCGCCACCACGACCGTGCCTGGCTGATCCTGGCTTGGCACGGCCACGACCACCTCCACCGATGGTATGCAGCCCTTGGCCAGCTGTACCATGTCCGCCATGGAGGAGGCTGCCTGCTTAGTAACCTGAGCGGGCGTGGGTGCCACCACAGACGCCGTCGGGTTGGCCAACGCAGATCCAACGTCGGCACCACTCCCGCCTAAAACAGGGGTGACGCTAGGCAATGCCATCTATCCCACTTGAATGGTGAGACTCTTCTTGGGCACCAGCCCCAAGGGGTGACCCATCCGCAAGAACCTACACAAAGGTATTAACCATTAGATCAAAATAGAAATGGAAAAGGATGAAAACAGGGGAATCAGCAGCTCACGTTGACATCCTCGGCCAGCGGAAACATTTTGGGGATGGATCCCTAGGTCCCTACCCTGACTCGTCTGGGCAGGACCGTTTCGAGCCTGCCCCCTGCTCCGTGGTAGGGGGGCTCACCTCATGGGGCGCGGCACCAGAGCCGCTCCCCTCCATCGTCTCATGGGGCGTGGCACTAGAGCCACCCCCTCCACCATCACCATGGGGTCGGCAGCAGCAGGCCTGCCATCCCCCATCCACCAATCCTCAGCCGGCACGCCATGTGAAGCGGTGGACTCTTCGGCCCCCACCGACTCACTTCCCTCCGTGTGGAATGGGAAGGGTCCCTGCATAGACAGGTGGGCACTTGTCAGCGTGTCCTTGTCCTCTAGGACTCCCCAATCCACATCAACGACTACCTCGTTGTCGTCATCATCATCATCATCATCGTCATCATCACTACTCACGTCTTCTCCCCGATCTCGTGCCTCCTGCTTCTGTCATTTCGCCTTCTTCATCTGCTCTCTTGCTTTCTTGTCCCGCTCAGCCACGAGTCGATTCACCACCGCCATGGCCTTGTCCTTGGGTAGTGGAATCAGACTGTCCTTGATGACTAGCCCACTCGGCTGGTTCCAACGTCACGAAGGTGAGTATCAATAAATAGAGATTCAGAAAAAAGAAAGAGCACGAGAGAAGAAGGCTTACGAATTCAAAAAAACCTAGGCTCCGGCCGCATTGGGGGATGTCTGGGCACCGGATACATAATGTCGAGGACGCTGCCTGTGGAATCCTTCATCAGCTCCGTTGCCTCCTTAATACACTGTGCCACTTCCGAGAAAGGGAGCGCCTCGTCAACGAGCACTGTCCCCTCGAACGACATCCTGGGCATCATCTGATGTAGGGGAAGCACGCACGCCATCAACGGCGCCACCCTCCTCCCATGATAGGCACTGATAATCCCTGTCCCCTTTACGCCCTGTTCCTTCAGGGCTTGGAGGGCGAAAAGAAGGTCGGAGAGGTGTTTCTTGTCCTTGTACTGGACGCCCCAAGTCCATGACTCCGGAGCCTTTTCAATAAGGCACCCAGTATACCTCGGCAGGGTGGCACTCACATCATCCCTGACATAAAACCACTACGAGTGCCATCCCTTGTTGGAGGTCACCAAACGCATGGACAGGTACCCTTCGACCAGTTATGGCGCAGATGAACGCTGGCACATCCCATCGGCATGCTCACATCCTTCCCCCCAACCTTCCTCTTCGACAAACTAACAGTAAAGAAATACCGCCACAGATCGAAGTGGGGATCGATCCCCAGGAAACCCTCGCACAGGGCAACAAACGCCACCATATGCTGAACCCCATTAGGAGTTAGATGCTGCAGCTCCACCTCATAATAATCCAGCACCCCCTGAAGGAATCTATGCGTGGGTACCATGAATCCCCGCTCATGGAAGATGGCGAAAGAGATGACATACCCTTCGGGCGACACCGGCTCACCCTCGTCGCCAGGTAGCAGCACTCCTAGATGGTAGACAGTGGGCGAAGAAGGCCACGATGGACGAGGCCCTCCAAACGCTGTGAGGTGATGCTAGATCTACCCCACAACTCCATTAAAGCAATTGGGAAGAAGGGCAGGCGCAAGCTCGATGGTGGCTGCAAACACGAACGCAAGCCGGTCGACAGTGGCGATGCGGGCGCAGGAGGCTGGGGCGATCGACGATGGATGTTTCAGAACACAAAGGCAGGGGAGCGAAATACGGAACCTTGGGGGTGAACCCTGTGGTTTTATAGGGGCGACGGACGTGAGAAGGGCAACCGTCCACCTCGATCTCTAGGCCTACCACGCGCACCACCGCATCACGTCGTGGGACACGTGCCCACAGTCCCTATCCTCTCACCCTAAGAATCATGGTGGACGGTTCACCTTCCCTAGGCGAATCCGGACTCTCTACCCACCTGGGAAACGCAGGTCATGGAGATTTTTTCTCTCTTTGGCCCACCTAAGGCCCAAAAGCTTGGCGATCGGCCCAACTAGGGATAGGTCCGTGAACAATCCAAAATCAAGGGCACAAGCATTACTAGGGTCCCAATCCATGGTTGAGCCCTGGCTAGGTCAGCCTTGAATGAAATCCCCGCGAACAGGATACCATGACCCCCTCGAAAAATATCCAGTTGATGAAAAACTAAGTCCTTTAGCCTTATCCACGAAGGATCCGATACAACCCCCCAGGCGACTCTACTTGAATCACCCGGGGGCTCGGGGGCTACACCCATCGGGTGTGCTCGTGCGCACCCTTCGGCAAAGTAACTTCGACGAAATTAAAAAACACCCTCTAGGCGGTTCTACTCGAATCACCTATAGTCTCAGGGGCTACTGTCGGGGACCTAATATTGGGGTACCCTAGAAGGTGGAACCAATAACCACTGAATGTGAAAAACTTTTGGATGCATAAGAGCGCCATTTCATCCCTTGTTCGAATGAAAGGAGTTTGGTTCCGCCTCGCCCGACACCTTTTGAGATAGCTCTGCCTCGCCCGAGGGCTCAGGGTTAGTCTCCGTCTCGCCCAACGCCTTTGGGGTAGGCTTGGTCTCGCCCAAGGGCCGAGGGATAGACTCTGTCTCGCCCGACACCTTTGGGGTGGCTCTGCCTCGCCCGAGGGCTTAGGGCTAATCTCTGTCTCACCCGACGCCTTTAGGGCAGGCTCGGTCTCACCCGAGGGCTGAGGGATAGATTCCACCTCGCCCGACCCCGGAGGGGTAGGGTCGATCTCACCTAAGAGATAGGGATTGGTCTCCATTTCGCTTGACGGCAGGGAATGAGCCTCACCCTGCTCCATATCTAAAGACTGGATTCATCTTACCTGACAACTTCTCCCCGTTCCCTCAAGATGATAGGTACAGGGCAAGACAAGACATTCGAGTCAACCATGGCTCCAAGGACCATACCCTACGCCCTAGTAGGAAAAGTACTGCTAGGGGATGATGGGACAGGTGCTTTAGACCCTTTTGGGCGCCGTAGAGCCCGAAAGGTTCTACAGGTGCGTGCTCCTCGCCCTGTAGAGTTGTAGGTGCCGCCTTCAGCCCAGGGACACAGAACCCGACGAAGATATACAACAACCGCTACGCTCCAGAAAAGGATTTGCTATCTCCACAAACAATGGATTTTCCGTCACCACGCTATGGACCCAAGGGAGCGGCGCCCACTTCCTGACCCCTCAGGTCCACCAAGTTAGAAGGCCTTGACCACGGCATTATGCTGGATCCCGACCCCTCATCCCTCCGACGAAGACTCACAGGAACCAAAAGGCATGCGGAGCAAGGCTAGGAGAGGCTAATAAGTCAAAACCACTATACTACAGCCCATACCCTACGTAGGGCAGCATTCTGTAATCAACCTGACATTCTACAGAGACATCGACAGTATTGTAGGCACTTATCTTCCTTCGCACTCATCAGAATGAAGAAGGAGGCCGAGTTGACATGAGCCACAAGATTAGGTAAAGCCCTCATCCTTGTAAAGCTAGCCCCTTCATCTATAAAAGGGGATGCGCTTCTCCCATCAAAGGGGGGGACTTTGGACCAAACAAGAACACACACCTACACACAGTCAAGCGGCTACGAAGCTCTTGACCTCCTTTCAACCCTTCCATCAGAGACTTGGGACCAGTCCCTCTCTTGATTGTTTGTACCCCTTACTATAGACCATTCACGGTGCTAATAACACGAGCAGCAACAAACTAGACGTAGGGACATTCGGCCTGATCCAGTATAAATCTTGTGTCCTTTAGTGCACCATCCGAGCCCAACGCGCATTACTATAAATTTACTTGCCGGTGCTCGTATGAAACACCGACAAGTTGTCTATCCATTCGGGTAGTAGCAAAATGTATCAAGATTTGAAAACCCATTTTTGGTGGACCAAGATGAAGAAAGAGATCACCGCCTATGTCGCTAGGTGTGATAATTGCAGTAGAGTAAAGGCCGTTCATTTGAAATCTGCTGGATTACTTTAGTCGTTGCCTATTCCAGGCTAGAAATGGGAGGAAATAAGTATGGACTTTATTATAGGCCTTCCACTGACACAACAAGGTCATGATTCCATATGGGTCATTATAGATTGCCTCACCAAGTCAACATATTTTGTACTGGTTAACATAGCGTATCACACAGGGAAGTGTGCTGAGCTGTATGTTTCGTAGATCATGAGACTACATGTAGTACCAAGGACCATAATCTCAGATCAGGGACCACAGTTTATAGCTTGTTTTTGGGAGCACTTGCACTAGGCTTTGGGAACTAAACTAATTAGAAGTTCAGCATACCATCCACAAACTTCTAGACAGACCGAGCGACTAAACCAAATCTTAGAAGATATGTTGAGAGCCTATGTTATATCTTCCAAGGGTTCATGGGAAAAATGGTTACCTTTAGCTAAGTTTTACTACAACAATAGTTATCAAGTGAGCATCAAGATGGCTCCTTTTGAAGCCTTGTATGGTCAGAAATGTAGAACTCCCTTGAATTGGATTGAGCCTAGAGAAAGAAGATACTTTGGCATTAGCTTTGTCACCGAAGCTGAAGAACATGTACGCATTATCCAACAGCATTTGAAAGTAGCTCAGTCTAGATAAAAGAGTTATGCTGATAAAAGAAGAAGACCACTAACTTTTGAAGTGGGAGACTATGTATACTTAAAAGTGTCACCTATGAAAGGAGTGTAGAGATTTGGAGTAAAAAGAAAGCTTGCGCCTAGATATGTAGGGCATACAAGATTATTGAATAGAAAGGAAATGTTGCCTAGAAGTTACAACTTCTTGCTAAGATGAGTGCAATATTCGATGTCTTCCATATTTCTTAGTTGAAAAGGTGCCTTCTCATACCTGAGGAAGCCATTGCACCCACCAACATTAAGCTCCAATTGGATTTGACCTATGAAGAGAAACAAATCTGAGTGCTAGTAGAAATGGAAAGAGTAACATGGAACAATGCCATTAAGTTCTACAAAGTGGTGTGGAATAACCACAGTGAACAAGATGCCATGTGGGAATGAGAGGATTACTTACGTGAGGTTTATGCCACCTTCTATGAGGAATGGTAGGTCTTGCAAATCTTAGGACATGATTTCTATAAGGGGGAGGGGCTATAACACCTCTATGTTAACCTTTGCATTTTGGCATCTACATTTCATGAGCAAAAGCATCATCCAAGCATTCATGAACATGAGCATATGAAATTTCATCTCATGCTTATGCATTGTCACATGAAATGTTGATTTATATATATGTTTATGCTTGAAATCATGTATGACCAATGTATGAGATGGTTGTGAGGTCATGAAAACAACTTAGACACATCTAGGATGGTAAATGGAACAATGTTTGTATTCATGACATAGGCCAAATTTGCTTTCAAGTGTTGGTTTCATTTGAAATGCCATTTTCATGATACTAGTTTGACCAAAGTTGAACAGTAGTTTAGAGTGTTTGCATGGCTATGTGACCTAAATAAAAGTTGTAGTACTTGACTAGGGTAACAACTTTTATTTTTGGGTCAAGGTCTAAATCATTGCATAACATGTTCAAAAATAGCTCACAAGTATCAACAAAATGCTGTTTTGAGACTAGCAAAATTTTCTAAGTGTTGAAACGGTTATCAGTTTCAATGTACCTTCCTTTGGAGCAATGTAGTTTGTTAACCAGTGAGAATTAGATGATGGTTCTTAAAGCAAAGTTGGAGATCTCACGTAGCTCCACAATTGTTATTAAGGAAGTTTTTGCTAATTCACCATGGATTAGGAGTTATTGAATCACTAAGTTGCACTATCAGTCGGTTTCAGCAGACTGAATCGCAAGGACGCGCGCGGCGTCATGTCCAACTAGCCACAGGGCGTGGCCGCCATGTGGCGGCAACACACCGGCGTTGGCCCGACTGGTCAGGCCCGAGTGAGCACTTAAGCACCGCACACTCGCCACTCCCTCCACTCGCCCGTTCTCACTCCCTCCCGCTCTCTCTGCCTCTCTAAAGCTCCACACCAAGCTCGCCGCAGCACTACCACAGCTCCACCATAGTCGCTCGCCATCGACATAGCTCCACCCACCGATTCGTCTCAGACACAGCTACTTTGCCATCACCTCCACATCCTCGAGCCACCAGCACCACCTATCGACCATAGGTAGAGCGGCATTTCACCTCGCCGCAGCCATCATCGTCACCGGAGCGCCGCCGCGTTCATGGCTCACTATGGCCCAACCATTCCACCGCACCACATGCCTTCATTTTCTTTTGTCCAGCTCTATGCTAGAGTCTAGATGCTTAGGCCAGATCTAGGGATGACAACACCACTTGACGGCACCGAAACAAGTTGCCGCTCTGCCCGTGTCCACCATGGCCGTCGTGGCACTCGAGCTCACCGCCACCGAGTTGGTTCACCATCTCCCTCTTTTCTCTCGCGCCTTAGCTTGAGAAGCCTAGACCTCACTAGTGGCACAATGGAGACCCACCTTTCACTGCCGTTTAGCTAGAACAGTGTGAGCACCGCCATGCTCCGTGCGCCACCACATGGCCATGAACATGGCCGAGCTCACCGACGCCACCCCAAGCCAACCCCTGCACCATGTAGCTTTGCTAGGTCACCAAGATAGAGTAGTCATCCTAGACAGAGTGTGCCATAGCCAGAGATGGCTGACATTTTGCGGCCGACCTCCACCATTCGGCATGGCCACCGTCGAGCTTGCTCCGGCGAGCCACCAAGCCAACTTAGCCTACCAGTTGATGTGCGAGGGTGAGATGCATGTAGTGGTGCTACCGCCGAAGACCTCGCCGTCAGTGAGTTCTCACCGGTCAGCGCCGTCCACTGTTTTGGTCTCACTGATGAGTGGGTCCCTATTGACTGCGGGCCCTAGCTGTCAGTCAGATTTGAATTTGATTTTTAGGATTTATTTCACAGATTTGAATGCATGTTTCCAAAATTCATATCTCAAGCTAGGAGTGTCCAATTTTGGTGAACCAAATTTTGTTGCATTCCTCATAAAGTATAGTATTTGATAAAAATATGAGATACATTGTTTCTAGTATTTTTCTAGGAGAATAAAATATAGCTAGATAAATACTTTTTAAATGGTTTCTATCTTGTCAATTGCATAACTTGAGCTAGGAAGGTGATCAAATTGTGATTCTAATTTTTCTGGTCTTGTGTTAACATGCTCTAGCTAGCAAAAATATTAAACCTATAGTAAGCATACTTTGGATATAGTCTTCCTATTTAATCCTAATTAATTGCTAGTTTCTAGTAAAATTAATTGGGGTAAAAATACATAACATATGATCATGCAAATGTTTACATAGTATTCTTATGCTTGGAGGGATGTAATAAAAATATTAAATCTGTTGTTTGACACTTTTCACTATGCTAAACTATTTTTGCTAAAATAAGCCTATGTAACTTGTCATTTTTGTATAGGTAGTTATACTTATGGTATGAAATTTGTATAGTAGACTATTAAGGTCATTTGTCGGCTACTATAATTTTTTCAGAATTTATTAAGTATTGGAAATATTTATCTTTTAAATCACCTTGTTATCTAATTAAATTAATAGATGAATATAAATAAATTGGTTATGTTTAACCATGATGTTTTCTATGGTGCTTGTGATGCATATGATCTATTGATATTATTAGTTAGGCTTAAAAGCAATTGGTTGTATGCAACTAGTTAATTATTGCTTTATAATTCAACTAGATGGTTGCATGTATATTTTTTGTTATGATGATAATGATCTTTTCTATAAAGATGGTTAATAACAAAGTTGTAGATAACTTACTTATCTACCTTTTGTTAAATTTTCATAGTCATAGTCCTTATGGTTTAAGAATTATCGTTGTTAGAAGTCTGCTGTCAGAAATGCTTGCTCTCTGGATAGATCTAAATTATTGAATTGTTTGACCTAGATAACTGTTGAATCATAATAAGAAGATTAAAAGATAGTTGTAGGTAATTTCATAATCTTTCCATAATGTCCACAATCATATTATTTTAATGTGTATAACTCCAGTTATGGTGAAAACAAATGGCTATTGTCTTGTGGTCCAAAAAATGATTTACATAAGTGTTTGTTTAGTTATTAGAGAAGAGATAAACACCTACTCAGTAAAAATAAGATGCAACTTGTTATTACTTTAATGCAACGCTATTGAAAACACTTGGGAGGATGCATTCATGACATCATATCATATTATACATGTCATCATATATGCATTCGTGATATCTTATTTCATGCTCATGCATATAGGATCGTCTGAAGAAATAACTCTGTTAGAGTTCAATGAAGAAGAGGAGGAGGATCAGTAGGAGATGCCTCAGGCTGCAGCTCCAGGAGAATACGTGCAAACTTTTGAAGGTCTCCCTAAGTGCCTGGATCACCGACCAACATCTTTCCTCAAAGGCAACCCCTAGAGCATTCTAAGTCTCTCATGTTCTACAAAATATCACTTGAGTCATTTATATTTGATGCATTAGGTGATAAGAGTTGATTGAAAACACTTGATGCATAGAACTACCTTGTCTAGTTATACCTTTAACCCTATGTAGGTCTAGGATCAAATATATGCTTAGCTAGGCTTAGAACGGTAGAAGTCGGGTTGTTTCCTATCACTTGCAAGATATTGGTGGATACCGAAGCACGGTTAGCTATATTTGCTATCATGGAAAAGAACCATGGGAAATAGAAATGGAGACCGGGTGGAGTCTATGTTTAAGTTGACTCATGTGATTCCGTCTGTGTCGATTAAGGACCGTACCGTTGTTGGCACTTTTGACAAGATTGAACGCATGCCTCTCACTTAGCTAGCCGGATAACTCATTTCGACCGCAAAGCCAAGTAGCTCAACTCAGGCCGGGCCCCATTCTGTAAGAGTGCGCACTCTAGATGGTAGTAAGGATGTGTGGGGAGCTAGACATGAGCCCAAGGCTAGGCCAAGCCTGAATGTCCTAGCAGCTGGTCATCCCTGATTGTGCGGCGCTGATCGAACCTGCAAAATGTGGACCTGAGTTGTACCAAAGGTGACCTAAGGTGACCATTGATCTAGTCTGCCTGGGTTTGTGTTAGGAATAAATTCCCAGCTGGTTGAAATCGATTCGAATCATCGTCTCTCCTGAACAGTGAGAAACTTGGCTAGCTCCAACATCGTAGTAACTGTGTTATGGAATATGATGGTTCAGATGAACATACTACACCGGCTATAGTTACTATTGTATGCTACTAAATGATATACCACATGTTTGGCATAGGTTAGTTGCTAATCTAGAGATGAATAGCTATAATTAATTTAATGACCGAATTATAATTGTACAACTAAGTTAATCGCTTTTTATGCAAAATGTTGTCAAGCTACCTCCACATATAAAGCCTTGCATAATCTTTGGAGTCACTTTATTTTTGGTTTATGATGGGAAAGTCTAGCTGAGTACCTTCTTGTACTCAGGGTTTTATTCCCATTGTTCCAGATGGTATAGTTTATCACGGCTACTGCAAGAACTGCTTCTATCCCATCATGGACGAGGAGTGAGCCCTAGGCAGGCATCTCTTATGAATCCTTCTCATATGCTTTTGTGGGTTTGATCATGAGTTTATGCTGTATTTGAACTATGATGGCAGATGTTAGTTCCAAACTTTAATTTGCTTCTGCTACTATTTACTAAACTTGGTTTGTAATAACCCTAATTCGTACTCTGATGAATGAATTGTAATTGTGAACCTTATGTAACGTGTGACATGTATGTTGAATCATGTATGATCTTGGTTGTATGTTGATGGTTAATCGAGACCCGTCGTGGTACTTGACAGACTACCTGGTTTATATGGGCTCAAGTATGATAGTGCGACCACTTGCGGGCTGCCATTATACTTTTGCTCTTATAAATTGGTCGGTTCTGCTACAGTTAGTATACTACAGATTAGAAAGTGAACCAGAAAGAGATCTGCTAGCAAAAGCAACCAACAGGGGCTAGAAACTAGTTACCAAATGACAAAAGGACCTGAGGTACACCATGCTCAATAGAGTTTAACCCACCTAATACAAAGTTCAACAAAAGTTATAACAAACATAGTGATTAGGTGGGTTAAACTCTATTGAGCGTGGTGTAGATCAGGGCCTTTGGTCATTTAGTAGCCATTTTCTAGCCCCTGTTGGTTGGTTTTGCCTACTGGTTTCTTTCTAGTTCTCTTTCTGATATGTAGTATGGTAAACATACATAACGAAATTCATCCAATCAAGTCTCGCATCGATCTAATGCCTAACGGAGGAGCCACATAGCTATTCGAAGTTTACTGCACACTAAGAAAGTCCGAGCATTGTAAATTTGACTAGGCCGGACACATCTCACATTATATAGGGAAACCTATTTTGTACGAGTACTTTCATTGAATTCCTAAGGCCTTATTTGGATACGCATGTATTCATCTCAATCCACATGTGTTGAAGTGGATTCGATTGGAATTAAACTAAGTTATATTCTATTCCACTCCAACACATGTGGATTGAAGTGGATACACATGCATCCAAACAAGGCCTAAAGGAAACAAATAAAATTGAAATAAAACAATAGAAAAGTAAAAGCAAAAGCAATAGAAAAATCAAAAGCTACATAATACACTATATTTGAGGACAAATTTTAAATGCCAGCATACACTACATTTCAGGACGGAGGGAGTAATTCCCTCTCGCATGTAAAGAGTGAATTACTAGTTTCTTATTCCAATTTCCCATTCAAAAAATGGATTTCTTAGCAAAGCCTACAATCCCCACTGCAATATAGAGCCCTTCTTTCCCATCTATCTACATAGCCACAGACGCTGCCTGCGCACAGAAGATCACCGTGCACCTATGCCGGTGGCGGTAGCGACAACTTGCCCCATGTCGTTCAGAGGACCACCTCGGTGGCCAGGAGGCAGCACATCACACACCCCTTTTTGCTTAGCCACCTACTCGTTGGTCTACCGCCGCCCGTGATACTTCCTCGCCCTCGACCCATCCTACATACTGCCTCATAGTGTCGTCATTGCCGGCATCGCCATTGTTCCTATAGAGCAATAGGGCGACCAGATAGGCCGCTAGATTGTGCCTGCCATCGGCGGCGTGGGCAAGATCATCGAGGCATGGCCAGGGGCTATGCTTTTCCATGAATATGTTTTGTATCCCTATGAGGAAGCAAGCCTCCAGGTTGCCGACTTGGGTCAGGCTAGCAAGGATGGATTCATAGTTGATGGGGTCGTCCCACGTCCCTCGCATCTAAACCGATCCTGTGCTAGACGTCGACCGACGGCGGGGTCACCACAGATGCGGTGCATGGATGAGTAGGTTGCCTGTAGGCTATGGACATCATCCATGGGCTGCTCTGAGGTCACAGCGAGGTGGCCGGCAATCATAATATGCACCTCGATAGGGAGCACCGTCAGTGACATGATTGCCAACGTGTATCGAGCTACAATGTGTGGATGACAGCAAGCCAGAGGGTTGGAGAGGCAGAGTGGCATGACGTACATTGATTGAGAAGGAGGTAGGGGAGGTGGCCGAGTAGGGGCTATAGTAGCAATTCTTGAAATACCCTTTGCGAACTGGTGTGGGAACTCACAACAATGACACCATTCACATTACCGGGTGGGCGAGCAACCAGGTGGATTGAATGTACACTGTTTCTAAACCTAGGAGTCAAACACATGAAACATGGTTCACATTACCTCCTCTGATCCCTACTCACCGACGACAACTATAGTGTAAAGTGAGCAATGGGGCACTGGTCATCCAGCAAGTATTCCACCGACTGTGAAGACAAGGACGGCTTTTGTGCAATGCAAGGGGGAGTGAAACAATGGGAGTGAGTCCAGGCTTTGTACACATAGGGACACTAGGTCTAGAATAGGCCTTTGACGCAACCGCATGATGTTCATCATTACTAGTATCTGCATAGTGAATATTTTGGATGGTCGAACCTTCTGTCATCCGATGAAGTATATAGTGCAGTCCAATCCAAGCAGTCATAGGCTGGTAGTAGCCAAGGGGCTACAACTAGCTTGAGATGGCTATATGGTTTCATTGGTTCTAATCATCTGTACTCCCTCGGCTGTGTTTAAAGCTACCGCTTTAGGAATCCAACTATACCTTAATTCATGCATGCAAACATAGATGGTATAGCTCCTATTTGTAGCACAACTGATTAGGCAAAAGTTCTACTCATAGGTGAGTACAAGAGTTACATGTCTGGCCCATTCAAATTTACTCTGCTCAGACTGTTAGGCGAGCATACGGTTTACAACAAACAGGTAGATGTCATTTCATCGAATATACTAGAGGGACGTGGTTAGGGCAAAAATTATGATTGTTTGTTGTAGAGTACACATCCATGGTATGTTAACTAGTTGCCATCTGTAAGCATGATTTTAATTAAAATAAATGTCAATCAAGATCCTCAAACTAGCATGGAACACAATAATAAGTTCCTACAAATAGTATGGTTCTATATGAAGCACGTTACCTTTATCTAGATCCTCAAACCAACATGGAATGCGGTTGGGACAATGCAAATGGGTGAGGGAAGGGGGGAGCCAAAAGGTAGGCGATTGATGCAATGCTATTAGATGAGGAAAGGGGGGATGCTCCTTTCATATAGACCTTGCACGGCTGACGAGAGTGAAGCGAATGCGGTAGGAAAGCTGGACACAAGAAGTGAATCGAGAAAAAGAGCTTTTGACCACCATGACATGCTTGACACTTGAATGCCTGGTGCGGTTGTGAAAGGCCTTTTCTATACTTATTTCATTCCAATCCAAGTAGTCACAGTAGTCGAGGGGCAGACTGATTGCTATGACACTTTATGCTATCCTACGAGTTCAAATACACAGCGGGCGAACTTTCATGCTTACAGATTTGTTCAGATGAACTCCTCGCTATGGCTCATATGTTCTGCATTAGATCGAGGTGAGACTTGTTCAGATGAACTCCTCGCAGCATGCTTCTTTCAAGTTCAACAAATTTTATCAAAGAAAAATTCAACATCTATACACCCACGTCCTTTGATCAGAAAGGGCAAACACCATTAGTATATTATAGATCAGAAAGGGAACCGGAAAGAAATATGCTAGCAAAAGCAACCAACAGGGGCTCCAAACCAGTTAACAAATGACCAAAGGACATGATCTACACCACACTCAATAGAGTTTAACCCACCTAATACAAAGTTCAACAGAAGTTAACACAAACATGCATGCAAATAAGACATCTCATATGGTCATCCCATGGATCAAACCTAGTCATGACTTGTACTACTGATATGTCCCATAGATCAAGGATTGAGGGGGCATGCAGAATCTCATCCATGTTCACCTTCGCTAAGATAGCATTGGCAGCTAGCTCGACGCTCATGAACAAATCATCCATAAATTCTTCATCATCCGATACCGTCGGAAAAGCCTACTGCACCACCAGGACTTTCACCTTTGTGCCAAACTAAAGCTGGGCAGCAGCCAGTGCTGTGGCAGTGCCTTGATGAATGGCTTCAAACACCATGGCCCCAAGGCGGGCCGGCAGGGCTCGAAGGTGCTCCTCTACAGCGACCGAATTGTCCGCTATCTGCACGGGGAAGGCAGCGTCACAGGCGACAGTCGTGTTGACAAGTAGGTTTTGGACCTTCGCCTCAGCGACCGCCTTAACATTTCGTTCTTGGGTAGCTTCCTGATGGGTGAAACCAAGTGCAGCGGGAGCGGCCTTTAGCTCATCGCATAATTTGTCAGTGTCCAGACTGGCCCCTAAGTACAAGTCTATGAGCTTGTGGTAAGACTCCTTTAACTAAAGGTATTTTTCATCGTCTGACGATTCATCACTAGAAGACTATGTGGGGACAGGCAGGATCGGCGATGGCGTGCGGCGATTGGATGGCTCTCTGTGCAATGCAAGCAAAGTTCAAGCCCATAGGATAAGGGGGAGAGCGATGGACTATCCGGTGCAATAGGGGACATAATCATTACTAGTGGCTGCCCCCACCGATGGATGGTTCCTAGGGCCACTTTCTGAGCATGACCATGGAACGAAGAACCCAGCTCTAGTGCCAATGATTCTCGAGATGTCGTCATGCCCACATCCACCTACTAAGAAAGTAGGAAATTTCTAAATACTAGTTAAATTAAGCAGCATGAACACAAATACTAGAGTGAGCATTGCTTGCATACTCTAGTTAATTTAATGAAGAGAAACAACATGAACAGCGGTACATGAAAAAATCACCTCGTAAGGAGGAACTGGCGGTGGGTGTGAGACCACGCCAATGAGAGGTCCGTCTGTCGTTGGAGGATGGCCAGCGCTAAAGGCCTCTGGGGACTCCCCCATGCCACGATCCAGCGTGTACTCTCCCATAACCTTCATCACCAGTTGGTCTAGGTCATCCTCACGGATGGTCACCCTCGACTCAATTGTAGGGTCTGTCAGGCCTCGGAACTCCCACTAAGGGTGGTGCCTCATCTTCAAGGGGAGGACCCAATGACCAATGAAGGTACGGATCACCCTCGTCCCTGTCAGGCCTTGGTCCTTTAGGTCTTTGATTGTATCCAACAAGTAGGGCACATCCTGCGTATCCTCCTGGGGCGGTAGTTTCGCCCATGACTCCAGGAGGTCACCACGCAGCGGGTTAGGGGAATAAGACGATAGCGGATGGCTCTCATTGGGGACATAGAGGCACAACTTTTGCCACCCCACGTCCACAGAAGGGTAGTGGTCAAGGTGTTGACAATATGATTTGGCAAGTTAGTTTATCTGGTCAGCCAAATTGCTTTAACTAATAGTAGTCATGTCAATCAGCAAAAACACACATTGCTTAAGAATTTTGATAGGTAAGAAGCAGGCTTGGCTGATGCATGGCGCTGGATGCATATCAATGGTGGAGATCGTCAGGTGGCCAGATTATTTTTACTAGTAGGTCAAATGTGCATGCTTGTGTCAGGTTTTTGCATCTTGAAGAGCCAGATCAGATAGGAGTGACATGCATATTTGGAGTGGTGCTCATCACGAGGATTTATAGTAGATAATTGAGGCTAAGCATGCTACTAGAGGCATGAGGTGGCAAGGACGTGGATTTCTTCTAAAGAAGGTACAGGGACAAAATTATATATTATCTACTACTACATGCATGACGTGATCAAGAATGAATCTGGGGAGATAAATTCTCATCAAGATGGAAACATGTGGACCAAGTACATGTTTCGTTTGGACTCAATTCAGTTACGTGGGAAGGTTTGCTATTTAGAATAATCTACGTATTTGGCCAGGTTTCCAATATACGGCCGATTGGATGTCTCAAAAGATAAGTTTAACATTGTATAGTTGGACCTGTGTACGTACACCATAGATCTGGTGCGCCCTATAAAGGGTGATTGGCTGATTGTTTTGGTTTCTCTCTAGACAATCGACATTATCAATCTATTATTTTTCAAGCATTATGTTTTCTTCTACCTTAGGATAGTAAGTGCATGTCGAACCCTAATCTCCATTAGGGATTGTTAATCTTTGTCGTTTTGCGCTAAAAAACGGTCGGCTCTCCTCCACGAAAGCGAGGAACCCCTTTGCTAGTTTGTCCTAGAAACTAGTCGCTCGTCATTGTGAAAGTACGACAATTATCGTGTTGTTGCGCGGATCAATTTCACTTTCACAGCGATGAGCGACTAGTTTCCAGGACAAACTAGCAAAGGGGTTCCTCGCTTTCGTGGAGGACAGCCAACTGTTTTTCAGTGCAAAATGGCAAAGATTACCGATCTCTAATGGAGATTAGGTTTGGCGTGTACTTACTATCCTAATGTAGAAGAAAACATAATGCTAGAAAAATAATAGATTGATAATGTCGATTGGCTACAGAGAAACAAAAACAATTGGCCAATCACCCTTTATAGGGCGCACCAGGTCCACGGTGTATGTACACAGGTCCAACTTTACAATGTTAAACTTATCTTCTGAGACATCTAATCGGCCGTATATTGGAAACCTAGCCGAATATGTAGATTATTCTAAATAGGAAACCTTCCCACGTAACTGAATTGAGTTCAAACCAAACACATACATGGTCCACATGTTTCCTTCTTGATGAGCATTTCTCTCCCCAGATTCATTCTTGATCACGTCATGCATGTAGTAGTAGATAATATATAATTTTGTCCTTGCACCTTCTGCAAAAGAAAGCCATGTCCTTGCCTCCTCATGCCTCTAGCAGCGCGCTGAGCCTCCATTATCTACTATAAATCCTCGTGATGAGCACCCACTACTACAGAAATCATTTTTAGCGACGTCACCCTTTTCTATCACAGGTGGTTCAACTAGCACGCTGCCTCTAACCGTGCTGGTGAGCACTGTAGCTCTATGACCGTCTCTGAAGATACATCTTCAGGGGTGGTTGTATTAAGAAAACCGCCTCTGATAGACGTCTATTTTCTGGGGTGGTTATGTTAAGAGAACCGCCCCTAAAGATGGATCTTTAGAGGCGGTCCTCTTTACAAAACTGTCTCTAAAAGTGATCTATTTTCAAAGACGGTTCATTAAGAGAACCATCCCTACAAATGCATTAACAGAGGGGGTTCTCTTTCGTCAACTGCCCCTAAAAATGCCCCCCTAAATACCCTTCTTCATCCTCGGAACATATAGATGCTAAGCACCATTAACTAACTTGGAGGGCGAGAAATAGCAAAAATAGAGGGGGGAGGTTTTGCCCTTTGAACCTTTGAAGGAGTTGGGTTTGAGAGGTGAGATAGTGGCATACCTAAACTCTTTTCAAACCTTTCATGTTCATTTCTTTCACTTAGAGATCTAGAGAGAGACATGCATGATGTTAGATTTTTTTTATTTTTCCTAGCAATTTAGACTGATTTTGCCCAACTTACTTTGGCTCACATGAACTCTAGTTAATTTATATATTTACTATATGCGAATAATACCTTCATGCAAATATACCTTTTATTTTTGTAGGGCACATATGGACAGGTCATGGCTTGTTGATGGTAGTTAACAAACATTATAAACCATCAATATAACGTGCATAAGGGCATAAATATGATCACCAACAAAGGTCTAGGGGTTTAAACTAACAAATTTCATGAGTTTTGGTGAATCTATGATTTTTGCAGGGTTTATTCAGGAAACCATCAAGGTGGACCTAGATGTTAGAGTTAATCGCGCTTATCCGCAGCGAAACAAACACCAGAAGACTCTAGAACACTCGAGAGGACTCCACACTAAGGCGGAGCTCGAGGGGCTACCAGGCCTCACCTATAGGCCGCCCAGCCCCCATGGCCCACATGTCATCCTTCGTTGTTATGTCAGTTCTCCACCGCCTCCTGGGTTGTATCTACGCCGTTCTTTAAGTCGGTTTGATCCAAGGGATCATGATGGATGCTCTAGCCTATATATATATACGAGCCCTAGCCACCCCCTAAGGCATCAAGTCATTTGAGAAGACAAAAATCCTAATCATCCTCAGATCTCCATCATATTCTAGGGCATAGCTAGTTAGGCTAGGTCTAGAGGGAGGCAAGCAGGCTTTGCTTAGATTCCCGATCGTGTCAAGAGCGTGGTTTGGTATAATTTTTGTACCCCCTCTCTCTTTTGTATCTACATTACTTTTATATGCTTGCTACAATTGTTATGACAATATTAGTATTCATCTTGTTCATGTTCTTCATTATAATGTTCATCATCTACTTTGATTATATACCTAGTATAGTTCGATTATCATCATATTCATGCATATGTTCGTATAGCGCTCACCCCGAGGATCCATGGGTGGGTGGTCGACATTGTGTAAGCATGGTGCTTATACGTTGTTTACCTATGGATACACCCTATATTCTGGGTCATGTGGTAGATTGCGGGCGTGACACTCCTGTTGAGTCCTTTGTAGTCCACTCCCCGATGTAGGTAGCACGTAAGATCTGGTTACGAAGGGGAACAGGCTCTATTCTTAATCTTCCTTAGTAATATCCCTTATGTGTAGATATGAAAATGATCTTAGCAATGACTATTAGGTGTAATTGCACTAATCAATGTATGCTTTGACTTATAATTAAGAATGACTTAGGAATTATTCCTCTAATATTCTACCTGACCATGCTAATGCCATAGAAAGGAGTACTCTGAGTGATTTATCTTTATCATTGATCAATACTTATCATATATATATCTTATTCTATGACTTACCCCTGTTATGAGTAGAATATTGGTTATGGTTTACTTCTCCATCGATAGTATAAGTTATCAATACTTGTCCATGCTAGACCTTCCCTGTGATAAAAATATAAATAATGATACCTAGAATACTCTCGGGTGAAGTGCTACAATGGTATAATTATCTATGCGCTTATAGATTCCTTTTCATTCATATCTATATATTCCTCCTAGTCACATAAATTAATAAAGAACTATTTAGTATTATTCTAGTAGTAATGCTATGTAGTACCAACAAGCATTTCTAGCATCATCACTAGGGATGACAACCTGGTAAGTAATGTTAAAAGATGTAGGTATACATTAGGTGACTACTAAAACAAGTGGCAAGTTAATAAATACCAACATGGATGTACACGAAAAGAAGACATTAAGCTTCCTACATACAAGATGTGAATAGTTTTGTTGAAGTAGCTAAAAGGCACACTTTGATTAAGCAGACAAAGGTTCATGATGCCGGCGAGGCCAGTCACATAGAGAACATCACTAACACTCCTAGGCCTTCTTCGGCAACAGGTGCTACAGGTGAGACTATTTCATAGCAAATGTGCAATTATGGGATTCGTGTCAGTCAAAATTGCTTAAGATTAACTAAATTTATAGTTTGTTACTATTTATGTTTGCAAATGAATTTATTATCAAGATATATTATCTGATAAATTTAATGGCAAATATTTTGTATCATAAATGTTAAACTATTGTTGCTCCTTTAGATGAGACTACCCATGAGGTTCATGATCCCATCGATGCCAATGTAAAAGAGAATATCACCGACCCTCCTA
This sequence comes from Miscanthus floridulus, assembly GCF_019320115.1. Classification (NCBI taxonomy): domain Eukaryota; kingdom Viridiplantae; phylum Streptophyta; class Magnoliopsida; order Poales; family Poaceae; genus Miscanthus; species Miscanthus floridulus. Next base: position 28,907,676 of record NC_089590.1, on the reverse strand, counting down.
TTCCTTCATCGGTAGTAGGTACTTCAGATGGTCCCTCGGATGCGTAGTCACAATAGATAGATAAGAGATGACACGAGAGTTAGGGGGTGAGATGGAAGTATGGATGTTAAGATAACTTTTGATGAGGAAGACTTGTTATATCGCTTTTGCCTATGAGACTTGATATTTGGCTTCTACTTATGAGAACCATTATGTATGACTGTTGACGGTAGTTAACACTCATCACAAACCATCAATGTAACTTGCATAAATGGCTAAAATGGATCACTAACATAGACTTAGGGCTTTAAACTGACAAATTCCATAAGTTTTGGTGAATCTGTATTTCTAGTAGGATTTAACCAGAAAACCGTCAAGGGGGACCTATTCGTCAAAGGAAATCATGGAATTTCGCCGCGTGATCAATGTGGGAAGGTTCTAGAAGACTCCATGAGGCTCTCCACCAAAGTAGGGCTCGACCCACTAACATGTGGGGCTGGCCAGCCCCACCTAGAGGACGCTCGGCCCCTATGGGCCCCACATGTCATCCTCTTTGTTATGTTGGTTCTCCACCGCCTCCAAGGATGCATCTCAGCCGTTATTTCAAGTTAGTTTGATCCAAGGGCTGAAGATTGATGCTCCGTCCTATATATACCTGCCTACACCTCCCCCTAGAAAACCAAATTCATTACCATGTTTAGATCCTAAGAGCTAAGAAGCCAAAAACCCTAATTCATATGTCCACCAGGATTAGGGCTAGCAATCAAGAGAAGATTAGTCCTCGATAGGATCTAGTCCTATATTAGAGATAGAGAGATAGAGTGAGAGGGAAGAGTTTTGGAGGAGTTTTGGCTTGTCGGTGCTCTCTCTACGGCTTGTAGCTTGGCGAAATCAAGTTTTTCTTGAGCTTACTTCTAAGATTTCTCCGATAATCGATTTCTAATTAAAGTAAGCATCTTGTTTATATTATTCTTTAGGTTTGCGACTCTCTTTTGAGTACTTTAATCCTTGTAGCTCCTGGGTTAATGTAGTATTCGTAGTGTAAGTGTGGTGCTTAGACTCGGTTACTCATGGGTGTACCCTATTTTCAGATCGGTGGTAGCTCGCGAGGGTGACTCTTATAGCCTCATTGAATCCTTTGTAGTCCACCTCCCATTAGTAGGCCTAGCAGGACTTTGTTACTATAGAAAACATACTCTGCTTGTGTTTTCTCTAGTAATATCCCCAGAATTGAATAATAGAAGACAAAGTTTACTGAAGTTAGAACTAGAAGACCTTAGCAGTCTCCTCTATGATCCTATTATCTAGCCTTGGTTGTGAAGTTGGGTTAAGTTAGAATTAGTTACTCTCACCTCTATTCCTTTGGGTTTGATATAAAACTGGGTTACTCACAGTGAAGTGCTACAACATTATAATATATGTGCGCTTATGGATTATTCTGTGTGCATTAATTTATACCAACAAGCATTTCTGGTGCCGTTGCTGGGGAACAGTTGCTGGGTTAACTTTGAGTCTAGCTTAATCTTGTACTATACTTTTATCCTTTTATCTTTTCTTTCTTTTTTACCATGGCTCTAGAATCCACCCCTATCTACCAATATGGTACACCCACGGGCACAAGCCTATAGCCACAAGAATCTTCAAAGCCTATCCTAAAACCTAGCTATGAGCTATGCCCGCGGTTAATCAACATGGTTCAGGATCAACCCTTTTCAGGCGAAGGTGATGAAAACCCCTATTCTCACTTAAATGAGTTTGAGCAAACCTGTGCATGCCTACGCATTATGGGCATGTCAGATGAAACCTTACAATTGAAGCTCTTTCCCTTTTCTTTGATGGGAAAAGCTAAACGTTGGTACAACCTCACCATTGAGAGTAGACAAGTAGATTGGGAATCCTTGTGCTCTAGCTTTTGCTTGCAATTCTTTCCCATCTCCAGGGTAGTCAGACTTCGTTTAGAGGTTCTATCTTTTAGACAAAAGAAAAAAGAATCTCTAGGCATAGCAGGGGAACGTTTTAATACTATCATTAAAACTAGCCCTGACCTTGCCATTCAAGACCCTATTCTTCTTTGACACTTTTATATGGGTCTTAATAGGAAAACCTCGAGGCGTCTTAATACGGCCTCAGGAGGCTCGTTCTTGCATGTCTCCGCCAATACGGGGAGAAGCATTCTTACTAAAATCTTAGAGGATGCCCCTGAAGAAGTAGAAGAGAAGCCATTAGAGGAGGAATCCGAGATAGCTGAATCTGAATCCATAGAAAATCCATCACCAACTTCAGCTATCTTAGATCGTAAACCACCAAAAATGGAGGAAACTCCAATTTTGGATTTTATGCTTGAATTCAAGGATGAACTTTTTGATGAATATGGAAATACCTTGAATTATCATAGCATGAGGAACCCCAGAAGTTTAGGAAATCATCATCTCATGTAGAAGCTTTAGACCCTTATGAGGAAGCTTTCCTTAAAAAGACTACAAAAGAGCTAGTGTCTATTGTAAGTAATGAATGGTTAGAAGAATCAAAGCTTGCCTCTGATGTGATTTGCTTAGATTCAACATCTATATCCATTCATTGCCAAATTAATAAAGCTCCTTTCGATGCTCTTTACAATCCAGTTGTGAGCGTTAATATCATGTCTGCATCTTTTACTCATGATTTATTAAAACACATGCCATTAACCCCAACAACAAAGTTATTGAAAGGTCTTTTAGGACACATTCTCCCAAGTTTAGGAATTCTTTATGTCCTTCCTATCTAGGTAAAAGGAACTAAGCTTCATCTGAGCTTCTATATCTTTGATATTATGGAGTTCGACCTATTGATAGGACAACCAATTGAAAGTCTTATACAAAAAGAACAAACAGGAAAGTTGAATATAAGACTTGGGAAAAACTTTAAGCTTTCTATACCTATTACTCATTCTCAAAATGCTGAGACTAAGCCAATTCCCAAGGAAGACCCAATGGAAGAGGTTAAGGTTGCATCTCTTGATGACTTAATCGAACCCAACCTTAAAGATGATGCCCAGTTCTTCATCGAAGAAGAAGACAAAAATCCTATAGACCCTAAACCTCTAGATGAATTGCTGGAACCACCTAAGCCCTCCATTGAACTTAAACCCCTGCCTTCTGGTCTTAGATATGCTTTTCTCAATAATGATTAGGATTCTCTGGTGATCATAAGTGATAAACTCTCTCAGGAAGAATCCCTCCGCTTGCTAACTATCTTAGAAAAGCATCGTTTTGCTTTTGGCTACTCACTCCAAGACCTTAAGGGAATTAGCCCTGCTCTTTGTACCCATTGCATCCCTATAGATCCTAACTCTATACCTTCTAGGGAGCCGCAATGTAGGCTTAATAATGCGATGAGAGAGGTTGTTAAGAAAGAGGTTTTGAAACTTTTGCACGCCGGGATCATCTATCCTGTGCCACATAGTGAGTGGGTAAGCCCTATTCAAGTTGTGCCTAAAAAGGAGGCATGACTATTGTTAAAAATAAAAAGAATGAATTAATCCCCCAAAGAACCATCACTAGATGGAAGATGTGTATAGATTCTTGAAAACTTAACAAGGCAACAAAGAAGGATCACTTTCCATTGTCCTTCATTGATGAAATGTTAGAGCGACTGGCGAACCACTCTTTTTTCTGTTTCCTTGATGGGTATTCAAGTTATCACCAGATTCTGATTCATCCAGATGACCAAAGCAAAACAACCTTTACATGTCCATATGGAACTTATGCTTATCATAGAATGTCTTTTGGATTATGTAATGCTCTAGCTTCTTTCCAAAAATGCATGATGTCTATATTTTCTAATATGATTGAGAAAATCATGGAAGTTTTTATGGATGACTTTTCTGTTTATGGAAAAACTTTTGATGATTGTCTCGAAAATTTAGACAAGGTTTTTGCAAAGATGTGAAGAAAAGCACTTAGTCCTTAATTGGGAAAAATGTCATTTCATGGTTAGATAAGGCATAGTGCTTGGACACTTGGTGTCCGAATGAGGGATTGAGGTAGATAGAGCTAAAATTGAAGTAATCGAACAGTTACCTCCTCCCGTAAATATCAAAGGGATCCATAGTTTTCTTGGTCATGCTAGTTTTTACCGCCACTTTATAAAAGATTTTTCACATATTGCTAGACCACTTACAAATCTTTTTGGCCAAGGATGTTCCCTTTGAATTTGATGATGCATGCTTGAAATCTTTTAACATTATTAAGAAAGCACTTATCTCTGCACCAATCATTCAACCCCCTGATTGGTCGCTACCTTTTGAAATTATGTGTGATGCTAGTGATTATGCTGTGGGGGTAGTTTTGGGACAAACTAAAGATAAGAAGCATCATGCAATTGCTTATGCTAGCAAAACTCTGACAAGACCTCAACTTAATTATGCAACAACTAAAAAAAAGAGCTCCTGGCTATTGTTTTTGCTATTGATAAGTTTAGATCTTACTTAGTCAGAGTTAAGGTGATTGTTTATACTAATCATGCTACTTTGAAGTACCTGCTCACTAAGAAAGATGCTAAACCTAGACTGATAAGATGGATTTTGTTACTCAAAGAATTTGACTTAGAAATAAAAGATAAAAAGAGAGTAGAAAATTCTGTTGCCGATCACTTGTCTAGAATGTAGTTTGAGAATTCACAGGGACTGCCCATCAATGATTAATTGAGGGATGACATGCTCTTCAAGGTCACAAAATCTGACCTCTGGTACGTAAATATTGTTAATTTTATGGTTGCAGGTTATGTACCACTAGGGGAGAACAAAATGAAGCTCATCTACGAAAGTCATCTCCACATATGGGATGCACCATACCTCTTCCAAGTCTGCTCTGATGGCTTACTCAGAAGGTGTGTACCGACAAAGGAAGGCATCAAGATTATCGAACGATGCCACTCATCACCAAATAGAGGACATTATGGGGCATTCTGTACTCATTCAAAGATTTGGCAGAGTGGATTCTTTTGGCCAACCTTGTATGAAGACACGAAGGACTTTATCTGGAGATGTGGAGCGTGTTAGAGGCCTGGGAATATCAATTCAAGAGATGCCATACCACTAACCAACAACCTCCGGATCAAGTTCTTCGATGTTTGGGGAATTGACTACATGGGACCATTTCCAAAGTCAAAAGGCTATGAGTACATCTTGGTGGTAGTTGACTATGTCTCTAAGTGGTTTGAAGCCATGTCATGTAGAGCTGCTGATGCAAAGAACTCCAAAAAGATGTTTGAAGAAATAATAATTCCAAGATTCAGAGTTCCAAGGATGGTGATTAGTGATGGAGGCACTCATTTCACTGACAAGAACTTTCACAACTACTTGTCAAGACATGGGATCCATCACAACATTGCTACTCCATATCACCCTCAGACAAGTGGCCAAGCAGAAACATCAAATAAACAAATCAAGAATATTCTGTAGAAGACAGTCAATGAGATGGGGACTACATGGAAGGATAGACTACCCGATGCACTATGGGCCTATAGAACAACCTATAAAACACCAATGGGGATGACACCATATCAATTGGTCTATGGAAAGACCTACCATCTACCTATTGAGCTAGAATTCATAGCTCATTGGGCTATCAAGTGATGGAACATGGACTTTGAAGCCGTAGGAACTAAAAGGAAGATGCAACTCTCTGAGTTGGATAAATGGCGTGAAAAAGCATATCATAATGCCAAGATATACAAGGAGAGAACAAAGAGATGGCATGATAAGAGGATCAAGAAGGAGTTCACCCTAGGAGATAAGGTATTACTTTTTAATTCTAGGTTTAAATTATTCAGGCATGGAAAACTTCGATGCAAATAGGAAGGGCCATTCTGGGTGATAAGCACTTAGTCGCATGGAACGGTAACCCTTCAAAATGACAAAGGTACATTATTTAAGGTAAATGACCACCATCTCAAGATCTTTCTAGAACCTAAAAAACTACCTGAGGATTTAGATGAGGTAGATTTTCTGATTTTACCATAAATTACACCACTGCCATCCTCCGTAATGTTTTGTAACATGAAAATATACTTTTCAGGATTAGATAGGAGATAGAAACCACCACAAGAAAAATCACCTAGAGACCCCAACATGTGGGGCCGGCCGGCCCCACCTAGAGGCCACCTGGCCCATTGCTAGCGCCTCTCGCATCCTGTCAACTCTCTCATGTCTTCTAGATCCTTCCTCTTCGCAATCCCATAGTTATTCGAAGCATTCTGTTTTCCTCGTTACGAGCCCACATATGGATTGATCTTGACCCCGGCTGCAAGTTGAACCCCCTATATAAATGAGCCCCTGTCTGCCTCCATTTCCATCCCATCAAAGCTTTCTCCTTCCAATAGCAACAAAGCTCTCATCCTCTCTAGTTCCCATGGTCGACAAGCAAATCATCCCCTATGGAGACGATCTTAACAAGAAGCCTAACGTGCTTGCACTGATCGTCGTTCCCCTAGAAGTCACCCCATTTGCTCAAATCAATCCTACTACACCCAAGCCATTCGCCACCCACTAATCGCTCTGCCGCCACCGCCGCTACATCTTGAAGGAAAGCCTCTCCAACAAGAGCCAAAGCTAGATGCCTAGAAGCTTTTCAAGGTGACAAAGGAAATCAACCGTCTTCCATTGAAGGATCATGAGGAGCTAACTGGACTGAAGACCAACAAATTTGGAGATATTACTTGTGCAAAGTATAAGTTGGTCACCCCTCGTACCACCATTGATGGAGTCCGGGCTATGCTAGAGCAGATCGAGGTTGTTCCTCCCAAGAGAAAGGCAACATCACCACCTATTCTAGAGGTTGAGAAGCATCCAAGGATGACCATAGCTCTCTTAGAAAAGGAGATTGAAGATCTGAGTGATGTTATCTATACCTTAGAGCAAAGGATCGATGAGGAACATGTCTACCGCAAGAGTCTACAACACGATTTAAACACTTTGAATCATTTTGTTGCTAAAATGAAGAAATGAGAATTAGGTAGTCATTTTGATAAGGTATAGGTGTTAGGTTAAAGTGTGTGATATCCTGTGTTTAGGTTTGTCGCTTAGCTCAGATGGTTAAAAGATTATGTTAGGTTAGTTAAAGTTTGTGCTTAGTTTGTGTTTGTGTAATAAAGTGCCTTATTAAAATTAATGGAGTCATATTATTACCTGCTCTCTATTTCTTTTGGATATGTGTTTGTCTTTACATGTTGTGCAGAAAGTTATACAGGGAAATAAGTGTGGGGAGACACATAATTTAATCAGAAAAATCATGAAATTTGGAAAAGTAATGAGTCAAGAACCATGTACAATGAAGCTAGCCTCGAGCAGACCCTAGAGTGGGTTGCCCAGCCTCCTCTATGGGGCCACCCGACCCATCACTACACCGCCTTGCCTCATGCTTTGTCCACAGTCAGGTTTGCAGCCCATACACTCTATTTTCATATGTTTTGCTTTCCATTTCAAACTGAATTGAAAATCACTTGATAAAACAACTAAAAACCAGAGGAAAGATTATTTCAGTCATGACTTAATCATAGACTCATGTAACTCTTTTCTTGGAAGTCTTGCTACTATTGAGAACTTATTATTAGGGACCCCATGTTACTTAAGTTGTTGTGGAATAAGATATAGTAGAATAATGAGAACTTGATCCTTGATGTCTTGTTATTGGAGAATTTTATTTCAAAAAGTTAAAAGAATAGCTACACCTCTCCTTTGTGGTAAGTAATGTCCCACCAGAGCCAAACAGGATATATAGACTAGGAAAACCTTATACATATACTACTTGTCATGGTGTTGAGTTTGGTCAAACCTTATGACTGTTGTTGAGAAACTTATCATGCTCTCAAGATCAAGATCACATACACTTCACATATATGTGCTGCTCCTACACTGGGAGTACGCAACAACATGTTTCCATCCACCCAAAAATGTTCTACCCCTACACTGGGAATAGACACAAAAAAATATGATTGTTAGGATAAATGCTCCAAGTTCTTGTAAATGTCTCTCTTGAAAAGTTTCAATTACAGAAAAAGAGGCTTAGGCTATGCAAAAGTTATTCATGAAAAGAAAAGGTATTGAAAAAACTAGACAAGTGTCTGAGATATTGAAAACAATGGGTACTTAGATGCTCGCCTGAAAAAAAGAGAGATGAATAAGATAGCCCATGTTTTCTTGCAAAAAGTATTTTCAAAGTTTTAATCAAGAGAGATATGTTTTAAGGAGCATAGTAGAATTAGGATAGCCACCATATACATATCCACACACATGCAAATCTTGATCTAAGAGTATGACATTTTTCTCCTTGGATCCTTGTTTTGACTTTACAATATATGCAATGCAAATATGTTCTTACATTTATGCCTACTTGAGCTCCACATAAGCTTTTAGAAGTAGGCAAGAAGGCAAAGTCATTAATGCCCTGGTGAGGATCCAAAAATACTACATATACAGAGGGATTTGAGAGTACTACAAAAGGAGAAGGTAAGCTATGTTTTGTTTTAAAAAATCTTAAAATGTTTCTCCAATGGACTTGACTAAAGGAAGATGGTGATTTGTTTCAAGCTGTTCCATTCTTCAACTGCCCAAAGTTTCATGGTAGACACTTTGAATCCCATGGTGTAAGTATGACTGGGAATGGTTTTATGTTGATGCCTTGTCCTAAGGTTATGTCTTGAGTAATCCACCCTTTTATCGAGGACGAGTAAAAGCCTAAGTGTGGGGAGCTTGTTGACAATAGTTACACTCATCACAAACCATCAATGTAACTTGCATAAATGGCTAAAATGGATCACCAACATAGACTTAGGGCTTTAAACTAACAAATTTCATGAGTTTTGGTGAATCTGTATTTCCAGAAGGATTTAATCAGAAAACTGTCAAAAGAGACCTATTCGTCAAAGGAAATCACAGAATTCCACCGCAGGATCAACGTGGGAAGGTTCCAAAATACTCTAGGAGGCTCTCCACCAAAGCAAGACTTGACCCACGGACATGTGGGGTCGGCTGGTGCCACCTAGAGGCCGTTTGGCCCATGTGGGCCCCACCTATCATCCACTTTGTTATGTCTATTCTCCACCGCTTCGTAGGATGCATCTCAGCCGTTATTTCAAGTTGGTTTGATCCAAGGGCTGAGCATTGATGCTTTGGCCTATATATACCTTCCTACACCTCCCCCCAAAAACCCTAATTCATTACCATGTTCAAATCCTGAGAGCTGAGTAGCCAGAAACACTAATTCATATGTCCACCAGGATCAGGGCTAGCAATCAAGAGAAGGTTAGTCCTCGATAGGATCTAGTCTTGTATTAGAGATATAGAGATAGAGTGAGAGGGAAGAGATTTGGAGGAGCCTGGGCCTGATGATGCTCTCTCTATGGCTTATACCCTACTAGAATCAAGTTCTTCTTGAGCTTGCTTCTGAGATTGCTCTAGTAATCGACTTCTAATTCAAGTAAGCATCTTGTTTATATTATTCTTTAGGTTTGCGACTCTCTTTTGAGTACTTTAATCCTTGTAGCTCTTGGGTTAAAGTAGTATTCATAGTGTAAGTGTGGTGCTTAGACTCGGTTACTCATGGATGTACCCTATTTTCTAGATTGGTGGTACTCGTGAGGGTGACTCTTATAGCCTCGTTGAATCCTCTATAGTCCACCTCCCTTTAGTAGGCCAAGCAGGACTTTGTTACTATAGGAAATATACTCTACTTGTGTTTTCTCTAGTAATATCCCCAGAATTGAATAATAGAAGACAAAGCTTACCGAAGTTAGAACTAAAAGACCTTAGCAGTCTCTTCTATGCTCCTATTATCGATCCTTGGTTGTGAAGTTGGGTTAAGTTGGAATTAGTTACTCTCACCTCTGTTCCTTTGGGTTTGATATAAAACTGGGTTACTCTCGGTGAAGTGCTACAATGGTATAATATCTATGCGCTTGCGGATTATTCTATGTTCATTAATCACCTTTTCGTTCTTGCTAGTTGTGCTTGTTGCAAGTAACATATGATCACATTTGAGTTTTCACCATTTTTTGTAACAATCTGTATTTTCAATTCGCACTTCGTGACCAAACATGTTATGTGCCAAACAATCTTTTCTACCATAATAGGACAGTCCGACCATCAAAAATTTGAGACAGCCGGACCATACCTTAGCAGTACTCTAACTTCTTATGCCCACAATAGGATAGTCTGGCCACCTTATAAATGACAAGGGCGAACAATAGTAGTGTTGTCCGTGCAGCCCTTTGTCTTGCACATGAAATATCAAGAGCCAAGGGACACTCGCTGCCACTAGAGTGTACAATTTGTGTGTCTATAGATCTTATACAAATAGGAATACCACCCAAGGCACTATGGTGTGCCCTGCAACCTTATTGAGTTTGTCGTTACTGGCACACGACTTCTTGTTAGAGGCGAACATTTCGTGCATGATGTGTACAAGCATGTACACTACTATGGCATTGTCGACTATAGACTCAGTCTTATGCACCCATAGCATGATCCTGCACAAACTTCGTCCCCACTACGCATCCCAATACTCTCCGTCACATGACTACTTCAAAATCACGGCCACTATACGGTCAAACTCTTTCCATCTCCCTAGCCCTATTTCTCTATAAGTAATGTCTACCTAAACCATGGCTAGTATTCATGCTACTCAATATTTCTCAAGATTGATCAACCATTTATGTTTCTAAAAAAATTATTATAAAAATATATTATGTGATTCAATTAATGGTAACTACCTTGTACATTTATGTTTCCAAATAAATATATTATGAACATATATCATATGATTAAATTGATGGTAACTACCATGTATCATAAATGTTAGTAACATTTCCTGTATGTTTGCTCATAGTTCAAAGCATTTGACATTTTAATAAATCGAGAGTTGCATTGATTATGGTGGGGTGAGAGTTTTGTGTTTCGCGTGTTTGGTGACTAAACATTAGTGGAAAAAGGTGTGTAGGTATTGGTTTTGGTCCTAATAGTACAAAGTAACAAGTTTAACCATAGACCAACCAACCACGCACTACACCATGATCCACTTTTCCCTACAATCATGTGTTGGTAAATCAAGGGTTTTCCCAATGAGTAATGTGTTGGCAATTCTTTACCTTTTTAGCGTCACTTGAAGTGTCAGCAATAGTAATATAAGGCTACAGCTTATATGTCGGCGTTTCTCCTTCCAACACATAAAGTGTCGGCGAAAGTTTTTAGACCAAAAAAGTGTCGTCCTAGCCTACCTAAACAACTGTCGAAGTGTCGGCGAAGGGGTACGCACTGTGGGCGGGAGACCACGCGCCAAAATAGTACTGTGCGCAGGAGCTAAAAGGCTAAACTTTTTTTTGATCTAGAAAACGCTTCATACGTCTCTTGCTCCCTTCCCCTTTCCACTCACACAGGCACCGCACGCCACCATAACTCCGCCGTTGGGCGCCGCCAGTAGGGCTTCGCTGCCGGGCGTCGCTAGGAGCCGCTGCCTCCTAATCCCGCTAGGAGCCGCTGCCTCCCAATCCCGCCTCCTAACCCCTAACGCCCAAATCGCCGCCTCCCAATCCCGCCAGCACCACCTCCCAATCCTGTCGCCCAAATCACCGCCTCCCAATCCCACCAGCGCCGAAGTCATCCCTGGCCAGAGCCCTATAACCTACAGCAGTAGTCCCCCGCCGCCGAATCCAACGGATGGCACCACCCCAGCCACCCGTCGCCCTAGCCCACCGTCACCCTAGCCCACCGCCGGCCAGCAAGAGCGGTGCTGCCGCTGCATCCCCATTCCCCTCCACATCCAAGTGCGTCATCTCCGCATCCCCTTCCTCTCATCCCCATTCCCCTGCATGCTAGGGTTTCGACATAGCTTACTTTTTTTGTTTTTTTTCTTGGTTGCAGAATGGAGTAGACAGAGGTGAGAAAGGCTACAAAGATTCAAGGTTTGGGTTGCTTCTCTTGCCCACCATCTCTTCCCCTCTTTGGAGAATCAATTTAGATGTGATGTTTACTGCCTTAGTTGATTTTGCAGAGGAACCAGTAGGATTCAAGATCTTGTACACAACACAATCAAGACCTTCTACTATCATTGCTTGATTGGTATGCTTTCCTTTTCTTATGAACTTTGTCTCTGCATTTGGCTTAGAATTGTAGGTTGTGTGTGATCTGTGATGTGATGCTTGTGGTGAGATAATTTTTTAGCATCAAGTGTGGTGAAATTGATTTAATTTGGACAATTGTTTGGCATGATCTTTATTTTTTTGTTGAATAACCCAATCTGAACTAAATGATTTTTTATTTTGGGAGTAATATTTCACTCTTTTGACACTGCATTTTGTAAAAGGTGCGTCATGGATAAAACATGGATGGATCAGCCTAGGTATATAATAAACCTGTGACAATATACTAGAATCTGCATGCATAGGGTGTTTGGTCTGATATCTTGATCATCATTTGTAGGCAAACCATTGTGTATAGAGAAGGAGTGGATATGTTTTTAGAGTTTGCCTTTAGTAATTCAGCAAAAGGAAATCATATTTTGTGTCCCTGCCAGGCATGCAAGAACTCTTGTTGGAGGGTCTATAGTATTGTACTTGAGCACTTGATATGTGCGGGATTTACAGATGGGTATATAACATGGGTGAATCATGGTGAACCTAGTTCCAGTTTTTTCACAAATAGCAGCCAACATGAAAGGGTAGAAGTAGGGGACCCAAATGAAGAGGATGACATTTCTGGTTTACTTCAAGACATAGCTGGGGGTTTAGATGTCCAGGGGGACTTAGAAGTAGACAACATGAAGCAGCATGATGAGGATGTGGAAGCTTTTTACAAAATGGTAGAAGATGCTGGCAAGGAGCTATATCCAGGTTGCAAGTACTCGAAGCTACGTTTCATTGTAAGATTACTGCACATCAAATTCGTTGGGTGATGGAGTAACAAAAGCTTCGACATGCTATTAGAGTTACTTAAGGATGTCTTACCTGAAGAGTCATCACTTCCTAAAAACTTTAATGCTGCTAAAAAATGGCAAAAGGTGTAGGACTTAGTTACGTGAAAATTCATGCATGTGAGAATGATTGCATACTGTTTTGGAAGGAGCATGCGAAGAAAGATGTATGTCCAAAATGTGATACTTCAAGATGAAAATCAGAAAAAAGTAGTCCTAGTGGAAAACATGTGCATAGGGTTCCTAGGAAAGTTCTGCGTTACTTCCCTATAAAGAAAAGGCTGCAATGGTATTTTATGTGCTCAAAAACAGCAAGTGACACAAGGTGGCATGATGAAAGACGCGCACAAGATGGTTTGTTGAGGCATCCTGCTGATGCTCCTTTCTGGAAAGATTTTGACTCTAAGCATCCAGTATTTTCATCAGAGAGTCGAAATCTTAGACTAGCTGTAGTTAGCGATGGCTTTAATCCTTTTAGGACCATGAAATCAACTTATAGCATTTGGCCTGTTATTTTGATCCCATACAACCTTCCACCTTGGAAGTGTATGAAGCAATCAAATTTCATCCTATCCTTGTTGATCCCTGGACCTAAGGCACCTTGTGGTGATATGGATGTCTTTCTTGAGTCGCTGGTTGATGATATGGTAGAAATGTTTGTTCATGGTGTAAGAACATATGATGCTTCTAAGCGTGAACCCTTCCAACTGCGTGCTGCCATAGTTTGCACCATATCTAATTTTCTAGGTCTAGGTTATTTGGTGGCATGTGTCACTTTTGGCAAAGTTGCATGTCCTGAATGCCACTTAGATACATGTTCTTTCCAACTAAAAAAGGGAGGCAAGTGTGTCTACATGGGCCATCGTAGATTCTTAGATGCCGAACACAAGTTTCGGTTTGATGCAGATTCATTTGATGGTACCACAAAACTTAGGCCAGCACCTAGACCTCTTAGTGGAGAGGAAATATTGGAGCTGACAGCCAATATATGCACAACCTTCGGAAAGGACCCAGTAACCAAGAAAGCCAACCAAGCGTCAGTGCAATCCAACTATAGAGGAGCCATCCAAGCGAAAACGCAAGAAAGTTAATGAGCCACCAACTATTTGGAAAAGAAAATCCATTTGGTTTAAGTTGCCATAATGGAAAGACCTACTTCTATGGCATAATTTTGATATTATGCACATAGAAAAGAATGTGTGTCAGAATATTATTGACACACTTTTGGACACCGATGGAAAATCCAAGGATAACTTAAATGCTCGCTTAGACATCTAGAAACTTGGCATTAGAAGTGATCTTCATCCTATTAGTGTAGAAGATAACTTTTATTTACCTCCAGCACAGTTTACAATGAGTCCTGATGATAGGGAAGCATTTTTGCCAAGTATTGAAGGATGTGAAGTTCCCAGACGGTTATGCATCTGATATGCATCATAATGTGCAAGTTAAGGAGAAGAAGATAATTGGATTAAAGAGCCATGACAACCACATATTGTTGCAGCACTTACTTCCCATTGCTGTTCGGAATATACTGCCAAAAAGAGTAAGTGCAGCACTAATTCGTGTGAGCAATTTCTTCAAGAAGATCTACTCACCCACTATTCATATCAGTGATATGCAAAAACTAGAGGCTGAAATAGCTGAGACACTAAGTGTCCTTGAGACTATATTTCTACCATCTTTTTTTGATATCATGGTTCATTTGATGGTGCATCTACCTGCTCAAGCAAGACTTGCTGGTCCTATACACTATCATAGCATGTGGGCAGTAGAGAGGTACCAAACTATTTTCAATTGCTATTGAACATATTTGTAGTTAGATTCCACGCTAAAACTGTTACTTCATAGGTATTTGATGAAGTTGAAGGGCTCTGTTCGTACTAGAAGTCATCCAGAGGGATCAATTTGTGAGGCCTACAAATTTGATGAGAGTCTTACTTTCTGCTCCAAATTTTTGAAAGGCTATGAGACAGGACAAGTAGGAAATGGTGAAAGTATGGACTGTGAAATATGTACTACACCATTCTTCCAAAGCATAGGGCAAGCTTTGAGTGGCAAGTGCACTATATCCATAGAATACAAGACTTGGGTTCAAGCACATAGATATGTATTGTTCAACTATGATAAGATAGAACCATACTTGAAGTAAGCAATCCACACAACTTGGCACATTGCATTTCTCGTGTTCTTATCTATAAATTTCTCAATGGGTACCACACCTTTGCAGCAAACATGTGGAGTACCTTTCCTCGATTGGTCACCACAATCAGCGACAAATGACTCGTATCCATCATGAAACGTTTCATGATTGGTTTAGAAAGCATGTAAGTAAAGGCATGATTAACATGTTCTATTCAGATCTAATACAGTTAAATTAACTAGACATAATGTGATATTTACAGGTGGAAGGGTTAGTTGAAAGTGGTGTAGAAGTACCAGAAGAGATACATATTTTGGCAAATGAACCTTTCATGATTGCAACAACATACAATAGCTATGCAATTAATGGATTTAAATTCCATACATTCTCCTATGATGAGGGTAGACCAGTTCAAGGTAGTGGAGTAGCTTTGGTTGCCTAGACCTCTTGCTTTGAAAATGGAAACAATGTAGACCTAGTTATGACAAACAAGATATACTATGGCATCATCAAAGAAATCATTGAGTTAAACTATCGCAACAAAGGAAACATAGTTTTGTTTAAATGTGATTGGGTGGACAATCGCATTCCAGATAAATGGGTAAAAAAAGATCAATTTGGGGTTACAAGTGTTAATCTAAAGCATTTATTCAATACTGGAGAAAATATGTTAGATGAACCTTTTATCTTGGCATCACAAGCTATACAGGTTTACTATGTTAAGGAAGGTCCTGAATCAGATTGGTATGCTGTTGCCCAATCAAAACCACGCGATCTTTATGATATGGCGATTGAAAATGAAATACATAACCCAATGCCTGATTTGGATGCAAATGTTGATCTCAGTGGTCTTTTTGGAGATGTTGTACATGTAAGGACTGATATAGATGGGGTCATTGTTGCTGAAAGAAAGAGGAAGTAAGTCTGAAACACCATCAATTGTTGTTGGTGCTATACAGAATTTTCTTTGACATAATTGCTTTGTTGGTCTGAACTAATTATTGATGCTTACATAGTTGAACTACTATTTTATGAGAATCCTGTACTAATTCATTTTTGTTTTTTTCAGGATAAACAATGTCAAAAGCAAGGGGAAAAAGAAAATCCATGGAGCCAACTGATTATGAAAATGGCATGGAGCCAAATGTTTATGAATCTGAAAGGAATGAAAACATCAGGCTAAGGGTGCAGAAAATGCAAGAACTAAATATTCAAGCTACTGCACAACAACTTAGCTCAATGCATCAAACAAACAAAAATAAAAAGGTATGTATTCCCATGAATCTAAAATATATGTTCTCAAAGAATTCTGTGAAGTGTCTATGGAAATCTGAACTAATTGTGTCCCCAAATGTAGACCCGAACTCCTATTGAGGCAACTGGACGTAACTTACGATCTGGCTCTAGAATAAGTGATGCACATGTTGATATGCAAGCTATGAATGAACATCCTGAGAATCAACTTAATGAAGGTATTCATCTCTATGTTGTGACAACTAATAATGCAATGCATCATGCATACCTAAGTTGGGTGTACTATGCTGTATTTGTTTTCTAGATGTTCCCGAACAGCCCAAAAAATGTTTGAGGACCTACTACAAAGGCTGATATCTATGCAAGGTAAAATAAGCCTAAACTCCAATTGGAAGTCAATGCGTGTGGTCAACCTTGCGGACCATCAGGCACTAGATTTGCTAACTTCATTGGAACACTTGTGAGAACAAAGGGTTTCCCAATTGCACATGATGATTGGAGGAAGGTCTGTCCACGCAAAAAGTATAAGCTTTGGATAGATGCACAAGTAGTGAAATTGGTTGCAAATCTACCTAGTGCAGTCATGTGATTGAGTCCTAACTTATTATTTGTGTGTTGTATAGCTATATTGGCAAGTAGACAACTGTGTCTTCAATTGGTTTATGAAGACAGCAGCTATGAAGTGGAAGGAGTTTAAAGCAGAATTGAAAAAGGTGTATGATGATGACATGGAAGATGATGAACTGTTTGCTCTGTGCGATGACAGAGTTCATATGGATGATTGGAAGTGGCTAGTTAATCATTGGAGGTCTCCGGAGGCAGCTGTAAGCTACAAATTACTCGCTCATTTTCATAATGTATGTGGCACAGAATTTTAAACATGAAATAATTTGGTAGGCCCGTTCTTTGAGGGGAAAAGCAAACCATTCAAAGTTGACCCAAATCCATACAACTGGGGTAAGAGTCATGCACGTGTTGGTAATGAAATGGTATGCAACGTCTATTTTTAGTTTGTTTTCCTTTTTCTTCATATCCTGTAACTACAATAACATATATATGGTTTAGGGTGAGGAGCTAGGGCATCCCCCTCGTAGAGATGAATTGTTTATCAAAACTCACACACACAAGAATGGAGTACCTCATAAAGGAGCTGCAACAACAATTGTAAGTGTGATAAACCTATACTTCAAGATGCAGAATCTATTTTTGCTTGCTGCAATAACCTAAAGGAGTTGCGAATCTATTTTTGCTTGCTGCAGAATGCACTTCAAGATGCAATTAGAGATAATCCTGTACTGAGAGACAAGAGTATCCAGGAAGGTGATGCTTATTCCTATGTTTGTGGGGCAGAGAAGAATGGATATGTTTGTGTTGTGGGTTTGGGGCCAAGTCTAGTAGATTTGGAAATGCCTGGAGCTAGAAAATACACATCAACAAGGCTTCAAATGGAGATAGAAGCTCGTCGACAATCTGATAAGAGAGTGGAAGATCTAACAAATCGTCTGGACATAATTCAAGAAACTCTAGATAGATTGCTGCAGCAACGGAATGCCAATAGCACTCCCCATGGATCTAATAGTGCACCACAGGTGGTAACTGTTAACCTTTATCTCTTACATTTTTCTCTTTGGCAGTGCAATAATTGTTCAATGGTTTTTACTTTGATTTAGAGCTTGAGGGCTACACCAACCTATCATGATGAAGAAGTACATGAAGAAGAACAAGAACAAGATGCTAGATCATATGCAGGGGATGATATGGCTGATATGCACTTATATGATGATGATGACTTTTTGAGTAGACGAGTGGTCCTTCGAGAGGAGCAACATAATGAGGTAATTTCCTTTGTGTTCTTGCTACGCCTTTAAGCTGAATCAGACCATATTGCATTGGTATTGGTATTTTTACCCTACTAAAATATATTTTATGCTTTAGGGTGGCAGAGATGTGATACTATATAATGTAGTAAGGCCCTATGAAGTTGCTGTGGCAAAGGCTACCGTTCAAACAAAGAACCCAAGGGCTATTGTTGGGGGTACTGCTCTTGGCGTGCAATTCTATGAAGTGGTTGTTAACCATGTGTTTATTAGGAACGCTATACTACCCCATCCATACGAAGGTGTCACCACCATTCTAGAGGCTCGTGGGAGATGCATTGCTTGGCCACATGACAGAGTAATGGTCTAACCTCTTTATATTCTTGAAAAAAATGATCATTATATTTTGCTGATTAGTAATATATTTGCAGATGAAGGATGACAAGAAGTCATTGCAGCAGTCAAAAGGTGGTGGCACAGCTTGAAGGTATTTTACTTGAACATTTTGATGTATATATTTAGCTAGCAGAGGAAGCCATAACTATTTGTTAATTGCATTGGTTAATTGCAACTGTTCTTGGAAGTTAAACATGGTTCTAGTAATCTGTTTTGTGTTGTATGAACATGGAACACCTTGAGAAATGGCAACTCGTAGTCTCACTGTAGTCTGTTTCATAGTAGTCTCATGCCCTAGACACCTTGAGAAATGGCAACTTGTAGTCTCACAATAGTCTGTAGGCTTAGTGTCTGCCTTCACTCCAGCGATCCCTACCTGTACGTTTTCAGAGAGCATGTCGATTGCCTTACCCTGGTATAGAAATCTGGAGGCGAAAACGCATCGAAATGAGTCTTGCTGAAATCCATGTGCCACCCATCTCCCATATATACTTTTACCTGCTAGGACATCACAACAGATTTGATTTAGGTATATGCTGGACTAGCTCGATTGAGAAAACTCAGTTGTCAAAGTCTAGGAAACATACACCTACCTTAAGAGTTTTCTTCACTGGAAAACTACCTTTGGGGTCGAATACTTCCCTGTTTGGACCTGTCGTTAGCAAGAAGTCAGGTTTTTTAACATACCCACAGCCCCCATTGGCTCTGAAAAAATCCTTGCATCAACCGGAGCGCATATTTATACTATGCGAGTATAAAAACATGAAGAAAGTGGAAATTACTGGCAATCTTATGATTGATTAATGTTGATAGTGTTAGGGATAAATGATTTTGTATTTTCAACTAACAGATAGCATGTGTTGCCTATCTTTTGTACGGAGCTACGGAATTCAGCCTTTTATTGAATTATCATGTGTGTCCTGTAACCTTGGCAACACTGTAGTTCCTTTTCCCCCATTTTTTCACATTAGATACTGTAAGACTACAATATAAACTTGCTAGATCACTATGGACTAAAAGAGAGGAATAGGATTCAATGGCATAAGCAAGACATTGAGATTATAAAACCCACAAAAGCGATCTTATAACAACTCAATACCAAATCTTCTAGTATTCTTGTGGACTGGAATGAATAGGGCCTTTTGGTTTGCCAGCTTGGATGGTGATCAGTTTCCTATACTCACAGGCAGTGTCCTGCTTAAATTTGGGATCATCCTCGTCGGAATCTTCCTCATCTTGCTCATCCAGTTCATCCTATTTATGGAAATAAGTTTATCTCATGGTTAAACAGGGAAAAAATATGTTCCAGTTCAAATTGCATCAGAAAAATAAAAACGGTATCAGTATTCAGTAATTTATTTATTATAAGACTTATCATGATATTACAAAATACGATCCAAAAGAAACAGAAAGGCAAATTGCATATTTTTTATCGAATACGTATGAGAGCTGCATGTTATTTCACTAGAGAAGAAGAAAGGCTAAATCATACAGCACTTGCCCACATGCTAGGAATAGATTTTTTGTGAATGAAATGATGCACTAGAACATTGAACATCTGTAGGGAGAGAAAAGAAACAAATGGAAAGGACATAGATGGACCTGTACCTGTTCTGGAACTTCAAATATAAAATGTTCATTCCACTTAGCACAGTGGGTCAGTAACCCAGTAGTTTCCATAGGTTTTACACATCTTGTCCTGGCACTCTGTGGGAACACTTTGTGCTGGTCAGAAGCATGGCTTCCAATAAGTAAACGTAAAGCATAGAAGTAGCTGTGACCATTGCCGTCATCTATGATAGGCAAGCCCTGACATGGAGAAAAAGAAAAGAAGCTGTAATATTCATACAGAAAAAAAAAATATATGCATTTGCAGAATGAGACAAGTTCAAGTACAACCTTAGACTCAAAGATCTATACAACAACATAATATCTTGATTCTGTTGAATTGGATAACACATTTAGTTTATCCGAAAATTTGGGAGGCAGCAGCAACAACGAAACTTTGCTCTCATGCTACAAAAGCTCAATAATGTTTTCACTGTCTTCCAATTTTTTCTTAAGATAAACATCACATCCTAATTTGTTCTAAAAAACCGCTCTCTGGAAATCATCTTCATTCAATGCAGAGTATGAAGAATCATTAGCTTTTTTCATGTTTTCAATAGTGTCCTGTAACAGTGTCCTGCCATTTTGTTTATCCATACTGTGCATTTCATATTAGGAGTTAATGTACATAGCACATTGCACTGACATTTCATATTTTTTTCATGTTAGGTACTATGTGGTGTTGCAAGTATTTTGGATTGGCAAGCTTTTGAGGTTCGATCAAAGAGATGTTACATGTTCTGTAGAGTGGCAGCAACCATATGTGCACGAAGCTGGTGTTCAAGTATTTTGGAGTGGCAGCAACCATATGTGCACGAAGCTAGTGTTCAAGTATTTTGGAGTGGCAACAAGTGTCCGAGAATTGCTGCCGGACGACATGAATTGCAGTCCTTGTCTATTGATCACCTAGCTTTAGTCATAACCAATTAATACAAGACTTGTACTATGTCTATACTGTTTGTAACTGATCACTAATCTATATGGCTCTATGCACTATGATCATCACTTGACCTGCTATATATATATATATATATATATATATATATATATCAAGTTGGTGTATGGACAGAAGATCTAATATATTATTTATACAAAAATCAAGTGAATTTGTTCAATGTGATGACTTCTATATATGAGCAAAAATGGATATGTCAAATTATTTTAATTGTAATTATATATATGCAGTTTTGCCGATAGTTTTTTTTGGCAGGGTATGGTTTGGAAAATACCTTGGAAATGGTTTGGCCAACATATAAACTGTCGGCAAAGGTCTTAACTATCGGTGTAGGTCTTAACTATCGGCAAAGGTTTCAACTGTCGGCATAGGTAGACCATTTGCCTACACATAAAGTGTCGGGAATTCTATTAACTGTCGGCAAAAGTTTCGCCAACGGCTTCTAGCGTGACTGTTTGTAAACTATCGATAAAACTTTTTGCGGCAGGTTATCTGTCGGCAAAGGTGCCCTTTGCCTACAATAGAAAGTGTCGGCAAAAGTATGTTGTGTTATAGTGACGATTGACGAATAGTTGCCGAACTCGTTATGCCCATGATAGGACAGTCCGACCACCTTATAAATGACAAGGCCAGACTATGGTGGTGTTGTCCGGCAAGCCCCATGTCTCGCACAAGAAATATCAATGGCCAAGGGAAACTCACTGCCACTAGAGTGTACAATTTGTGTGTCTATAGATCTTATACAAATAGGAATACCACCCAAGGCACTATGGTGTGCCCCGCAACCTTATCGAGTTTGTCATTATTGGCACACGACTTCATGTTAGAGGCAAACATTCCGTGCACGATATGTACAACCACGTACACTGCTATGGCATTATGGACTATAGACTCAGTCTTATGCACCCATAGCATGATCCTGCACGAACTCTGTCCCCACTACACGTCCCAATACTCCGTCACATGAAATCACGGCCACTATACGGTCAAATGCTTTCCATCTCCCTATCCCTGTTTCTCTATAAGTAATATCTACCTAAACCATGGCTACTATTCATGCTACTCAAGATTGATCAACCATTTATCTTTCCAAAAAAATTATTATGAAAATATATTATGTGATTCATTTAATGGTAACTACCTTGTACATTTATGTTTCCAAATAAATATATTATGAACATATATCGTATGATTAAATTGATGGTAACTACCTCGTATCATAAATGTTAGTAAGCTTTCATGTATGTTTGCTCATAATTCAAAGCATTTGACATTTTAATAAATTGAGAGTTGCATTGATTATGGTGCGGCGAGAGTTTTGTGTTTTGCATGTTTGGTGACTAAACATTAGTGGAAAAAGGTGTGTATGTCCTGGTTTTGGTCCTAATAGTACAAAGTAACAAGTTTAACCGTAGAACAACCAACCACGATCGACGAATAGTTGCCAAACTCATTATGCCCATGATAGGACAGTTCGGTCACCTTATAAATGACAAGGCTGGACTATGGTGGTGTTGTACGCCTAGCCCTATGTCTTGCACATGAAATGTCAAGAGCCAAGGGACACTCGCTGCCACAAGAGTGTACAATTTGTGTGTCCATAGATCTTATACAAATAGGAATACCACCCAAGACACTATGGTGTGCCCCGCAACCTTATCGAGTTTGTCGTTACAGGTACACGACTTCATGTTAGAGGCGAACATTCCATGCACAATATGTACAAGCAAGTACATTGCTATGGCATTGTGGACTATAGACTCAGTCTTATGCACCCATATCATGATCCTGGATGAACTCCATCCCCACTACGTGTCCAATACTCTCCGTCACATGACTACTTCTTCAAAATCATGGCCACTATACGTTCAAACGCTTTCCATCTCCCTAGCCCTGTTTCTCTATAAGTAATGTCTACCTAAACCATGGCTACTATTCATGCTACTCAATATTTCTCTAGATTGATCAACCATTTATGTTTCCAAAAAAAATATTATAAAAATATATTATGTGATTCAATTAATGGTAACTACCGTGTACATTTATGTTTCCAAATAAATATATTATGAACATATATCATATGATTAAATTGATGGTAACTACCTCGTATCATAAATGTTAGTAAGCTTTCATGTATGTTTGCTCATAGTTCAAAGCATTTGACATTTTAATAAATCGAGAGTTGCATTGATTATGATGCGGCGAGAGTTTTGTGTTTCGCGTGTTTGGTGACCAAACATTCATGGAAAATGGTTTGTAGGTATTGGTTTTGGTCCTAATAGTACAAAGTAACAAGTTTAACCATAGACCAACCAACCATGATTGACAAATAGTTGCCAAACTCGTTATGCCCATGATAGGATAGTCTGGCCACCTTATAAATGACAAGGCCGGACTATGGTGGTGTTGTACGGCCAACCCTATGTCTCGCACATGAAATATCAAGAGCCAAGGGACACTCGCTGCCACTAGAGTGTACAATTTGTGTGTCTATAGATCTTATGCAAATAGGAATACCACCCAAGGCACTATGGTGTGCCCCGCAACCTTATCGAGTTTGTCGTTACTAGCACATAACTTTAAGATTACTCTAGGTAAAAGGACTAACACTAAGATTAGACTTAGTACAACTGGAAGCAAGTTTGTTTTGTTGGCTGCATCCAAATAGTTGTAGTTACCTCCTACATGAAGTGGTAAGTATAGCACCACCATGTCTAGTACCAGGAGTTGTACTTACAAGCAATGGTAATTACTAACATTACATTAACTTCAAAATTGTCCAAACTAAAAAAGAAATGACTAAAGCTTGAGCTAAGATAATGACATGCATGACATCAAATGCACTCTGCCTCGTCTTCTTATCAGGTGTTGTAGGCTCAAGTGTTGGTGCTGCAAGCTCAAGTGGTGGTGCTGCAGGCTCAAGTGGTGGTGGTTGGAGAACATCCTGACGACCATAGAAGGCTTCATAAGCTTCTTGTTCTATTTGGTATTTTTTATGGCAAGCTCCCTTGAACTTATCCACTTCAGCATGTGCATCATGCCAGTTGGAGTAGACACCAGGGGTCCAACCATGATGCACAACATACCACGGCATAGCTTGCTAAGCTATCAAATATATTAGATTAGATTACAAAGAAAAATTCAAAGTTATTTGTTAGCTGCATATAAAAATAAGTAGCATGAGACACATCAGGAGACTTTTCCCTATGTGCCATTATAAAAGATCGTAATTCCATGTGTGCCCCTGAAAAACTTCAACGGTCTTCAGCGCCACTACTCCAACTTTTTCGTGTCATCCATACCACTTCCGTCAGTTTGGCCACTAACGCCGTTAAACTACAGGTGTGAAAAGACGAAAATGCCCTTAAGCTCAAATATATTATTAATTTTTTTAGCATCTTAACGACTTCAAATGAAAAAACTCAAAACTAGAAAGTTGTAGATCTCATCGAGATCTATAATTTTCATATAATTTTTTTTCATTTAATTTCGCAAAAAAATATGATTTGATATGATTAATATATCTTAGAAAAATCATATTATTTTTTTTGCGAAATTAAATGAAAAAAAATTATATGAAAATTATAGATCTCGACGAGATCTACAACTTGCTAGTTTTGAGTTTTTTCATTTGAAATCGTTAAGATGCTCAAAAAAATTAATAACATATTTGAACTTAAGGGCATTTTCGTCTTTTCACACCTGCAGTTTAACGGCGTTAGAGCCCAAACTGACGGAAGTGGCATGGATGACACGAAAAAGTTGGAGTAGTGGCGCTGAAGACCGCTGAATTTTTTCAGGGGCACACAGGGAATTACGATCTTTTATAATGGCACACAGGGAAAAGTCTCCTAGCAAAGAGACATATATGTGCTGACTTCGTTGGTTAATTAATGAACTAGTTTATAGCAATAAATTCACCCATTTAATTATGAAAAATGATTTAAAGTAACACATATTGTTACTCCAAATTCACCCATTTAAAATAATTTAAAGAACATATCTATACAGTTATGCAAAATAATAAAAAGAAAACTCCTAAAATTTGGTTTAATTACCGAACACCACTATTATTTAAATAATCTCTAAATCTGCATCTACATATATTATTATACAAGAAATATTATTGTATGACATAATTAATAAACTAGTTCATATCAAGGAAACTATATCCATTAGGTAAATGCAAGAAGTCAATATTAATGATAGAAACAAATACGTACCAGATCTGGCTTGCTAGGGCGTGGAGTCTTGAAGAAGCATGTGGAGGAGGCTTGCCGACGTGCCAAGGAGATGAAGGGGAGGACAGCGGGGTAGGGGTGGGTTGGGGGTCAAGGAACGGTGGGGGCAGGGGATGGGGTGGGTAGGGGGGCAGGAACGGCGGTGGCAGGCCTAGGGGGCTGGCCGGGGAGATTTGGAGCACTAGGCGCCGACAATGATGACTGACAATGAGCGTGAAGGACAACACGGTTGACATGTCCTTATCCACTAGCGAACTGGAGCAAATTCATCCAAAGGGTGCTAAAATTTTTCAAAACGGATCATAGGACTGTCCGGCCGAGCATAACATCAACAGGCCAAACAAGGAGAGTAGCAGTAATTCTTAGTGTAACTTGGTAGGATGGTCCGGCTGTCCAAAGTTTGAACGCGATGAACAACTTCGCTCGGCCGCCCTGGGTATGTATTTTCAGGGGCGGTTGCTTACGTCAGCCGCCCCTAAAAATGATCTTCAGCGGCAGTTGCTTATGTCAGCTGCCTCAGAAGACATCTTCAGCAGTGGTTGACTTAAGAAAACCGGCGCTGAAGATGCTTTCCCTATAAATGCGCGCTTGGGCGAAAATTTTCTAAGTTTCTTGCGCGCTTGTTTGAAATTACAGCGAAGCGCTGCCACAATTTTCCTTGGTGCCTGTTCACCTTCACCGTCCACCGCCACCGGTTGCCTCTGCCTCCCACGCGTTCATCGGTCGCCGGAGGTCCCAGCACTCCCCCTGTGGTCCCTCGGCGTTCCCAACCGTCTCGGAGCTCCCCCGGCATCCTTGGTGGTCCGCGCATCCATCCACCGCCACTGGAGATCCTCTGATGCTCCTAGCAGTCCTAGTGCTCCCTCGAAGGTCCCAGTGCTCCCCCGTCACTCCCCCAACCTATCTTCCTCGGTACTCCCCCATCTTCTTCCTTGTAGCCGGTGCTCACATCTCTTCTTCCTCGATGCCATCACCTACGCCGGCCTTTCACCAAAGGTTGATTCTTTTTAATCTTATTAGACAAGAAATGCTACATATATATATTGATGTTTATTACCTAGCTATATATATATATATATATATATATATATATGTGTGTGTGTGTGTGTGCGTGTGTGTGTGTGTGTGTGTGTGTGTGTGTGTATTGATGTTTCAAAATGCTACATCTATATATATATATATATATATATATTGATGTTTAGAAATGCTACATATATATTGATAGAAAGGCTACATATATTGATTTAATCTATGAAGTTTAGAAATGCTACATCTATATATATATATATATATATATATATGTTTAGAAATGCTACATTTATAGTCCACGTTGATTCTTTTTAATCTTATTTCAAATGTGCACTACAAAAAATATTTATAACAATACGCCCTTCCATCATGACGTAGATAAATTCAGCCACATTCGTTAGCGATGGATAAAGAAACAACAACAAACAAAGCAGATAAGTTGGAGTGGTTGTTGACGGAGGATGATGGCAACGACACGTCGTCGACATCATTGGAAGAAACTTCAGATCCTAGTCCTAGGCCTGACAGCGGGGCATTGATGTCCAAACTTGAGGACCCAGAATACTA
This sequence comes from Miscanthus floridulus, assembly GCF_019320115.1. NCBI lineage: Eukaryota > Viridiplantae > Streptophyta > Magnoliopsida > Poales > Poaceae > Miscanthus > Miscanthus floridulus. The sequence continues at coordinate 28,880,746 of NC_089590.1, read as the reverse complement.
TCAGCGCAAAAATGCGTGGTGTCGATGGCGAAGCGTCGGACACGCTGCAAGCCAGAACGACCTAGAGGTCTGCCTGGCTTCAAAACAGGACCAGTCGATCCTAAAAGTCCCAAAGGCGTACCAATCAATTTGACCTGCAGTTAACAAGGAGAGAAAGCTTATCAATAATTTAGGGTGAAACATGCCGGTGTTGCCCAGACAGTTCTGAGTGTGTTGCTTTGAGAGCAGCCAAACAGGAGAATCGAATAAATAGCTAATACAAGGAGAAATCGACTGTTAAGAACTGTGATGCTCATGGGTCATTATTTATTTATGATAACAAGTACGATGTACCTAGATATAAGTAATATAAAGCAACATCATCAGCTAGATGGATATAACTAGTGTAAAGCATTGAGCTAATAAGTTTAACGAGAAAAGATATAACATGCGAACAAATCAACTGTCTAGTACAAATAAATCTACAAGCGCTCTGAGTCTAATCTATTATCATCAACAGTGAGGTTCGACTGGATCGACACATCTATGATAATAATAACAACCTAAAGTCAAAGAATCTATAAAACCACCTATGTATTGATAGGCTCATGGAAAGCATGATATATGTGTGAAAGCACAGGCGAATCGGCTAAAATAACCGATGGCATAGCAAACAAATAGAGTACATGTCTCGATCATGGATAAAACCAGTAATCGATAATCTCTAATCTAAAGTATTACCAGTGAGGTTTGACTGGATCGATGCAGCTACAGTAGTGTCATTAGATTAGATCTCATTAACTAGTGAGTTTATTCAAGATTGAAACATGTGTTTGAATGCATACTATGTTTGATTGGGATAAAGATAAAACAGCCGATCTAGCAAAATTAAGCCATTTATGAGATTCAAAGCGTGACTGGACTAGAAGATGACCAATTATGATGATATGATGCAGATCTATCTCAGTCTCAATTAGATGATTTGTTATGATTAATGGAACATTAATTATAATAAGATCGATAACTGGTGAATCAGCCAAAAGCAGCAAGGAAAATCTTACTAATCTTAGCAGATTTGATAACCGGTGATATTGTGTTAAACAACAAGTTATTTAACACAAGATCGATAACTTTGATCTATATTATGATTCATAAGAGATCAATCAGATGATGTAGCCTTATAAATAATGATATAGATCGATAACTAACTTATATTATACTCGTAAAAGATCAATCGGCTGATGCAGCTTTACAAGTATGATACAAGTCGTGACGGTACTCACAGACAAGCCAAAGGTTGAACGGATCGATGCAGCCCTGCTTATTAAAGAACTTGTCGAGATCTACAGTACTCCTACTCCTAAGGGTTGTCATGAAGCCGAAAAAAGGATTGTGTTGGTTGATTGGTTGTTTTTTACAATAGCCGGGGTCCAATATTTATACCCGGAACCTAAACATGAATCCTACTCAAATATAACTCATTACAATTCTTAGAGTAAAAGAAAACATTCCTAACAAAAGATAACTTGGACCCTAATCTTTTCCTTTTGTAGAGTTCGACATGTTTTTCCCCGACGCTATCCATACGTAGTCCATTGACGTTGTCTGCTGACGTCATCTATAAAATAGTCGATTTCAACACCATATCAAAATTAGCTGATATCGATTCACATCTGATCGATTTTTTGATAATAAAATCTTAGAAGCTTCGAGTTCCTATGTTCTTCTTTCCAAATTTTGGAGTAAAACACATGCCCCCAATTTTGGGATAAAAATAATTTTATTCTAAAATTACCATGTCCTGTACCCCCGATGGGTCCATAGTAATGGGTAGAGAACCTTGATCTGGGGCCTAGTATCTATCACCTTCACCAACATCCTTGCCTGCTTATGAGCCCACACTACAAAGCTTCATGAGAGCACTATTGCTTCATGGGCACTTGGATTCAATCTTCCAGACTGACTATAAATGCCTATCTGACTCTAGTGAGAGCAACCCAACAGTTTAGTTATGTTTCTCTTCTGCTTGCCTCCTCGAGTGCCCTTGGCTTTGCTAGACCCTCCATGGTCTAATCCCTTACTATGAGGGTTTTGAGTGGTTAGAAGAATCCTTGTGCGTAGGGTGATTGTGTCGCTCATTTCAGCACCTTATCGAGCAAGAGGATTAGCTACTGCGATTAGAAGAATTCTTGTGATATCACCTGAGTCTTCTCACCATCAGCCCAGAGCTATTCTAGTTGTTTGTAAGGGTTCAAATGTGTGGACACCTTCCCCTTGTTCGCTCTATCAAATGCCCATGCTAAGAAATCGGTGGGATATATGGGCATCCTCTTAGCAGGCCAGTCTCCTTTCTCCCCTAATGCTACTTCCATCATTGGGCTGATATGACTTGGTTCATGATGCCCTTCGGCCTTATGGGGATCCATACACCCTTCAATCTAATGAAGTCTTAGTGGGTCGAACATCGATTAATGTAAGCCTTTTGTATCAATCCCATGGTATCTGTAATTATGGGAAGCAATAAGTCTGAATCCGTTGTGCTTCCATGAACCATTCCTTGAATTTCTAGAGTGTTGATCCATTTCCATAACTGACTTCAATTCCATAACCCCGACGAAGTCTATCTTCTCATCTCCTGGGCTATATATATGGGCCATGGTTGTGGATCGAAAAACAACCTACTTCGTCCAAAACCCTCTGTGTCTTTGGTGCGATTTGCTTTCTAATAGGCTCAAAGACATGGAGAATGGCAAGAGGTCTACTAAGAGGCCCTTGACGAGTCTGTGCCACCACAACAGCTTCTTTGTCACTAGGAGAATGCAACCCATGATCTTGGGTGGATGGACTTTCATCTGAATGCGCTGCAGGACGCTCTCACCATCTCGAAACATAGGGCCAACTCCACTCAAGCGAGGCTGGCCGAGGTTGAGGCCAGAATCATGGGTGAGATATCTACCATAATTCTCTATTCTCTTAGTTTTGTCTTCAAAATCTTGATTATCCCTTCTTTGAATCCTTTCAGACCTATCGGCCTAGTTGGAAAGCCTTCGATCAGCTGTAGAGTATGCGGTAGGATTTTTCAACGCCAAAGGCGTTGTGCCAGTGGTTCGCCTATATAATGTCCCAAACTTCATCAGAGAAGTTGCCCTTCATGGTGTTCATCATGGCGCTACCATGGCATTGACTGTTGCGCAAGCCCGCTCTAGTCACGAGCTTCAACTTCTTCCCCATGGTTTCCTAGCCACCGAACATCCTAAGGAACATAAGCGTCTGGTCAAAAACTTCTTCAACACTGCAAACTCCGTAGCCCTTGCTTCCTAGGCCGAAGACATTGTGAACAAAGTATCCCTAGCTCTTAGTTTGTAATAGGAGAAGCTAGCAAACAATCTCTTCATTTGAAGTGACTTCCCTTTTTGCCATGTCCTTATGTTTTGCAAAAGCGTGAAGCCGATCAAAGTCAAAAGCTTGTAATCATCGGCTATTAAGCTCTGTCAACTTCTTAATATGCCGCAATGCAACTCTGATTTTTCCAAGGAAGAATGGTTGCATGCCCACACACTAGTTTGTAAGGAGAGCATTATCTGGCCCGTGTGTCTTCTCGAGGCTCAGTAGAATAGCCATTTCAGATTAGCCAATTTTGATTCCAGATTTGATCTTACTCGATTAAATCTAAAAACGGCTCTCATGGTAAAACCTTTCAAATTCCTTCTCAGTCATCAATCACTGCATTTTCCCTTGGTACTGGTAGAGCAGCGCTCCCTCTTCCATTAATTGGGCATGCCTTTGCATATTTTGAGATATCGACGGGTATTCAAGTTATCACCAGATTCTGATTCATCCAGATGACCAAAGCAAAACAACCTTTACATGTCCATATGGAACTTATGCTTATCATAGAATGTCTTTTGGATTATGTAATGCTCTAGCTTCTTTCCAAAAATTGCATTGATGTCTATATTTCAATATGATTGAGAAAATCATGGGAAGTTTTTATGGATGACTTTTCTGTTTATGGAAAAACTTTGATGATTGTCCTCGAAAATTAGACAAGGTTTTGCAAAGATGTGAAGAAAGCACTTAGTCCTTAATTGGGAAAAATGTCATTTCATGGTTAGATAAGGCATAGTGCTTGGACACTTGGTGTCCGAATGAGGGATTGAGGTAGATAGAGCTAAAATTGAAGTTAATCGAACAGTTACCTCCTCCCGTAAATATCAAAGGGATCACATAGTTTTCTTGGTCATGCTAGTTTTTACCGCCACTTTATAAAAGATTTTTCACATATTGCTAGACCACTTACAAATCTTTTTGGCCAAGGATGTTCCCTTTGAATTTGATGATGCATGCTTGAAATCTTTTAACATTATTAAGAAAGCACTTATCTCTGCACCAATCATTCAACCCCCTGATTGGTCGCTACCTTTTGAAATTATGTGTGATGCTAGTGATTATGCTGTGGGGGGTAGTTTTGGGACAAACTAAAGATAAGAAGCATCATGCAATTGCTTATGCTAGCAAAACTCTGACAAGACCTCAACTTAATTATGCAACAACTAAAAAAAAGAGCTCCTGGCTATTGTTTTTGCTATTGATAAGTTTAGATCTTACTTAGTCAGAGTTAAGGTGATTGTTTATACTAATCATGCTACTTTGAAGTAACCTGCTCACTAAGAAAGATGCTAAACCTAGACTGATAAGATGGATTTTGTTACTCAAAGAATTTGACTTAGAAATAAAAGATAAAAGAGAGTAGAAAATTCTGTTGCCGATCACTTGTCTAGAATGTAGTTTGAGAATTCACAGGGACTGCCCATCAATGATTAAATTGAGGGATGACATGCTCTTCAAGGTCACAAAATCTGACCTCTGGTACGTAAATATTGTTAATTTATGGTTGCAGGTTATGTACCACTAGGGGAGAACAAAATGAAGCTCATCTACGAAAGTCCATCTCCACATATGGGATGCACCATACCTCTTCCAAGTCTGCTCTGATGGCTTACTCAGAAGGTGTGTACCGACAAAGGAAGGCATCAAGATTATCGAACGATGCCACTCATCACCAAATAGAGGACATTATGGGGCATTCTGTACTCATTCAAAGATTTGGCAGAGTGGATTCTTTTGGCCAACCTTGTATGAAGACACGAAGGACTTTATCTGGAGATGTGGAGCGTGTTAGAGGCCTGGAATATCAATTCAAGAGATGCCATACCACTAACCAACAACCTCCGGATCAAGTTCTTCGATGTTTGGGGAATTGACTACATGGGACCATTTCCAAAGTCAAAAGGCTATGAGTACATCTTGGTGGTAGTTGACTATGTCTCTAAGTGGTTTGAAGCCATGTCATGTAGAGCTGCTGATGCAAAGAACTCCAAAAAGATGTTTGAAGAAATAATAATTCCAAGATTCAGAGTTCCAAGGATGGTGATTAGTGATGGAGGCACTCATTTCACTGACAAGAACTTTCACAACTACTTGTCAAGACATGGGATCCATCACAACATTGCTACTCCATATCACCCCTCAGACAAGTGGCCAAGCAGAAACATCAAATAAACAAATCAAGAATATTCTGTAGAAGACAGTCAATGAGATGGGGACTACATGGAAGGATAGACTACCCGATGCACTATGGGCCTATAGAACACCTATAAACACCAATGGGGATGACACCATATCAATTGGTCTATGGAAAGACCTACCATCTACCTATTGAGCTAGAATTCTAGCTCATTGGGCTATCAAGTGATGGAACATGGACTTTGAAGCCGTAGGAACTAAAAGGAAGATGCAACTCTCTGAGTTGGATAAATGGCGTGAAAAAGCATATCATAATGCCAAGATATACAAGGAGAGAACAAAGAGATGGCATGATAAGAGGATCAAGAAGGAGTTCACCCTAGGAGATAAGGTATTACTTTTTAATTCTAGGTTTAAATTATTCAGGCATGGAAAACTTCGATGCAAATAGGAAGGGCCATTCTGGGTGATAAGCACTTAGTCGCATGGAACGGTAACCCTTCAAATGACAAAGGTACATTATTTAAGGTAAATGACCACCATCTCAAGATCTTTCTAGAACCTAAAAAACTACCTGAGGATTTAGATGAGGTAGATTTTCTGATTTTACCATAAATTACACCACTGCCATCCTCCGTAATGTTTTGTAACATGAAAATATACTTTTCAGGATTAGATAGGAGATAGAAACCACCACAAGAAAAATCACCTAGAGACCCCAACATGTGGGGCCGGCCGGCCCCACCTAGAGGCCACCTGGCCCATTGCTAGCGCCTCTCGCATCCTGTCAACTCTCTCATGTCTTCTAGATCCTTCCTCTTCGCAATCCCATAGTTATTCGAAGCATTCTGTTTTCCTCGTTACGAGCCCACATATGGATTGATCTTGACCCCGGCTGCAAGTTGAACCCCCTATATAAATGAGCCCCTGTCTGCCTCCATTTCCATCCCATCAAAGCTTTCTCCTTCCAATAGCAACAAAGCTCTCATCCTCTCTAGTTCCCATGGTCGACAAGCAAATCATCCCCTATGGAGACGATCTTAACAAGAAGCCTAACGTGCTTGCACTGATCGTCGTTCCCCTAGAAGTCACCCCATTTGCTCAAATCAATCCTACTACACCCAAGCCATTCGCCACCCACTAATCGCTCTGCCGCCACCGCCGCTACATCTTGAAGGAAAGCCTCTCCAACAAGAGCCAAAGCTAGATGCCTAGAAGCTTTTCAAGGTGACAAAGGAAATCAACCGTCTTCCATTGAAGGATCATGAGGAGCTAACTGGACTGAAGACCAACAAATTTGGAGATATTACTTGTGCAAAGTATAAGTTGGTCACCCCTCGTACCACCATTGATGGAGTCCGGGCTATGCTAGAGCAGATCGAGGTTGTTCCTCCCAAGAGAAAGGCAACATCACCACCTATTCTAGAGGTTGAGAAGCATCCAAGGATGACCATAGCTCTCTTAGAAAAGGAGATTGAAGATCTGAGTGATGTTATCTATACCTTAGAGCAAAGGATCGATGAGGAACATGTCTACCGCAAGAGTCTACAACACGATTTAAACACTTTGAATCATTTTGTTGCTAAAATGAAGAAATGAGAATTAGGTAGTCATTTTGATAAGGTATAGGTGTTAGGTTAAAGTGTGTGATATCCTGTGTTTAGGTTTGTCGCTTAGCTCAGATGGTTAAAAGATTATGTTAGGTTAGTTAAAGTTTGTGCTTAGTTTGTGTTTGTGTAATAAAGTGCCTTATTAAAATTAATGGAGTCATATTATTACCTGCTCTCTATTTCTTTTGGATATGTGTTTGTCTTTACATGTTGTGCAGAAAGTTATACAGGGAAATAAGTGTGGGGAGACACATAATTTAATCAGAAAAATCATGAAATTTGGAAAAGTAATGAGTCAAGAACCATGTACAATGAAGCTAGCCTCGAGCAGACCCTAGAGTGGGTTGCCCAGCCTCCTCTATGGGGCCACCCGACCCATCACTACACCGCCTTGCCTCATGCTTTGTCCACAGTCAGGTTTGCAGCCCATACACTCTATTTTCATATGTTTTGCTTTCCATTTCAAACTGAATTGAAAATCACTTGATAAAACAACTAAAAACCAGAGGAAAGATTATTTCAGTCATGACTTAATCATAGACTCATGTAACTCTTTTCTTGGAAGTCTTGCTACTATTGAGAACTTATTATTAGGGACCCCATGTTACTTAAGTTGTTGTGGAATAAGATATAGTAGAATAATGAGAACTTGATCCTTGATGTCTTGTTATTGGAGAATTTTATTTCAAAAAGTTAAAAGAATAGCTACACCTCTCCTTTGTGGTAAGTAATGTCCCACCAGAGCCAAACAGGATATATAGACTAGGAAAACCTTATACATATACTACTTGTCATGGTGTTGAGTTTGGTCAAACCTTATGACTGTTGTTGAGAAACTTATCATGCTCTCAAGATCAAGATCACATACACTTCACATATATGTGCTGCTCCTACACTGGGAGTACGCAACAACATGTTTCCATCCACCCAAAAATGTTCTACCCCTACACTGGGAATAGACACAAAAAAATATGATTGTTAGGATAAATGCTCCAAGTTCTTGTAAATGTCTCTCTTGAAAAGTTTCAATTACAGAAAAAGAGGCTTAGGCTATGCAAAAGTTATTCATGAAAAGAAAAGGTATTGAAAAAACTAGACAAGTGTCTGAGATATTGAAAACAATGGGTACTTAGATGCTCGCCTGAAAAAAAGAGAGATGAATAAGATAGCCCATGTTTTCTTGCAAAAAGTATTTTCAAAGTTTTAATCAAGAGAGATATGTTTTAAGGAGCATAGTAGAATTAGGATAGCCACCATATACATATCCACACACATGCAAATCTTGATCTAAGAGTATGACATTTTTCTCCTTGGATCCTTGTTTTGACTTTACAATATATGCAATGCAAATATGTTCTTACATTTATGCCTACTTGAGCTCCACATAAGCTTTTAGAAGTAGGCAAGAAGGCAAAGTCATTAATGCCCTGGTGAGGATCCAAAAATACTACATATACAGAGGGATTTGAGAGTACTACAAAAGGAGAAGGTAAGCTATGTTTTGTTTTAAAAAATCTTAAAATGTTTCTCCAATGGACTTGACTAAAGGAAGATGGTGATTTGTTTCAAGCTGTTCCATTCTTCAACTGCCCAAAGTTTCATGGTAGACACTTTGAATCCCATGGTGTAAGTATGACTGGGAATGGTTTTATGTTGATGCCTTGTCCTAAGGTTATGTCTTGAGTAATCCACCCTTTTATCGAGGACGAGTAAAAGCCTAAGTGTGGGGAGCTTGTTGACAATAGTTACACTCATCACAAACCATCAATGTAACTTGCATAAATGGCTAAAATGGATCACCAACATAGACTTAGGGCTTTAAACTAACAAATTTCATGAGTTTTGGTGAATCTGTATTTCCAGAAGGATTTAATCAGAAAACTGTCAAAAGAGACCTATTCGTCAAAGGAAATCACAGAATTCCACCGCAGGATCAACGTGGGAAGGTTCCAAAATACTCTAGGAGGCTCTCCACCAAAGCAAGACTTGACCCACGGACATGTGGGGTCGGCTGGTGCCACCTAGAGGCCGTTTGGCCCATGTGGGCCCCACCTATCATCCACTTTGTTATGTCTATTCTCCACCGCTTCGTAGGATGCATCTCAGCCGTTATTTCAAGTTGGTTTGATCCAAGGGCTGAGCATTGATGCTTTGGCCTATATATACCTTCCTACACCTCCCCCCAAAAACCCTAATTCATTACCATGTTCAAATCCTGAGAGCTGAGTAGCCAGAAACACTAATTCATATGTCCACCAGGATCAGGGCTAGCAATCAAGAGAAGGTTAGTCCTCGATAGGATCTAGTCTTGTATTAGAGATATAGAGATAGAGTGAGAGGGAAGAGATTTGGAGGAGCCTGGGCCTGATGATGCTCTCTCTATGGCTTATACCCTACTAGAATCAAGTTCTTCTTGAGCTTGCTTCTGAGATTGCTCTAGTAATCGACTTCTAATTCAAGTAAGCATCTTGTTTATATTATTCTTTAGGTTTGCGACTCTCTTTTGAGTACTTTAATCCTTGTAGCTCTTGGGTTAAAGTAGTATTCATAGTGTAAGTGTGGTGCTTAGACTCGGTTACTCATGGATGTACCCTATTTTCTAGATTGGTGGTACTCGTGAGGGTGACTCTTATAGCCTCGTTGAATCCTCTATAGTCCACCTCCCTTTAGTAGGCCAAGCAGGACTTTGTTACTATAGGAAATATACTCTACTTGTGTTTTCTCTAGTAATATCCCCAGAATTGAATAATAGAAGACAAAGCTTACCGAAGTTAGAACTAAAAGACCTTAGCAGTCTCTTCTATGCTCCTATTATCGATCCTTGGTTGTGAAGTTGGGTTAAGTTGGAATTAGTTACTCTCACCTCTGTTCCTTTGGGTTTGATATAAAACTGGGTTACTCTCGGTGAAGTGCTACAATGGTATAATATCTATGCGCTTGCGGATTATTCTATGTTCATTAATCACCTTTTCGTTCTTGCTAGTTGTGCTTGTTGCAAGTAACATATGATCACATTTGAGTTTTCACCATTTTTTGTAACAATCTGTATTTTCAATTCGCACTTCGTGACCAAACATGTTATGTGCCAAACAATCTTTTCTACCATAATAGGACAGTCCGACCATCAAAAATTTGAGACAGCCGGACCATACCTTAGCAGTACTCTAACTTCTTATGCCCACAATAGGATAGTCTGGCCACCTTATAAATGACAAGGGCGAACAATAGTAGTGTTGTCCGTGCAGCCCTTTGTCTTGCACATGAAATATCAAGAGCCAAGGGACACTCGCTGCCACTAGAGTGTACAATTTGTGTGTCTATAGATCTTATACAAATAGGAATACCACCCAAGGCACTATGGTGTGCCCTGCAACCTTATTGAGTTTGTCGTTACTGGCACACGACTTCTTGTTAGAGGCGAACATTTCGTGCATGATGTGTACAAGCATGTACACTACTATGGCATTGTCGACTATAGACTCAGTCTTATGCACCCATAGCATGATCCTGCACAAACTTCGTCCCCACTACGCATCCCAATACTCTCCGTCACATGACTACTTCAAAATCACGGCCACTATACGGTCAAACTCTTTCCATCTCCCTAGCCCTATTTCTCTATAAGTAATGTCTACCTAAACCATGGCTAGTATTCATGCTACTCAATATTTCTCAAGATTGATCAACCATTTATGTTTCTAAAAAAATTATTATAAAAATATATTATGTGATTCAATTAATGGTAACTACCTTGTACATTTATGTTTCCAAATAAATATATTATGAACATATATCATATGATTAAATTGATGGTAACTACCATGTATCATAAATGTTAGTAACATTTCCTGTATGTTTGCTCATAGTTCAAAGCATTTGACATTTTAATAAATCGAGAGTTGCATTGATTATGGTGGGGTGAGAGTTTTGTGTTTCGCGTGTTTGGTGACTAAACATTAGTGGAAAAAGGTGTGTAGGTATTGGTTTTGGTCCTAATAGTACAAAGTAACAAGTTTAACCATAGACCAACCAACCACGCACTACACCATGATCCACTTTTCCCTACAATCATGTGTTGGTAAATCAAGGGTTTTCCCAATGAGTAATGTGTTGGCAATTCTTTACCTTTTTAGCGTCACTTGAAGTGTCAGCAATAGTAATATAAGGCTACAGCTTATATGTCGGCGTTTCTCCTTCCAACACATAAAGTGTCGGCGAAAGTTTTTAGACCAAAAAAGTGTCGTCCTAGCCTACCTAAACAACTGTCGAAGTGTCGGCGAAGGGGTACGCACTGTGGGCGGGAGACCACGCGCCAAAATAGTACTGTGCGCAGGAGCTAAAAGGCTAAACTTTTTTTTGATCTAGAAAACGCTTCATACGTCTCTTGCTCCCTTCCCCTTTCCACTCACACAGGCACCGCACGCCACCATAACTCCGCCGTTGGGCGCCGCCAGTAGGGCTTCGCTGCCGGGCGTCGCTAGGAGCCGCTGCCTCCTAATCCCGCTAGGAGCCGCTGCCTCCCAATCCCGCCTCCTAACCCCTAACGCCCAAATCGCCGCCTCCCAATCCCGCCAGCACCACCTCCCAATCCTGTCGCCCAAATCACCGCCTCCCAATCCCACCAGCGCCGAAGTCATCCCTGGCCAGAGCCCTATAACCTACAGCAGTAGTCCCCCGCCGCCGAATCCAACGGATGGCACCACCCCAGCCACCCGTCGCCCTAGCCCACCGTCACCCTAGCCCACCGCCGGCCAGCAAGAGCGGTGCTGCCGCTGCATCCCCATTCCCCTCCACATCCAAGTGCGTCATCTCCGCATCCCCTTCCTCTCATCCCCATTCCCCTGCATGCTAGGGTTTCGACATAGCTTACTTTTTTTGTTTTTTTTCTTGGTTGCAGAATGGAGTAGACAGAGGTGAGAAAGGCTACAAAGATTCAAGGTTTGGGTTGCTTCTCTTGCCCACCATCTCTTCCCCTCTTTGGAGAATCAATTTAGATGTGATGTTTACTGCCTTAGTTGATTTTGCAGAGGAACCAGTAGGATTCAAGATCTTGTACACAACACAATCAAGACCTTCTACTATCATTGCTTGATTGGTATGCTTTCCTTTTCTTATGAACTTTGTCTCTGCATTTGGCTTAGAATTGTAGGTTGTGTGTGATCTGTGATGTGATGCTTGTGGTGAGATAATTTTTTAGCATCAAGTGTGGTGAAATTGATTTAATTTGGACAATTGTTTGGCATGATCTTTATTTTTTTGTTGAATAACCCAATCTGAACTAAATGATTTTTTATTTTGGGAGTAATATTTCACTCTTTTGACACTGCATTTTGTAAAAGGTGCGTCATGGATAAAACATGGATGGATCAGCCTAGGTATATAATAAACCTGTGACAATATACTAGAATCTGCATGCATAGGGTGTTTGGTCTGATATCTTGATCATCATTTGTAGGCAAACCATTGTGTATAGAGAAGGAGTGGATATGTTTTTAGAGTTTGCCTTTAGTAATTCAGCAAAAGGAAATCATATTTTGTGTCCCTGCCAGGCATGCAAGAACTCTTGTTGGAGGGTCTATAGTATTGTACTTGAGCACTTGATATGTGCGGGATTTACAGATGGGTATATAACATGGGTGAATCATGGTGAACCTAGTTCCAGTTTTTTCACAAATAGCAGCCAACATGAAAGGGTAGAAGTAGGGGACCCAAATGAAGAGGATGACATTTCTGGTTTACTTCAAGACATAGCTGGGGGTTTAGATGTCCAGGGGGACTTAGAAGTAGACAACATGAAGCAGCATGATGAGGATGTGGAAGCTTTTTACAAAATGGTAGAAGATGCTGGCAAGGAGCTATATCCAGGTTGCAAGTACTCGAAGCTACGTTTCATTGTAAGATTACTGCACATCAAATTCGTTGGGTGATGGAGTAACAAAAGCTTCGACATGCTATTAGAGTTACTTAAGGATGTCTTACCTGAAGAGTCATCACTTCCTAAAAACTTTAATGCTGCTAAAAATGGCAAAAGGTGTAGGACTTAGTTACGTGAAAATTCATGCATGTGAGAATGATTGCATACTGTTTTGGAAGGAGCATGCGAAGAAAGATGTATGTCCAAAATGTGATACTTCAAGATGAAAATCAGAAAAAAGTAGTCCTAGTGGAAAACATGTGCATAGGGTTCCTAGGAAAGTTCTGCGTTACTTCCCTATAAAGAAAAGGCTGCAATGGTATTTTATGTGCTCAAAAACAGCAAGTGACACAAGGTGGCATGATGAAAGACGCGCACAAGATGGTTTGTTGAGGCATCCTGCTGATGCTCCTTTCTGGAAAGATTTTGACTCTAAGCATCCAGTATTTTCATCAGAGAGTCGAAATCTTAGACTAGCTGTAGTTAGCGATGGCTTTAATCCTTTTAGGACCATGAAATCAACTTATAGCATTTGGCCTGTTATTTTGATCCCATACAACCTTCCACCTTGGAAGTGTATGAAGCAATCAAATTTCATCCTATCCTTGTTGATCCCTGGACCTAAGGCACCTTGTGGTGATATGGATGTCTTTCTTGAGTCGCTGGTTGATGATATGGTAGAAATGTTTGTTCATGGTGTAAGAACATATGATGCTTCTAAGCGTGAACCCTTCCAACTGCGTGCTGCCATAGTTTGCACCATATCTAATTTTCTAGGTCTAGGTTATTTGGTGGCATGTGTCACTTTTGGCAAAGTTGCATGTCCTGAATGCCACTTAGATACATGTTCTTTCCAACTAAAAAAGGGAGGCAAGTGTGTCTACATGGGCCATCGTAGATTCTTAGATGCCGAACACAAGTTTCGGTTTGATGCAGATTCATTTGATGGTACCACAAAACTTAGGCCAGCACCTAGACCTCTTAGTGGAGAGGAAATATTGGAGCTGACAGCCAATATATGCACAACCTTCGGAAAGGACCCAGTAACCAAGAAAGCCAACCAAGCGTCAGTGCAATCCAACTATAGAGGAGCCATCCAAGCGAAAACGCAAGAAAGTTAATGAGCCACCAACTATTTGGAAAAGAAAATCCATTTGGTTTAAGTTGCCATAATGGAAAGACCTACTTCTATGGCATAATTTTGATATTATGCACATAGAAAAGAATGTGTGTCAGAATATTATTGACACACTTTTGGACACCGATGGAAAATCCAAGGATAACTTAAATGCTCGCTTAGACATCTAGAAACTTGGCATTAGAAGTGATCTTCATCCTATTAGTGTAGAAGATAACTTTTATTTACCTCCAGCACAGTTTACAATGAGTCCTGATGATAGGGAAGCATTTTTGCCAAGTATTGAAGGATGTGAAGTTCCCAGACGGTTATGCATCTGATATGCATCATAATGTGCAAGTTAAGGAGAAGAAGATAATTGGATTAAAGAGCCATGACAACCACATATTGTTGCAGCACTTACTTCCCATTGCTGTTCGGAATATACTGCCAAAAAGAGTAAGTGCAGCACTAATTCGTGTGAGCAATTTCTTCAAGAAGATCTACTCACCCACTATTCATATCAGTGATATGCAAAAACTAGAGGCTGAAATAGCTGAGACACTAAGTGTCCTTGAGACTATATTTCTACCATCTTTTTTTGATATCATGGTTCATTTGATGGTGCATCTACCTGCTCAAGCAAGACTTGCTGGTCCTATACACTATCATAGCATGTGGGCAGTAGAGAGGTACCAAACTATTTTCAATTGCTATTGAACATATTTGTAGTTAGATTCCACGCTAAAACTGTTACTTCATAGGTATTTGATGAAGTTGAAGGGCTCTGTTCGTACTAGAAGTCATCCAGAGGGATCAATTTGTGAGGCCTACAAATTTGATGAGAGTCTTACTTTCTGCTCCAAATTTTTGAAAGGCTATGAGACAGGACAAGTAGGAAATGGTGAAAGTATGGACTGTGAAATATGTACTACACCATTCTTCCAAAGCATAGGGCAAGCTTTGAGTGGCAAGTGCACTATATCCATAGAATACAAGACTTGGGTTCAAGCACATAGATATGTATTGTTCAACTATGATAAGATAGAACCATACTTGAAGTAAGCAATCCACACAACTTGGCACATTGCATTTCTCGTGTTCTTATCTATAAATTTCTCAATGGGTACCACACCTTTGCAGCAAACATGTGGAGTACCTTTCCTCGATTGGTCACCACAATCAGCGACAAATGACTCGTATCCATCATGAAACGTTTCATGATTGGTTTAGAAAGCATGTAAGTAAAGGCATGATTAACATGTTCTATTCAGATCTAATACAGTTAAATTAACTAGACATAATGTGATATTTACAGGTGGAAGGGTTAGTTGAAAGTGGTGTAGAAGTACCAGAAGAGATACATATTTTGGCAAATGAACCTTTCATGATTGCAACAACATACAATAGCTATGCAATTAATGGATTTAAATTCCATACATTCTCCTATGATGAGGGTAGACCAGTTCAAGGTAGTGGAGTAGCTTTGGTTGCCTAGACCTCTTGCTTTGAAAATGGAAACAATGTAGACCTAGTTATGACAAACAAGATATACTATGGCATCATCAAAGAAATCATTGAGTTAAACTATCGCAACAAAGGAAACATAGTTTTGTTTAAATGTGATTGGGTGGACAATCGCATTCCAGATAAATGGGTAAAAAAAGATCAATTTGGGGTTACAAGTGTTAATCTAAAGCATTTATTCAATACTGGAGAAAATATGTTAGATGAACCTTTTATCTTGGCATCACAAGCTATACAGGTTTACTATGTTAAGGAAGGTCCTGAATCAGATTGGTATGCTGTTGCCCAATCAAAACCACGCGATCTTTATGATATGGCGATTGAAAATGAAATACATAACCCAATGCCTGATTTGGATGCAAATGTTGATCTCAGTGGTCTTTTTGGAGATGTTGTACATGTAAGGACTGATATAGATGGGGTCATTGTTGCTGAAAGAAAGAGGAAGTAAGTCTGAAACACCATCAATTGTTGTTGGTGCTATACAGAATTTTCTTTGACATAATTGCTTTGTTGGTCTGAACTAATTATTGATGCTTACATAGTTGAACTACTATTTTATGAGAATCCTGTACTAATTCATTTTTGTTTTTTTCAGGATAAACAATGTCAAAAGCAAGGGGAAAAAGAAAATCCATGGAGCCAACTGATTATGAAAATGGCATGGAGCCAAATGTTTATGAATCTGAAAGGAATGAAAACATCAGGCTAAGGGTGCAGAAAATGCAAGAACTAAATATTCAAGCTACTGCACAACAACTTAGCTCAATGCATCAAACAAACAAAAATAAAAAGGTATGTATTCCCATGAATCTAAAATATATGTTCTCAAAGAATTCTGTGAAGTGTCTATGGAAATCTGAACTAATTGTGTCCCCAAATGTAGACCCGAACTCCTATTGAGGCAACTGGACGTAACTTACGATCTGGCTCTAGAATAAGTGATGCACATGTTGATATGCAAGCTATGAATGAACATCCTGAGAATCAACTTAATGAAGGTATTCATCTCTATGTTGTGACAACTAATAATGCAATGCATCATGCATACCTAAGTTGGGTGTACTATGCTGTATTTGTTTTCTAGATGTTCCCGAACAGCCCAAAAAATGTTTGAGGACCTACTACAAAGGCTGATATCTATGCAAGGTAAAATAAGCCTAAACTCCAATTGGAAGTCAATGCGTGTGGTCAACCTTGCGGACCATCAGGCACTAGATTTGCTAACTTCATTGGAACACTTGTGAGAACAAAGGGTTTCCCAATTGCACATGATGATTGGAGGAAGGTCTGTCCACGCAAAAAGTATAAGCTTTGGATAGATGCACAAGTAGTGAAATTGGTTGCAAATCTACCTAGTGCAGTCATGTGATTGAGTCCTAACTTATTATTTGTGTGTTGTATAGCTATATTGGCAAGTAGACAACTGTGTCTTCAATTGGTTTATGAAGACAGCAGCTATGAAGTGGAAGGAGTTTAAAGCAGAATTGAAAAAGGTGTATGATGATGACATGGAAGATGATGAACTGTTTGCTCTGTGCGATGACAGAGTTCATATGGATGATTGGAAGTGGCTAGTTAATCATTGGAGGTCTCCGGAGGCAGCTGTAAGCTACAAATTACTCGCTCATTTTCATAATGTATGTGGCACAGAATTTTAAACATGAAATAATTTGGTAGGCCCGTTCTTTGAGGGGAAAAGCAAACCATTCAAAGTTGACCCAAATCCATACAACTGGGGTAAGAGTCATGCACGTGTTGGTAATGAAATGGTATGCAACGTCTATTTTTAGTTTGTTTTCCTTTTTCTTCATATCCTGTAACTACAATAACATATATATGGTTTAGGGTGAGGAGCTAGGGCATCCCCCTCGTAGAGATGAATTGTTTATCAAAACTCACACACACAAGAATGGAGTACCTCATAAAGGAGCTGCAACAACAATTGTAAGTGTGATAAACCTATACTTCAAGATGCAGAATCTATTTTTGCTTGCTGCAATAACCTAAAGGAGTTGCGAATCTATTTTTGCTTGCTGCAGAATGCACTTCAAGATGCAATTAGAGATAATCCTGTACTGAGAGACAAGAGTATCCAGGAAGGTGATGCTTATTCCTATGTTTGTGGGGCAGAGAAGAATGGATATGTTTGTGTTGTGGGTTTGGGGCCAAGTCTAGTAGATTTGGAAATGCCTGGAGCTAGAAAATACACATCAACAAGGCTTCAAATGGAGATAGAAGCTCGTCGACAATCTGATAAGAGAGTGGAAGATCTAACAAATCGTCTGGACATAATTCAAGAAACTCTAGATAGATTGCTGCAGCAACGGAATGCCAATAGCACTCCCCATGGATCTAATAGTGCACCACAGGTGGTAACTGTTAACCTTTATCTCTTACATTTTTCTCTTTGGCAGTGCAATAATTGTTCAATGGTTTTTACTTTGATTTAGAGCTTGAGGGCTACACCAACCTATCATGATGAAGAAGTACATGAAGAAGAACAAGAACAAGATGCTAGATCATATGCAGGGGATGATATGGCTGATATGCACTTATATGATGATGATGACTTTTTGAGTAGACGAGTGGTCCTTCGAGAGGAGCAACATAATGAGGTAATTTCCTTTGTGTTCTTGCTACGCCTTTAAGCTGAATCAGACCATATTGCATTGGTATTGGTATTTTTACCCTACTAAAATATATTTTATGCTTTAGGGTGGCAGAGATGTGATACTATATAATGTAGTAAGGCCCTATGAAGTTGCTGTGGCAAAGGCTACCGTTCAAACAAAGAACCCAAGGGCTATTGTTGGGGGTACTGCTCTTGGCGTGCAATTCTATGAAGTGGTTGTTAACCATGTGTTTATTAGGAACGCTATACTACCCCATCCATACGAAGGTGTCACCACCATTCTAGAGGCTCGTGGGAGATGCATTGCTTGGCCACATGACAGAGTAATGGTCTAACCTCTTTATATTCTTGAAAAAAATGATCATTATATTTTGCTGATTAGTAATATATTTGCAGATGAAGGATGACAAGAAGTCATTGCAGCAGTCAAAAGGTGGTGGCACAGCTTGAAGGTATTTTACTTGAACATTTTGATGTATATATTTAGCTAGCAGAGGAAGCCATAACTATTTGTTAATTGCATTGGTTAATTGCAACTGTTCTTGGAAGTTAAACATGGTTCTAGTAATCTGTTTTGTGTTGTATGAACATGGAACACCTTGAGAAATGGCAACTCGTAGTCTCACTGTAGTCTGTTTCATAGTAGTCTCATGCCCTAGACACCTTGAGAAATGGCAACTTGTAGTCTCACAATAGTCTGTAGGCTTAGTGTCTGCCTTCACTCCAGCGATCCCTACCTGTACGTTTTCAGAGAGCATGTCGATTGCCTTACCCTGGTATAGAAATCTGGAGGCGAAAACGCATCGAAATGAGTCTTGCTGAAATCCATGTGCCACCCATCTCCCATATATACTTTTACCTGCTAGGACATCACAACAGATTTGATTTAGGTATATGCTGGACTAGCTCGATTGAGAAAACTCAGTTGTCAAAGTCTAGGAAACATACACCTACCTTAAGAGTTTTCTTCACTGGAAAACTACCTTTGGGGTCGAATACTTCCCTGTTTGGACCTGTCGTTAGCAAGAAGTCAGGTTTTTTAACATACCCACAGCCCCCATTGGCTCTGAAAAAATCCTTGCATCAACCGGAGCGCATATTTATACTATGCGAGTATAAAAACATGAAGAAAGTGGAAATTACTGGCAATCTTATGATTGATTAATGTTGATAGTGTTAGGGATAAATGATTTTGTATTTTCAACTAACAGATAGCATGTGTTGCCTATCTTTTGTACGGAGCTACGGAATTCAGCCTTTTATTGAATTATCATGTGTGTCCTGTAACCTTGGCAACACTGTAGTTCCTTTTCCCCCATTTTTTCACATTAGATACTGTAAGACTACAATATAAACTTGCTAGATCACTATGGACTAAAAGAGAGGAATAGGATTCAATGGCATAAGCAAGACATTGAGATTATAAAACCCACAAAAGCGATCTTATAACAACTCAATACCAAATCTTCTAGTATTCTTGTGGACTGGAATGAATAGGGCCTTTTGGTTTGCCAGCTTGGATGGTGATCAGTTTCCTATACTCACAGGCAGTGTCCTGCTTAAATTTGGGATCATCCTCGTCGGAATCTTCCTCATCTTGCTCATCCAGTTCATCCTATTTATGGAAATAAGTTTATCTCATGGTTAAACAGGGAAAAAATATGTTCCAGTTCAAATTGCATCAGAAAAATAAAAACGGTATCAGTATTCAGTAATTTATTTATTATAAGACTTATCATGATATTACAAAATACGATCCAAAAGAAACAGAAAGGCAAATTGCATATTTTTTATCGAATACGTATGAGAGCTGCATGTTATTTCACTAGAGAAGAAGAAAGGCTAAATCATACAGCACTTGCCCACATGCTAGGAATAGATTTTTTGTGAATGAAATGATGCACTAGAACATTGAACATCTGTAGGGAGAGAAAAGAAACAAATGGAAAGGACATAGATGGACCTGTACCTGTTCTGGAACTTCAAATATAAAATGTTCATTCCACTTAGCACAGTGGGTCAGTAACCCAGTAGTTTCCATAGGTTTTACACATCTTGTCCTGGCACTCTGTGGGAACACTTTGTGCTGGTCAGAAGCATGGCTTCCAATAAGTAAACGTAAAGCATAGAAGTAGCTGTGACCATTGCCGTCATCTATGATAGGCAAGCCCTGACATGGAGAAAAAGAAAAGAAGCTGTAATATTCATACAGAAAAAAAAAATATATGCATTTGCAGAATGAGACAAGTTCAAGTACAACCTTAGACTCAAAGATCTATACAACAACATAATATCTTGATTCTGTTGAATTGGATAACACATTTAGTTTATCCGAAAATTTGGGAGGCAGCAGCAACAACGAAACTTTGCTCTCATGCTACAAAAGCTCAATAATGTTTTCACTGTCTTCCAATTTTTTCTTAAGATAAACATCACATCCTAATTTGTTCTAAAAAAACCGCTCTCTGGAAATCATCTTCATTCAATGCAGAGTATGAAGAATCATTAGCTTTTTTCATGTTTTCAATAGTGTCCTGTAACAGTGTCCTGCCATTTTGTTTATCCATACTGTGCATTTCATATTAGGAGTTAATGTACATAGCACATTGCACTGACATTTCATATTTTTTTCATGTTAGGTACTATGTGGTGTTGCAAGTATTTTGGATTGGCAAGCTTTTGAGGTTCGATCAAAGAGATGTTACATGTTCTGTAGAGTGGCAGCAACCATATGTGCACGAAGCTGGTGTTCAAGTATTTTGGAGTGGCAGCAACCATATGTGCACGAAGCTAGTGTTCAAGTATTTTGGAGTGGCAACAAGTGTCCGAGAATTGCTGCCGGACGACATGAATTGCAGTCCTTGTCTATTGATCACCTAGCTTTAGTCATAACCAATTAATACAAGACTTGTACTATGTCTATACTGTTTGTAACTGATCACTAATCTATATGGCTCTATGCACTATGATCATCACTTGACCTGCTATATATATATATATATATATATATATATATATATCAAGTTGGTGTATGGACAGAAGATCTAATATATTATTTATACAAAAATCAAGTGAATTTGTTCAATGTGATGACTTCTATATATGAGCAAAAATGGATATGTCAAATTATTTTAATTGTAATTATATATATGCAGTTTTGCCGATAGTTTTTTTTGGCAGGGTATGGTTTGGAAAATACCTTGGAAATGGTTTGGCCAACATATAAACTGTCGGCAAAGGTCTTAACTATCGGTGTAGGTCTTAACTATCGGCAAAGGTTTCAACTGTCGGCATAGGTAGACCATTTGCCTACACATAAAGTGTCGGGAATTCTATTAACTGTCGGCAAAAGTTTCGCCAACGGCTTCTAGCGTGACTGTTTGTAAACTATCGATAAAACTTTTTGCGGCAGGTTATCTGTCGGCAAAGGTGCCCTTTGCCTACAATAGAAAGTGTCGGCAAAAGTATGTTGTGTTATAGTGACGATTGACGAATAGTTGCCGAACTCGTTATGCCCATGATAGGACAGTCCGACCACC
Organism: Miscanthus floridulus; assembly: GCF_019320115.1. Classification (NCBI taxonomy): domain Eukaryota; kingdom Viridiplantae; phylum Streptophyta; class Magnoliopsida; order Poales; family Poaceae; genus Miscanthus; species Miscanthus floridulus. The sequence continues at coordinate 28,858,899 of NC_089590.1, read as the reverse complement.
TTATAAATGACAAGGCCAGACTATGGTGGTGTTGTCCGGCAAGCCCCATGTCTCGCACAAGAAATATCAATGGCCAAGGGAAACTCACTGCCACTAGAGTGTACAATTTGTGTGTCTATAGATCTTATACAAATAGGAATACCACCCAAGGCACTATGGTGTGCCCCGCAACCTTATCGAGTTTGTCATTATTGGCACACGACTTCATGTTAGAGGCAAACATTCCGTGCACGATATGTACAACCACGTACACTGCTATGGCATTATGGACTATAGACTCAGTCTTATGCACCCATAGCATGATCCTGCACGAACTCTGTCCCCACTACACGTCCCAATACTCCGTCACATGAAATCACGGCCACTATACGGTCAAATGCTTTCCATCTCCCTATCCCTGTTTCTCTATAAGTAATATCTACCTAAACCATGGCTACTATTCATGCTACTCAAGATTGATCAACCATTTATCTTTCCAAAAAAATTATTATGAAAATATATTATGTGATTCATTTAATGGTAACTACCTTGTACATTTATGTTTCCAAATAAATATATTATGAACATATATCGTATGATTAAATTGATGGTAACTACCTCGTATCATAAATGTTAGTAAGCTTTCATGTATGTTTGCTCATAATTCAAAGCATTTGACATTTTAATAAATTGAGAGTTGCATTGATTATGGTGCGGCGAGAGTTTTGTGTTTTGCATGTTTGGTGACTAAACATTAGTGGAAAAAGGTGTGTATGTCCTGGTTTTGGTCCTAATAGTACAAAGTAACAAGTTTAACCGTAGAACAACCAACCACGATCGACGAATAGTTGCCAAACTCATTATGCCCATGATAGGACAGTTCGGTCACCTTATAAATGACAAGGCTGGACTATGGTGGTGTTGTACGCCTAGCCCTATGTCTTGCACATGAAATGTCAAGAGCCAAGGGACACTCGCTGCCACAAGAGTGTACAATTTGTGTGTCCATAGATCTTATACAAATAGGAATACCACCCAAGACACTATGGTGTGCCCCGCAACCTTATCGAGTTTGTCGTTACAGGTACACGACTTCATGTTAGAGGCGAACATTCCATGCACAATATGTACAAGCAAGTACATTGCTATGGCATTGTGGACTATAGACTCAGTCTTATGCACCCATATCATGATCCTGGATGAACTCCATCCCCACTACGTGTCCAATACTCTCCGTCACATGACTACTTCTTCAAAATCATGGCCACTATACGTTCAAACGCTTTCCATCTCCCTAGCCCTGTTTCTCTATAAGTAATGTCTACCTAAACCATGGCTACTATTCATGCTACTCAATATTTCTCTAGATTGATCAACCATTTATGTTTCCAAAAAAAATATTATAAAAATATATTATGTGATTCAATTAATGGTAACTACCGTGTACATTTATGTTTCCAAATAAATATATTATGAACATATATCATATGATTAAATTGATGGTAACTACCTCGTATCATAAATGTTAGTAAGCTTTCATGTATGTTTGCTCATAGTTCAAAGCATTTGACATTTTAATAAATCGAGAGTTGCATTGATTATGATGCGGCGAGAGTTTTGTGTTTCGCGTGTTTGGTGACCAAACATTCATGGAAAATGGTTTGTAGGTATTGGTTTTGGTCCTAATAGTACAAAGTAACAAGTTTAACCATAGACCAACCAACCATGATTGACAAATAGTTGCCAAACTCGTTATGCCCATGATAGGATAGTCTGGCCACCTTATAAATGACAAGGCCGGACTATGGTGGTGTTGTACGGCCAACCCTATGTCTCGCACATGAAATATCAAGAGCCAAGGGACACTCGCTGCCACTAGAGTGTACAATTTGTGTGTCTATAGATCTTATGCAAATAGGAATACCACCCAAGGCACTATGGTGTGCCCCGCAACCTTATCGAGTTTGTCGTTACTAGCACATAACTTTAAGATTACTCTAGGTAAAAGGACTAACACTAAGATTAGACTTAGTACAACTGGAAGCAAGTTTGTTTTGTTGGCTGCATCCAAATAGTTGTAGTTACCTCCTACATGAAGTGGTAAGTATAGCACCACCATGTCTAGTACCAGGAGTTGTACTTACAAGCAATGGTAATTACTAACATTACATTAACTTCAAAATTGTCCAAACTAAAAAAGAAATGACTAAAGCTTGAGCTAAGATAATGACATGCATGACATCAAATGCACTCTGCCTCGTCTTCTTATCAGGTGTTGTAGGCTCAAGTGTTGGTGCTGCAAGCTCAAGTGGTGGTGCTGCAGGCTCAAGTGGTGGTGGTTGGAGAACATCCTGACGACCATAGAAGGCTTCATAAGCTTCTTGTTCTATTTGGTATTTTTTATGGCAAGCTCCCTTGAACTTATCCACTTCAGCATGTGCATCATGCCAGTTGGAGTAGACACCAGGGGTCCAACCATGATGCACAACATACCACGGCATAGCTTGCTAAGCTATCAAATATATTAGATTAGATTACAAAGAAAAATTCAAAGTTATTTGTTAGCTGCATATAAAAATAAGTAGCATGAGACACATCAGGAGACTTTTCCCTATGTGCCATTATAAAAGATCGTAATTCCATGTGTGCCCCTGAAAAACTTCAACGGTCTTCAGCGCCACTACTCCAACTTTTTCGTGTCATCCATACCACTTCCGTCAGTTTGGCCACTAACGCCGTTAAACTACAGGTGTGAAAAGACGAAAATGCCCTTAAGCTCAAATATATTATTAATTTTTTTAGCATCTTAACGACTTCAAATGAAAAAACTCAAAACTAGAAAGTTGTAGATCTCATCGAGATCTATAATTTTCATATAATTTTTTTTCATTTAATTTCGCAAAAAAATATGATTTGATATGATTAATATATCTTAGAAAAATCATATTATTTTTTTTGCGAAATTAAATGAAAAAAAATTATATGAAAATTATAGATCTCGACGAGATCTACAACTTGCTAGTTTTGAGTTTTTTCATTTGAAATCGTTAAGATGCTCAAAAAAATTAATAACATATTTGAACTTAAGGGCATTTTCGTCTTTTCACACCTGCAGTTTAACGGCGTTAGAGCCCAAACTGACGGAAGTGGCATGGATGACACGAAAAAGTTGGAGTAGTGGCGCTGAAGACCGCTGAATTTTTTCAGGGGCACACAGGGAATTACGATCTTTTATAATGGCACACAGGGAAAAGTCTCCTAGCAAAGAGACATATATGTGCTGACTTCGTTGGTTAATTAATGAACTAGTTTATAGCAATAAATTCACCCATTTAATTATGAAAAATGATTTAAAGTAACACATATTGTTACTCCAAATTCACCCATTTAAAATAATTTAAAGAACATATCTATACAGTTATGCAAAATAATAAAAAGAAAACTCCTAAAATTTGGTTTAATTACCGAACACCACTATTATTTAAATAATCTCTAAATCTGCATCTACATATATTATTATACAAGAAATATTATTGTATGACATAATTAATAAACTAGTTCATATCAAGGAAACTATATCCATTAGGTAAATGCAAGAAGTCAATATTAATGATAGAAACAAATACGTACCAGATCTGGCTTGCTAGGGCGTGGAGTCTTGAAGAAGCATGTGGAGGAGGCTTGCCGACGTGCCAAGGAGATGAAGGGGAGGACAGCGGGGTAGGGGTGGGTTGGGGGTCAAGGAACGGTGGGGGCAGGGGATGGGGTGGGTAGGGGGGCAGGAACGGCGGTGGCAGGCCTAGGGGGCTGGCCGGGGAGATTTGGAGCACTAGGCGCCGACAATGATGACTGACAATGAGCGTGAAGGACAACACGGTTGACATGTCCTTATCCACTAGCGAACTGGAGCAAATTCATCCAAAGGGTGCTAAAATTTTTCAAAACGGATCATAGGACTGTCCGGCCGAGCATAACATCAACAGGCCAAACAAGGAGAGTAGCAGTAATTCTTAGTGTAACTTGGTAGGATGGTCCGGCTGTCCAAAGTTTGAACGCGATGAACAACTTCGCTCGGCCGCCCTGGGTATGTATTTTCAGGGGCGGTTGCTTACGTCAGCCGCCCCTAAAAATGATCTTCAGCGGCAGTTGCTTATGTCAGCTGCCTCAGAAGACATCTTCAGCAGTGGTTGACTTAAGAAAACCGGCGCTGAAGATGCTTTCCCTATAAATGCGCGCTTGGGCGAAAATTTTCTAAGTTTCTTGCGCGCTTGTTTGAAATTACAGCGAAGCGCTGCCACAATTTTCCTTGGTGCCTGTTCACCTTCACCGTCCACCGCCACCGGTTGCCTCTGCCTCCCACGCGTTCATCGGTCGCCGGAGGTCCCAGCACTCCCCCTGTGGTCCCTCGGCGTTCCCAACCGTCTCGGAGCTCCCCCGGCATCCTTGGTGGTCCGCGCATCCATCCACCGCCACTGGAGATCCTCTGATGCTCCTAGCAGTCCTAGTGCTCCCTCGAAGGTCCCAGTGCTCCCCCGTCACTCCCCCAACCTATCTTCCTCGGTACTCCCCCATCTTCTTCCTTGTAGCCGGTGCTCACATCTCTTCTTCCTCGATGCCATCACCTACGCCGGCCTTTCACCAAAGGTTGATTCTTTTTAATCTTATTAGACAAGAAATGCTACATATATATATTGATGTTTATTACCTAGCTATATATATATATATATATATATATATATATGTGTGTGTGTGTGTGTGCGTGTGTGTGTGTGTGTGTGTGTGTGTGTGTGTATTGATGTTTCAAAATGCTACATCTATATATATATATATATATATATATTGATGTTTAGAAATGCTACATATATATTGATAGAAAGGCTACATATATTGATTTAATCTATGAAGTTTAGAAATGCTACATCTATATATATATATATATATATATATATGTTTAGAAATGCTACATTTATAGTCCACGTTGATTCTTTTTAATCTTATTTCAAATGTGCACTACAAAAAATATTTATAACAATACGCCCTTCCATCATGACGTAGATAAATTCAGCCACATTCGTTAGCGATGGATAAAGAAACAACAACAAACAAAGCAGATAAGTTGGAGTGGTTGTTGACGGAGGATGATGGCAACGACACGTCGTCGACATCATTGGAAGAAACTTCAGATCCTAGTCCTAGGCCTGACAGCGGGGCATTGATGTCCAAACTTGAGGACCCAGAATACTATCAGCGCAAAAATGCGTGGTGTCGATGGCGAAGCGTCGGACACGCTGCAAGCCAGAACGACCTAGAGGTCTGCCTGGCTTCAAAACAGGACCAGTCGATCCTAAAAGTCCCAAAGGCGTACCAATCAATTTGACCTGCAGTTAACAAGGAGAGAAAGCTTATCAATAATTTAGGGTGAAACATGCCGGTGTTGCCCAGACAGTTCTGAGTGTGTTGCTTTGAGAGCAGCCAAACAGGAGAATCGAATAAATAGCTAATACAAGGAGAAATCGACTGTTAAGAACTGTGATGCTCATGGGTCATTATTTATTTATGATAACAAGTACGATGTACCTAGATATAAGTAATATAAAGCAACATCATCAGCTAGATGGATATAACTAGTGTAAAGCATTGAGCTAATAAGTTTAACGAGAAAAGATATAACATGCGAACAAATCAACTGTCTAGTACAAATAAATCTACAAGCGCTCTGAGTCTAATCTATTATCATCAACAGTGAGGTTCGACTGGATCGACACATCTATGATAATAATAACAACCTAAAGTCAAAGAATCTATAAAACCACCTATGTATTGATAGGCTCATGGAAAGCATGATATATGTGTGAAAGCACAGGCGAATCGGCTAAAATAACCGATGGCATAGCAAACAAATAGAGTACATGTCTCGATCATGGATAAAACCAGTAATCGATAATCTCTAATCTAAAGTATTACCAGTGAGGTTTGACTGGATCGATGCAGCTACAGTAGTGTCATTAGATTAGATCTCATTAACTAGTGAGTTTATTCAAGATTGAAACATGTGTTTGAATGCATACTATGTTTGATTGGGATAAAGATAAAACAGCCGATCTAGCAAAATTAAGCCATTTATGAGATTCAAAGCGTGACTGGACTAGAAGATGACCAATTATGATGATATGATGCAGATCTATCTCAGTCTCAATTAGATGATTTGTTATGATTAATGGAACATTAATTATAATAAGATCGATAACTGGTGAATCAGCCAAAAGCAGCAAGGAAAATCTTACTAATCTTAGCAGATTTGATAACCGGTGATATTGTGTTAAACAACAAGTTATTTAACACAAGATCGATAACTTTGATCTATATTATGATTCATAAGAGATCAATCAGATGATGTAGCCTTATAAATAATGATATAGATCGATAACTAACTTATATTATACTCGTAAAAGATCAATCGGCTGATGCAGCTTTACAAGTATGATACAAGTCGTGACGGTACTCACAGACAAGCCAAAGGTTGAACGGATCGATGCAGCCCTGCTTATTAAAGAACTTGTCGAGATCTACAGTACTCCTACTCCTAAGGGTTGTCATGAAGCCGAAAAAAGGATTGTGTTGGTTGATTGGTTGTTTTTTACAATAGCCGGGGTCCAATATTTATACCCGGAACCTAAACATGAATCCTACTCAAATATAACTCATTACAATTCTTAGAGTAAAAGAAAACATTCCTAACAAAAGATAACTTGGACCCTAATCTTTTCCTTTTGTAGAGTTCGACATGTTTTTCCCCGACGCTATCCATACGTAGTCCATTGACGTTGTCTGCTGACGTCATCTATAAAATAGTCGATTTCAACACCATATCAAAATTAGCTGATATCGATTCACATCTGATCGATTTTTTGATAATAAAATCTTAGAAGCTTCGAGTTCCTATGTTCTTCTTTCCAAATTTTGGAGTAAACACATGCCCCCAATTTTGGGATAAAAATAATTTTATTCCTAAAATTACCATGTCTGTACCCCCGATGGGTCCATAGTAATGGGTAGAGAACCTTGATCTGGGGCCTAGTATCTATCACCTTCACCAACATCCTTGCCTGCTTATGAGCCCACACTACAAAGCTTCATGAGAGCACTATTGCTTCATGGGCGCTTGGATTCAATCTTCCAGACTGACTATAAATGCCTATCTGACTCTAGTGAGAGCAACCCAACAAGTTCAGTTATGTTTCTCTTCTGCTTGCCTCCTCGAGTGCCCTTGGCTTTGCTAGACCCTCCATGGTCTAATCCCTTACTATGAGGGTCTTGAGTGGTTAGAAGAATTCCTTGTGCAGTAGGGTGATTGTGTCGCTCATTTCAGCACCTTGTCGAGCAAGAGGATCAGCTACTGCGATTAGAAGAATTCTTGTGATATCACCTGAGTCTTCTCACCATCAGCCCAGAGCTAGTTCTAGTGTTTGTAAGGGTTCAAATGTGTGGACACCTTCCCCTTGTTCGCTCTATCAAATGCCCATGCTAAGAAATCGGTGGGATATATGGGCATCCTCTTAGCAGGCCAGTCTCCTTTCTCCCCTAATGCTACTTCCATCATTGGGCTGATATGACTTGGTTCATGATGCCCTTCGGCCTTATGGGGATCCATACACCCTTCAATCTAATGAAGTCTTAGTGGGTCGAACATCGATTAATGTAAGCCTTTTGTATCAATCCCATGGTATCTGTAATTATGGGAAGCAATAAGTCTGAATCCGTTGTGCTTCCATGAACCATTCCTTGAATTTCTAGAGTGTTGATCCATTTCCATAACTGACTTCAATTCCATAACCCCGACGAAGTCTATCTTCTCATCTCCTGGGCTATATATATGGGCCATGGTTGTGGATCGAAAAACAACCTACTTCGTCCAAAACCCTCTGTGTCTTTGGTGCGATTTGCTTTCTAATAGGCTCAAAGACATGGAGAATGGCAAGAGGTCTACTAAAGAGGCCCTTGACGAGTCTGTGCCACCACAACAGCTTCTTTGTCACTAGGAGAATGCAACCCATGATCTTGGGTGGATGGACTTTCATCTGAATGCGCTGCAGGACGCTCTCACCATCTCGAAACATAGGGCCAACTCCACTCAAGCGAGGCTGGCCGAGGTTGAGGCCAGAATCATGGGTGAGATATCTACCATAATTCTCTATTCTCTTAGTTTTGTCTTCAAAATCTTGATTATCCCTTCTTTGAATCCTTTCAGACCTATCGGCCTAGTTGGAAAGCCTTCGATCAGCTGTAGAGTATGCGGTAGGATTTTTCAACGCCAAAGGCGTTGTGCCAGTGGTTCGCCTATATAATGTCCCAAACTTCATCAGAGAAGTTGCCCTTCATGGTGTTCATCATGGCGCTACCATGGCATTGACTGTTGCGCAAGCCCGCTCTAGTCACGAGCTTCAACTTCTTCCCCATGGTTTCCTAGCCACCGAACATCCTAAGGAACATAAGCGTCTGGTCAAAAACTTCTTCAACACTGCAAACTCCGTAGCCCTTGCTTCCTAGGCCGAAGACATTGTGAACAAAGTATCCCTAGCTCTTAGTTTGTAATAGGAGAAGCTAGCAAACAATCTCTTCATTTGAAGTGACTTCCCTTTTTGCCATGTCCTTATGTTTTGCAAAAGCGTGAAGCCGATCAAAGTCAAAAGCTTGTAATCATCGGCTATTAAGCTCTGTCAACTTCTTAATATGCCGCAATGCAACTCTGATTTTTCCAAGGAAGAATGGTTGCATGCCCACACACTAGTTTGTAAGGAGAGCAGTTATCTGGCCCGTTGTGTGTCTTCTCGAGGCTCAGTAGAATAGCCATTTCAGATTAGCCAATTTTGATTCCAGATTTGATCTTACTCGATTAAATCTAAAAACGGCTCTCATGGTAAAACCTTTCAAATTCCTTCTCAGTCATCAATCACTGCATTTTCCCTTGGTACTGGTAGAGCAGCGCTCCCTCTTCCATTAATTGGGCATGCCTTTGCATATTTTGAGATATCGACCATCCCGTCTCCGTGGATATAAATACCAGCCAAGGGCTCTAGCTTCCAGCACATCTACACTTGTAACTGCCTCTGTTCTCTATGCTTCCCCACCTTCACAAACCCTATAGAAGTTCCCTTCTCCTTCCATGATCTAGGCTAGCACCCATGGTAGGAGAAGATCACCGCAGCAAGTGCGCAGCAGAAGATCTCCTAAAGGAGGAGGTACCGGTCGACCAGTGGTTCCACCGCATGAGGTAAGACTGAATGCTCCCATCCATAGCAAGAATCATCTACTAATGCATCTATAGGCTCATCCTCAATGATAGCCACCAGCCACTTTGCTCCTAGGACTGGCGGGCCTTCCACCGCCGCATCTGCTGCTGCCACACCGAACTCGTCGTTAGACTCCTCTGACTCCTACAACTGCGACGATGCCTGGTGTTTTCCTCCAAGAGTGGAGGATGGTTAGCTTGAGAGCCACCTCGAGGCCTCTCAAGCCACCCTCCTCGCCGCTGAGGAAGAAGCCAATGCTGCTTGGGTGTGGTTAGCCGAGTCCGACGCCATGGTGGCGGGTAAGATGAACTCCAAGAAAACCCTTATTTCAATTTCCATTGTCTTTGTCTTGATAGCCCCTTTATTTCTATGATTGCCAGCCCTAATGGTGTAGTTGGAGAACCTCCAACTGGTAGCGAACGTGGCTACGACGGCTGTCAATGCTCGGGGCCCTCTCCTCAACAACCGCCTGCACGACATCCTGACACGTGTCTAGGAGATCACCCTCCATGGTGTTCACCATGGTGCGGTTGTGGCCCTAGCTACGGCGTAGGTCCAGACCAGGCATGATCTCCGCACCATGGAGATGGGCTTCCCGATGGCTGACGACCCTAGCATGCATGAGGATCTGATCGAGGACTTCAAAGACGCTGCAGTGGCCATCGTGGACATCACCTTAGCCCAGGACATTATAAATAGGGTGTTTGATTAGCTTGTACCAAGGACAAACTAATCAATGAATGAAATCTTTGTTTTCTACGATCGCATCTCAGTGAATTTTTTGCAATATCTTTTTATACATCGTGATTGTCTCTATGTTTTTTTGCTCTATAGGCGATACATATCGTATTAGCTTTTACCCCTTTGGGTCTATTTTTGAACTAGAGGCGATACCCTTCTGGTATTGGCTATTAGGGCCAATGTTTGAACAAATCGGCTGTCAAGTATTAATACAAATGCTAGGATAATATTTCTTTAGATACTTTCCATTGATCACTCTATCAAACTCCTCTTCTCCTCCTAGCATTTCCAAAATATAAGCATTGCTAGGCGCACAATATTTAATCCAATAAGGACCTTCCCAATTAGGTGACCATTGGCCGAACTTGCTCTCTCTTGACCCGATCAGCAATTTCACCTTCCAGACCAAGTCTCCCTAAGAAAATTATTTGCTCTTGACCTTCTTATTGTAATACTTCGCAATCCTTAGCTTATTGGCTTTGATGTTCTCAAAAGCACGCAACCGATGGCAACTTAGGTCTTCTAGGTCATCTATCATAAGATTCTTGTAAACTTTGGCTAATAAATTATTTTGCAACGTGACATGCCTCGATCTAGTTTAAATCTCCCAAGGAAGGACTATGTTATGACCATACACAAGTTCATAAGATGATGCTTTAATCGATCCATGACAGGCCATCCTGTATGCCCATAATGCCTCATTAAGCATTAAATACCACTTCCTTGGCTGCTCTTCGATCTTTTTCTTAATCAACTTAATCATAATTTGATTGGACACCTCTGCCTGGCCATTAGCCTAAGGATAGTAAGGAGAAGAATTTAATAACTTAATTCTGATAATAGTAGCAAAATCTCTGAACTCTTCTAATGTGAACATTGTCCCCTAATTAGTAGTAATAGTTTGAGGAATTCCAAAATGATACACAATATATTCCTTGACAAAATCAACCATATTCTTTGAGGTTACCGTCTTCAAAGGAATTGCCTGAACCCACTTGGTAAAGTAATCTGTTGCTACCAATATAAACTTATGTCCTTTACTTGAAGGTGGAAAATCTGGCCAATTAAATCAATTCCCAACCTCGAAACGGCCTTGGTTTGATTATTGGATTCATAGCCGATGTAGGCGATTTCTGAATATTACCAAAACAATGACAATCCTGACACCCCTTATAATATTCAAAATAATCTTCTAGTATTGTTGGCTAGAAATATCTAGTCCTACGAATAATCCATTTCATCTTATAAGCCGATTATTGAGCTCCACATATCCCTTCATGTAATTCACCCATCAACACTTTAGCTTCTTCTTGATTTAAACATTTAAGCAACACCCCATCAATTGTCTTGTAATATAGCTAATCATCTAGCAAAACATACTTAGTTGATTTATACCTTAGTTTCCTGATAACCTTCTATGATGGATTCTTAAGGTAATTGGCTATTTCAACTCTCCAATCATTAGTCAAGTTTTCACTGCTTAAGATCTCTTGAAATATTTGATAACCTGATGCACTCTGAGCTAACCGATTAGCCTCTTGATTTTGTGCTCTTGGAATATGCTGAAGGGAAATATGGGGAAACTCTTTGAGTAACCTCTGGCATTCATCATAGTATCCCCTCAGAATATCATCTTTACATTCATATAGGCCGGTCAACTGATTAATAACTAACTATGAATCTCTAAATACTTCAATTGACTCGGCCTTTACTTCATGAAGAAGTTGAAGTCCCTTAAGAATAGCTTCATATTCTGCTTGATTGATGGTAGCCATTGGTTTAATTGGAAAAGCAAACTCAAAACTTGCCCCCCGAGGTGAAACAATAACAATACCAATGCCTCCACCTTGCTTGCATGATGATCCATCAAAGAACAATGTCCAAGGTATCAGTTCTACATAGCCAATACTTGGTTTATGATGCTGAGTAATAAAATCGGCTATTACTTGCCCCTTGATTGCTTTAGCCGATTCGTACCTCAAGTCAAATTCTGATAATGCAAGAATCCACTTTCCCATTCTCCCATTTAATATTGGTATTGATAACATGTGTTTGATCACATCAGCCTTAGACACAACTATACACTCAATCGATAATAAGTAATGTCGCAACTTAGTGCAAGGGAAATATAAGCATAAGCATAACTTTTCAATAGGAGAATATCTTGTTTCTAGATCCAAAAGCCTTCTACTTAAATAGAAAACAACTTGTTCTTTTCCTTCAAACTCTTGCATTAAGGGTGGCCCAATTGTTTGGCTATCGGCCGACACGTACAACTTAAAAGGTTTACCCTGCTGAGGGGGGACTAGCACAGGTGGACACTTCATATATTGTTTTATCTCCTCAAATGCCTTTTGTTGTACGTCACCCCATCTAAATTCTTGATCATTTTTCAACTTCAACAAAGGAGAAAATGGCAGAACCCTTTCTGATAAATTTGAAATAAATCTTCTGATAAAATTAATCTTACCAGGCAAAGATTGTAACTCTGTTTTAGTAGTCGAGGGTACTACCTCATCAATTGCTTTCATACTTTTTTGACCAATTTCAATTCCTCTCTCATGGATCATAAAACCCAAAAATTGTCAAGCTGGTACTCCAAAGGCACACTTATTAGGATTCATCTTTAAACCATGTTTTCTTGGGCACTCCAAAGTCTCTCGCAAATCAGCTAGATGTTCTTTGTACCCTTTGGATTTTACCACCACATCATAATGTTGATTTCAACAATCCTACCGATCAACTTATGAAAAATATAATTCATTGCCCTCTAATCAGTTGCACCAACATTCTTCAAGCCAAAGGTCATCACAACCCATTCAAATAAGCCGATTGCGCCAGGGCACCTAAAAGATGTTTTTGCTATGTCTTCCTTAGCCATAAAAATTTGATTATATCCTGCATTGCTGTCCATAAAACTAATAACCTTGTGCCCAACTGTTGCATCTACCAACATATCAGGTATTGGCATCAGATAACCATCCATGGGTGTAGCCTTGTTTAGATCTCTGAAATTGATGCAAACTCTTAACTTCCCATTTTTCTTATACACAGGAACAACACTCGATATCCACTCTGCATAATGGCATGGTCAAATAAATTTTGCTTCTAGTAATCTTTCAGTCTCCTATTTGATATCATCAAGAACATTTGGGTTAAATCTCCTCGGAGCTTGTTTAAATGGCCGATATCCAGGTTTGATTGACAACCGATGTTCAATAATTGATCGATCTAGACCAGGCATCTCATAATATTCCCAAGCAAAACAATCTTTCAATTTCTTTAATAAATCTATCAACTCTCGCTTATACTTAGGATCCAACTTAGCACTTACATACATTGGCCTAGGCCTATCTCCAAAACCAATATCTACATCCTCTAATTCATCAGCCGATGTAAAGCCATGTCCTAGTTTACCATCTATACCATCTATTGGATTATCCACTAAAACAAACTCTCAGAGTCGACTGCTTGGATCAGCTATTGACTTTCATCAATGATCTTAATGAAGCCTCCTTCCCATAGCTTGCCAGAAAAACACACAAAATCTTCTAGTTCCTAGTACATTGGATTAGCTATTGCTATACTCACAGAATCATCAGCATGAACCAGCTTAACATCATCTCCATGCCACTAAATCAAGCATTGATGCATAGTTGATGGTACACAACAATTTGCATGAATCCAGTCACGACCAAGGAGTAAACTGTATGAACCCTTTCCATCAATGACAAAGAATGTAGTGAGCAAAGTCTTACTTCCAATTGTCAATTCAACGTTCATTGCCCCCTGGTCTTGGATGCATTGCCCCCAAAATCCTTAAACATCATGTCAGTCTCAATCAAATCTCCTGGTCCCTTACCAAGCTTGCGAAAAGTGGTATAAGGCATAAGATTAACAGAAGCACCTCCATCCACCAACATTTTGCTCATCGGCTTCCCATCAACAAAACCTTTCACATATAAAGCCTTCAAGTGGCGATGCTTGACTGGCTTATCAAATATTGCTTGTTGTATCACTGTCAACTTGGCAACTATCTCCTCATATTCTGATTCATCAAAATCTGAATAGACTTCTTGATCTGCTGGAGCTCTAAATTCTGATGGCAAGAGAAAAACCATTTGAATATTAGCCGATGGTTGACCCTTATTGGCTGTTTGTTTAGCATGCCATACTTGAGGTTTACCAGGTTTCTGAGCCTGTTCTAGCTCTCTATATTCCTTAGGCGTTGTATCCTTCTTTTCTGACTTCTTGTTAAACTGCCTAGACACCATTGCCCTTCCTACCAAACATATTCTTCATCATAACCTTCTTCTTCATAATTGACCCAGTTTTGATCAACAACTCGCTTGCCAAGCCGATCATGAACACTTCTATTTTTAAGTGTCGATCCATATTGTCATGATGATACTCAATTCGAGCATGGATAGACCGGCGGTTGGCTTGAGATTGCCTAAACTCCCAATATTGTTCACTACACTTTGGGCAATTATTTCTAGTAGGTAATTTCAAACCTTCATTCTAATAATGTCTGAAGAAAGGACAATTCCAATATGATTTAGCTTGTTTTCTTTTATACCTCTCCTCTTCCTGTTGACACTGGTATTCTTTCTCCTTTAACCATCGCTGATAATCCTTTTCTTTCTACCATTGCCATTTATTCAACAAAATTTGAGATGTAACACGCGCTCTCATCGCCCCATTTCTTGATGTCTCTCCTTGCTCATATCGGTTCTTCTGTTGGTCACAACGCCTTTTCATTTCTCTATATTCATCAGCCGATATTTGCATCTCTGGATCTACTGTTCTAGTTTCTTTAGCCCTAGTTGAAGTTAGAACTTTAGTCTTTCCTTTGAGCAACTTAGCATCAACCATATTCTGATTTCTTGGGAAAGGATTGTCATCAACCTTCATCTTTCGAGGTGCATCAAACTTAAGCTTCCCTTGCTGAATAGCCCTCTGTATATGTTGCCAGAAAATTCTGCACTCATTAGTAGAATGAGAAGTAGTGTTATGAAATTTGTAGAAATTCTTATTCTTCAACTGATTAGGAGGTAACATAACATGATTGGCGGGCAATTTGATATGTCCTCTCTCAAGCAAGAAATCAAAGAGCTTGTCTGATTTTGTGACATCAAAATCATAGCTTTCTTCAACTCCTTTTCCCTAAGGATTTGGCACCATCACTGCCTTCTTACCCCAATTCCATTCAGTTGTAGCAATCTCCTCTTCTTCATCATTCTCGCCATCATCATGAACTAAATATGGATTATAAGCTTTAGCAATTGTGGCATTCTTCTAGAATCAGGTATCTCTATGCATATTCTGGAATTGGCTATTAAGTGCTGCCACCCATTGAGCCAACTGACCTAAATTATCAAACTCTTGCCCAAGCAGTTTTTCTCTTCATGTTGGCAACATTCCTTGAACAACCAAAGCAGCTAGTTGATCATCAGTCAGATTCAATGAAAAGCACAAATTCCTCATTTCTCGGAACCTCTAAAGAAACTTAGCACCCGATTCATCAGTTCTTTGCCTTATGGTCATCAAATCTATGATTTTTTCTTTTCTCCTGTCCTAGTATAGAAATATGTATGAAATTTCTTCTCTAGGTCAGTCCAATTGGTAATAGAATTAACTAGTAACAATGAAAACTAGGTGAAAGCTGGTCCTGATAGGGATAGAGAGAAGAAACAAACTCAATGAGCTCCTTCAATAGATGCTTCGTCCAACTGAGTAAGATATTGACTGACATGTTCTATTGTACTTGTACTATCTTGACCAGTGAACTTAGTAAATTCTGGAAGCCTGTAATTTGTAGGAAGAGCAACTAAATCATATCACTCTAGATATGGACATTTATACGAAAAGGTCTGCCCTTTTGGTTTTAAACCAAACTGATTCTTCATCATTTTGGTCACTCTGAACAACAACTCATCAGCATCTAAATTTAGACTTCTCTATAATTGTTGACCCATCTACGGATTAAAATTTTGGGTACCTTGATACCCTAGATTTGGAATCATATGAAGGGTATTATAATCTATGCCATAATGATATCCTTGAGGAATCTTTATCTATTGGGTCCTTTGCTGATTTGCTGCTTAAAGTCTCTGATTATAAATGTTGGGATCTGAATCTCTATGAATCCTTTGAACTGATGGCGCTATTTTTTGAGCCAACGGCGGTATTTGGCCTGATGTGCCAAAATTAACCATTTGATTTTGAACTTGCCCCATCGGCTGTTGCATATACTACACTGATGATCTAGTATTATTCTATATTTGATTAGTAGTAGTACCCTGAACTTGCTTAGATGAGCTCTGAACTACCAGGGCATCATCATTGCTAGCTAGTGCTGCTTCTTGATGGCTAGTACCGGCTTGATTAGTCCCCTGAGTCGATAGATGTGGAATATTGTAATAAGCTGGTCCAACCTAATCAATTGGATATCCATGAAACACCTCCTTCATAGTATTGTGGAATGTGTTCAAGAAAGTTGTATTGTGATTCAACATGGCATCATGAACAGATTTGTTTACAGCATCTACAAAGAAACGCTAATTATCAGCTTCATCTGTATCTGACTGCCCATGCATCAAAACTCTTGGTAGTGGATATTTCTGAACAACTTTGTTGTCACGTGTCTTGGTGTAGGACAACAAACACTTGTTCTGAAACTCCTCTATAGCTTTACCAATGATAGTTTTATCCTCAACAGGTAAGTCTTCATAAGGTACCACAATAATGTCCCTATTGTTGTGAGCTACCATGACAATTGTGGGGTCCCACTGGACATGCCAAAACGCATGTCAGCGCAAAAATGCATGGTGTTGATGGCGATGCGCCAAACATGCTGCAAGCCAAAACGACCTGGAGGTCTGCTTGGCTTCAAAACAGGGCCAGTCGATCCTAAAAGTCCCGAAGGCGTGCCAGTCAATTTGACCTGCAATTGACAAGAAGAGAAAGCTTATTAGTAATTTAGGGTGGAATATGCCGGTGTTGCCTAGATAGTTCCAAGTGTGCTACTTCGAGAGCAACCAAACAAGAGAATCGACTAAATAGCCAACACAAGGAGAAATTGACTGTTAAGGACTATGATGCTCATGGGTCATGATTGATTTATGATAACAAGTACAATGTACCTAGATATAAGTAATATAAAGCAACATCATCAGCTAGATGGATATAACCAGTGTAAAGCATTGAGCCGATAAGTTTAACGAGAAAAGATATAACATGCGAACAAATCGACTGTCTAGTACAAATGAATCTACAAGCACTCTGAGTCTAATCTGTTATCATCAAGAGTGAGGTTCCACCAGATTGATACATCTATGATAATAATAACAAACTAAAGTCAAAGAATCTATAAAACCACATGTATATTGACAGGCTCATGGAAAGCATGCTATATGTGTGAAAGCATAGGCGAATCGACTAAAATAGTCGGTGCATGCATCACAAACAAACAGAGTACATATCTTGATCATGGATAAAACCACTAATCGATAATCTCTAATCTAAAGTCTTACCAGTGAGGTTCGACCGGATCGATGCAGCTATGGTAGTGTCATTAGATTAGATCTCATTAACTAGTGAGTTTATTCAAGATTAAAACATGCCTTTGAATGCATACTATGTTTGATTGGGATAAAGATAAAACAACCGATCTAGCAGAATTAAGCCATCAATTATGAGATTCAAAGCGTGACCGAACTAGAAGACAACCAATTATGATGATATGATGTCGATCTATCTCTATCTCAATCATATGATTTATTATGATTAATGTAACATTAATTATAATAAGATCGATAACTAGTGAATCAGCCAAAAGTAGCAAGGAAAATCTTACTAATCTTAGCAAATTCGATAAATGGTGATATTGTGTTAAACAAGTTATTTAACACAAGATCGATAACTTTAATCTATATTATGATTCGTAAGAGATCAATTAGCTAATGCAGCCTTACAAATAATGATACAGATCGATAACTAACTTATATTATACTCATAAAAGATCAATCGACTGATGCAGCTTTACAAGTATGATACAAGTCGTGACGGTACTCACAAACAAGCCAGAGGTCGACCGGATCAATGAAGCCCTGCTTATTGAAAAACTCATTGAGATCTACAGTACTCCTACCCCTAAGGGTTGGCGTGAAGTCAAAAAAAAGGATTGTATTGATTGATTGGTTGTTTTTTACAATTACCGAGGTCCAATATTTATACCCGGAACCTAAACATGAATCCTACTCAAATACGACTCATTACAACTCTTGGAGTAAAAGAAAATATTCCTAACTTAAGATAACTTGGACCCTAATCTTTTCCTTTTTATAGAGTTTGACATGTTTTCCCCGACGCCATCCATACATAGTCCATTGATGTTGTCTGCAGACATCATCTATAAAATAGCTGATTTCGACACTGCATCAAAACCAGCTAATATCGATTCACATCTGATCGATTTCTTGATTATACAATCTTAGAAGCTTCGAGTTCCCACGTTCTTCTTTCCAAATTTTGGTATAAACAAATATGTTTTGACCGAGGATGTAAGCCTATAATTGCTATCAGTTGACCACATTTATTTTTCACATAAGTGTGTGAGCATTTTCCTTATTTTTTTATATCTATAGGTGCATGTATCTACCCGTATGACTCGACAAACCATAGAGCAATCACAGACACAGACAGAGATTATAGTTACATCATCCACTCCTCGGAGAGAGAAATAGAAGCGAGGGCAAAGAATGTAGAACAAGTTCCCTAAATGATAGACTATTTTTGTAGAAGTGGTTAGCCCTATCGGTGAGCCCATACAACCTGATGGCGTACGCTCCCGCTTTGCAAGCGTGATAGGAGCGGTGATCTAGGACATTTTGGATTGCTCAATACGGCATTGGAATGATGTGCTCAATAGTGACAAAACCAAGATATGGAAGAAGATGATGGGGGCATTTAGTTTCCCTCCTAATTCAGAAGAGCTCGTCAAGAAGTTGGCAATGAAACAGGTTGCAAAAAGTTTCCGAGGTTGGAGGTCCCAACTAAATTCTATTTTTCAACTGAAGGGTCGTATGCCATTCAAGGTGTTCAGGAAGATCAAACCTGATCAATGGCAAAGGTTTTGTGAATAGAAGTCCACACCTAACGCCTTAGCCTTGAGTGTCTTGAATAGTGAGCTCACGAAGAAAAACATTCACCCTCACCGTCTCGGCTCGGCTAGATATGACCCGAAGGTTGAAAAGTAGAGAGCAGAGGCTGAGGCTGCTATGCAAGCTGGTGTGCCGTATAAATATGAGAACTTTGATGAATGAGCAGAGCACTGGTTTAGAGCTAGGGAAGTTAAGGACAAAGAAAGTGGGCAACTAGTAATCCTTGATGCACATACTGAAGCAGCCACGGAATCCATAAAGGCACTTGCTCAAAAGAAAAGGCAAGGAAAATTTAAACCCAGACGGGAGGTGGATGAGCTTAGTGTCACCCTAGGCAACAAGGAACACCCTGGCCATGTGCGGGGTGTCTCCTCCAAGCTGGGACTTAAGCATGGTTTTCCACAAGATGCGAGTAGCTATAGAACAAGGCAACACTACAAGGACAACCTTTTGGACACCCTTTACAAGAAGGCTGACACATATAGTGATGAAAAGATTAATTAGTTGAAAGCTTCACAAGGTTTGTCTACCGTGGAGCCAACATCATCTCTACCGTGGAGACTTTTCCTATGGACACCATTGATAGGCCTACACCATGTGCTTTGCACATTCCATACAATAGGAAGGGGAACATGGTAAAGGTTGCCAGCGGAACTGCTTATCTAGGATGCACTATGCACAACAATGTACTTTCGAATGATTATGCTAGGGTTGAAGTGCTCTAGGTTTCTCTGAATCATCTTGATTATGAAGTTGAGATCCCTTCTCTGATGGTGAGATAGACTAGGGCAACCTTGTAGGCTATTTCATTGCTTGGCAATGATGAGGCATTGTGTTGTTAACCACCCCATCGGGTGCACCTTCTGCTTCGCATCAGCTGCAATTGCCTCAGGTAGAGGAACAAGTAGAAACAGGCCCCATGGGTGAAGCATGTGTGCAGTTGTGACCAACATATGAGCAGCAGATAATGGATCCATTCATGGATGTTTCAGTAGTCCAGGCAAACCACAATCTCAGCTTCTCCTATGAAGAATTCATGGAAGATATTATCGTAGGAAGGAGAGTACCTGAGTTTGAGGAAACATGCAATGAAGAGGCACACAGGACCAGACTCAACAAGGAATAGAACAAGTGTTAGGGGGTAGTGCTCTGCCATCTTTGCCACCGCCACCCCCACCCCTATCGAAACTGCTTCCATAGGGAGGAACTGTTGCGCTAGCACCGCCACCACCGCCACCACTACCACCACCATCGCCACCCCAACCGGCACTACTTTCATAGGTACAAACTGTTGTGCCAGCACCACCACCGCCATAGCCACCGTGCTCCCAACCTCCTTCGTAGCCACAAATAGTTGTGTCCCCACCACCACCACAGCCATAAACAGCGATGCCGCCACCTCCACTGCCACCATAGCTACAAATGTTTCCTAAGATGGTGAGAGAATTTGAGAAGGGTAGCAATCCACCCGATGCTAGCATATCTACGATGTGGAGGTCTCTTAGCAAAAAGAACCCCCAGGATGCTTCTGCAATAAAGGGCCCTATGGTTCCTTCGTTAGCTAGAAATGCCAAGGCCAGCATGGCTAAGGAAGGATCTAGAACAATCTTTGGTGGCCAACACTGTTTGAGCCAAACCCTAGCAAGCGTTGAATCGTTAAAGAAATGATGGAACAAAACAGTCCTGAGTGCTCCTATGAATACGTGCCAGGCAAGGAATTCCTACCTGATTTTGCCCTACAATGCATCAAGAGATTGTTACACATGAGGGTCTTTTAGAAGTGGTATTTGGAAGCGGTAAAACTTGGCTTAGAGTCAGTGCCGGTGAATTACCCTGCTAACGATATATTCACAACCGGTGTAGAATTTTCAAAACTAACCATATCTTTTGAGGACATTCAATTTTTATACCGACAGAAGAGACTTGATGTAAGTTAGATTACCCTGTGGTGCATGTAAGTAGTGTTTTCTTAAACTCATCCTCAATTTTGGTTTTATGTGCTTGTGCTATCCTTTTAACCACACATTTGCCTTACTTTCATGTAGGAAAGAGTGGATGGATTCGGCCAAGTTGAACTTGAGGAACGCATACCTTGACCCAAATCTCATTTGCCAGGCATATCACGCTAGACCTCTATTGTGGCAAAATGATCATCCTGCATTTAAGGGTGCCAAGGGCAAGGCGAGAGAGGCAATTAGGAAGGCTTCGTACAAGGAAGCAAGGAATGAAGCTGCATTATATATCGGGAAGGCGTTCATAGCTCATCAGAGATTCCAATATATAGAAGCCCCGTACAATTTTGGGTAAGATCGACTACTATCTTTTTTTTATGCTATTTGGTAGATGGTTTACATTGACACTATTATCTTTTTTGTACTGATGCAGTGATCACTTCATCTTAGCAATCATCAATTTGAGAGTTGGCAGGATTTCCATCTTTGACTCTATGAGAAAAGATAGAAAAATGTACCAAAATTTCATCAACGTGTTACAAACGTAAGTAATTGTAGTTCATTACTTGTGACACTATTTTTCATACGATTATCGTTATAGGGAAAGTGATTATTTTGTTCCTTAAATAGCGCGCGCAGATGGTACGTTAAAGAAGGTGGGGTGCATGACCCAGTGAAGGAGAAGATGGATGTTTCTGTAAATCAATGGGTACGACCATTTTCTAACTCAAATAGCTTCTCATATTCCTTATATAGAACAATGTGCTTCACTGTATTATTTTTTTTTTGCATGTCACCGACCTGCAGTGCTCGAGGCAGCCTACTAGAAGCGTGCTTTGTGGCTACTATGTATGTCAATGGATGAGAGCCAACGGGACTTACCACAATAACCCTGAAGACGTAAGCTGCTCTATCGAACCATATCATATGCATATGTTCATTAATATGAATCTAGCTAATTTGTCCCTTTTTTGTGTAGCATGAAGTAACGAGGCCAAACGAAGTAATTACCCAAAGCGATGTTCAACTTGTTCAAGAAGATTTCTGCAAGTTCATGGTGCGGGAGGTTCTTAATCCGAAGGGCTTATTCTATGATCATGACTCGGAGTATGCAACACATCCCAAGTTTGAGTCCCTTCGCCTAAAATGCATGTATCCATTCTTTTGATTCTTTGGGCAGGAGCACAATTAATGTTGACTTATAATTTGTAATGTACAAATATTTTGTTGATCATGTGTGTATAACTAGTGCACTACTATATATTTATGAAGTTAATTCGAATCATTTGCAATCGGGTATGAAATTTGGTGGGAAAACGTGATTTCAAATATGGCGGGAAATTTCAAATTCAAAAATTTGAAACTAATTTTCAGAGGCGGTTGATAACACCGTCCCTGAAAATACATTTTCAGAGGTGGTTGCATTGCCACAACCATCCTTGAAAAACATTTTCAGGGACAGTTACATTGCAGCAGCCGCCCCTGGTAATGCATTTTCAGGGGCGGTTCATGTATTGGAACCGCCGCTAAAAAAGAATTTTTAGAGGCGGTTTGCCTACTGCAACCGCCCCTGAAAATGCGTTTTCAGAGACGGTTCTCTTAATGGAACCGCCCCTGAAAATACCATTTTCAGAGGTGGAGATCCTAACAAACCGCCCCTAGAAATGCATTTTTAGGGGCGGTTAAAAGCCCGTCGCTAGAGACGCTCCATCTTCACTGATGGTGGCATTGCAGCGGTTGGGCTAACCGCCCCTGAAAACCTATTTTATCCGCCTCTAAAGATGTTTTTTGTAGTAGTGACCACTCCAAATATGCATGTCACTCCTATCTGATCTGGCTCTTCAAGATGCAAAACCTCACACAAGCATGCACGTTTGACCTGCTGGTAAAAATAATCTGGCCACCTGACGATCTCCACCATTGATATGCATCATGCGCCACGCATCTGCCAAGCTGCTTCTAACCTGTCAAAATTCTTAAGCAATGTGTGCTTTAGCTGATTGACATGACTACTATTAATTAAAGCAATTTGGCTGACCAGATAAACTAACTTGCCAAATCATATTGTCAACACATGCCCCCCTGTTTTTGGTATAATTGTATTTACCAAAAACACTAGACAGGTACCATTTTATTCACAAATTCGGTCAACATCTTGCTATAACAATGCTCGCAAAACCTCTAGAATGACTAAGACCGAATTTTATGTATCTCTATAACCAAAAATTGATCCACGCTAGTAGAAATATTTCTTACCATTCTTATGAAAGGACACAAGCGCGTCACCCTCTTTATAAAATTAGTAGCCACATCGTCGTATCAAAATCTTAGCCATGATGACTAACACATCGGCTATATTGTTTTTCTTTTATTTAGAGCGATATTCCATCATATATCGGCCAAAATTTGTTATAAAGGTAGTATAAACTCATGCCCCACATTTCATTCTAAGGCAACGATGAACTAGTATCGGCCTATATATGTATGGGTGAACAAATATCTCAGCAAATATATGTATTCAATCATCCTGTCAATAACACCAAGATTTTATACTACTATTCCGCAAAAACAACTTATCATTTAGCAAGCAGCCGAATAACCATCTTGTATATCTCAAAGATATTGCATTTACCAAAACACAAGACACATAAACTCTTACTCACAAATTCGGTCATGGTCTAGCTACCATAATGTTTAATAGACGACTTTGGCAAAATCTAAAGACCGAATTTTAAGCGATACGCAAAAACAAAGTCACCTGAGCCGGCTCAAATAATTCTTTATTATTACTTCTTCTGAACCAGCACAACCATGCTACTCACCTGCAATTCTTTATACAAGATTTATCCAATGCATCAAAATCTGAAAGCCATGACGACTAACGCATCGGCTATGTTATATTTCTTTTCTCAGAACATACATGACACAATAGCCAAATCTTGTATTTGATTCTCTTTTTTTACCTAGGTTGATATTCAATTATATATTGGCCAAAAATTTCTCGAGAGACAATGATGAACCATGACCCCATATTTTCACTCCAGAGGCAACGATGAACCATCGGTCATATATATGCATATGTAAGCAAAAATATCCCATGAATCTGTCAACGGTTGGAATGGTTCCAAGTATGCCCTACTGATAGCTCTAATTTTATTGTTATTCGGCAAAATGAACTATCAAGTATCAACTTGCTTTAAGAAATAGCCGAATAACCACCTCATACATCATATATTCCGGGCAACATATCAGGTGCAAAACAACCAATATGTGCAAACTTAGAAACTACCAATCAGGACCACTAGATGCTGATCCAATGGATGGGGTGAGGGGGTTTAAGTGCAAAAAAAAAGGCCGGCGGGTGGGGGGCTTAAGCGCAAAAAAATCCCACCTCTCACCCCATCCATTCGATCAGCATCTAGTGGTCCTGATTGGTAGTTTCCAAATTTGTACAGGTTGGTTGGTTTGCACCTGATACGTTGCTTATATTCCGGTCATCCATATTTTTCAAATATAACAAAAGCAAACTAACTATCCCTGACCGAACTCTTGGTCTATATAATGTTTACCTACTCTAAGGGCAACGATGAACTATGACCCTGCATTTTCACTCTAACAGCAACGATGGACTAGCATCGGCCATATATATATAAGCAAATATATGAGGGTTTTATCAATGGCTTTGATTTCAAGTATGCCCTGTTGATATTTCTAAAATGTTAATAATTATTATTCGGCAAAAACAATCCACCACGTATGTAGCAAGCAGCCGCCGTCTTGTATATCATATAGTTCGGTCACCAATAATTTGTAAGTATAACAATGCACCCTAACTAAACCTGACCGAACACTTAGTCCACATAATATTTCACCTATTCTAAAGGCAAAAGTAAATATTACTTGCACACTTTAATTTTAAGGGCGATAAATAAATTATCGGCCAAGCACTTGCTCTTAGGGCGATGAAACAGTAACCATTGGCCATGCATATATTTCTTTTCAACACACCAACGCAACTGAAATATAGTTCTAGCAGCTCCTATTGATACATAGCTTGTATCTTAATCTATTATTTCGGTGTATTTAACATTCTAACATGCATGCTAAATAATCAGAATATACATACTGATCACTTAATCACAGATCAGGCCATTTAATTAGCAAGTAATCATCCAATCCGGCCAAAATAATGTTTAATAAATAGACCGATTAATCATTAACTTGTTAGTGTAACTTGGCCTAAACTATATCTCATTTTTATCAATACAAATTAATATGACTACAAGTAATATAATAATTTTAGCTTCCTCAGGACGATGACAAACAAAGCATCGACCTTAATTTAGGTGTTCGTATAGTTTCGCTCATAACAAAACATATCCATACCTTTGTGATGCGGAGTACGATGCTAGTTCGATAATGAACCTCCATCGGCCAAGCTTCTATTTTCATCATCACTAGCGAACTCCTTCTCTTGTTTTGGCCTCCACACCTTCTTAATGGACACCACAGTCTTATTCCTGTCAAATCTCAAATCAAGCAATTCTTTGACTTGTTCTTCCTTAAGTTCTATGGCTCGAAGTCGTTGGACCCGTCGCTTTTGTGTATGCGTGAGACCCGCCGGGCACCACTGTGGTTTCGGTTTGGTTCCTGATGCAACTGAATTAATCCTCCTGCCCCCCCCCCCCCCCCCCCCCCCCCCCCCAAGTACCTTGGTCGGTAGATAAGTGTTGTTGTTTTTGGCCTAAACAAATTGTAGTTGGCCGAAAACTTTCTCCATTGGTCAGACATGCCACCAGGCACAACTTCCATGTTGCTGCTTCCTAAATTCTTATGCTGCATCGGTGTGCCAGTGTTCAATTTAAAGCCTGCAGAAAACACGTCCTTGGGGTTCCCTGTGCTACTGCTTCTCATGACTGAATTGGCAGGAATACTGGAAGATTTAGGCTTATGACTAGTACTAGTAATAGCAACTGTCTTCTCTGAATTGTTCTGTGAATCACACTCTGAATCAGCAAGCAAGCCATCGTTTTCTACTACAATATCTTTTTTCTGAAACGCATCAGGGCCTTGCATCATTCCCATAATCCCCTGAACCTGTTCCATGTTTCAGAACTGAACCATACCGAAACCTAACATCTCTATTTATGTTCAAATTAACACCTACAGCCAGTTTAGGTTTATCAATCAAGATGTCATCGGTTTTCATACCATGAACAGCACCTTGCGCATTTGAACCTGTCACAGGTTGATTGCAATCTCTGGACTTGATTGGCACCCACTTAAACTGTTGTCCACCAATTTGGATCAGCCCATCAACATTGTGCCTGGGAAATCCAACAACTCCATATGCTCCATGACCAGCATCATACCAAGACGACACCCTCCTGGCACCCAAAGCATGACTGCTCAATTTTGAACTTCCAGCCACACTATATCTTTCTGAATTAAAAGTTTCACTAACTGGAATCTCTTCTCCGCCATGAACAAATATTGTGTCCCTTGGCCTGTAACCTTGATCTGAAAACCTTCCAGCACCTTGCTGTTGTAACAACCATCTCCTTTTGTTGTGCACTTTCTGCCCAAACAGCTGCCCTGCAGGTTGCCAACCATGATAGAGGAGATGTACATTTTCTATAAAGTCCGGACTATGGCAGATAAACCCACTTGATGGATATGACATTGGCATATTAGGTGGACATTCCCGGTACATATACTCCATTGGAAAATATGGCATTTGTGTGTACTCATTTTCTTGCAAATGCTTGTAATCATCAAAATATCGCCTAGAAAAAGATTTAGTATGCCTAAAATAATTAGGCCGATTAGAACCTTTGTCGGCCTTTTCTTTTTCATATTTAGCCAGAAGCTGTTGGAATGTCACCTTCGGCTTTTTTGATTTCGTAGCGCTAGGGACAGATGTTGGGGACTCACTCCTAATATCTTTGCTAATTTTAGGGACCCAAACCATTTTCTTCTTTTGGCTCACAACTTTGCTAGGCTTTTCAATCTTATCATGAAAAAGGTCACTGTTGATTTCAGTAGACAACACTACTTTCTTGCCTTTCGTTGAAACTGCCTGTTCTGGCCGAATCAACACATTTTTATCCTCAAAATTAATTACATGTTTGGGGTTAGTTTTTTCAATTGACATGTGCCCCCCAATCCCTTGAGGATCTATAGAATCCAACCGGCCTTTGACAATAGCTGATTGTACACTGTCCGATGCTTCAGAATTACATTCTTTCACATTGCTAACATCGGTGATTTTACTTCTACTAATTTTCAAATTTTGATCACTACTTTTAACACCATCCGAATTACTCTCTAACTCGGCTATCTGAACCTTGCCTGAACTTGAATTATTTGATAACTCAGAAGCATATTCGATCCCATTAAAATCAGACTCTTTTATTTCACCAGTTATCAATTTCATATTTCTAGTAGCAAAATTATTGCCAACACTCTCACGGTGCAACTGGTCAGCACAACACGCCAAAGAAGCAGCTAGCTGAGCCAGCCCGGGTTCGAGTCACGGCACCAGCTTCTTAAGATGGAAATCAGGGGGACATCTCTCCCCCTGGTCAAAGTAGCAAAATTATCATAAAACATGTGCCTTAATTTCGAGCAAGCATAAATTGACTTTGGAACAGATAATGTGTAGTTCGCAAAAATGTTATTGCCTAGGACACAGAATCGAGAACTCCTTGGATAATCACTGGATTTATCTAATATAAACACTTGATTAAATTGAGAAATAGGCAATGTTTTTGCGATCCGTTCCTCTTTGAATTTGGTGGAGGAAAGTGATCTACTCACCTCGATGCTAGGTGAAGCAGAGTGGTCTAATGCAGCTACCTTTTTTATGACGCCATTCTTCGTCTTTTGAAGGCCTGCTAATTTTCTCTGTAGACTCTCCTGCCTCTCTTCCTCGAGCTCCCGTTCAATTTCCTGCTGTCTATCTTTAGATAGATCGTCGAGCATGACAGCGATGGCATTGTCGGGGTCGATTGTAGCCACCTCGCTCTCTTCTTCATGTTCTTGCATAGCCAGATGTGTGTCTTCTAATATAATAGAATCGGAACAAGTATTGTTTTCTTCGGCTCTTTCAATAATCGAATTATCATTCATATCCGAATCAATTTTGTTTTCTTTTAAACTTGCACGAGGTTTGAAAACCACATTCTATAAGAATCATGTCAACTAGGTCCTTACAAAATTGAGATGGCTCTAGAGAATTAGGATGTGGCACAGATGCAACATAGGTATGTGATTGTAACTCCGGCAAAGAGAGTTGAGCATGCAACGTTTGCTTCGGAGATACATTAGAATACACATTTGGAACTGGCTTACACGAAACCCCGGTACCTATAGGTGGCGAAGGTGGTGTGCTACATGCTACTGTTTGATAAAAAGGTTGCTGCATATTAGAACTAAAGCCAACACTTCGGTCATATGTGCTGAAATTTTGTGAAACCGAAGTTAAGACGGTAGAATTATTAGTGTTAGGTACAAAACAATTGGCCGAATAAACATTATTATACTGGCCATCGTGATTATACAACGGCATGTGCATTTGTGATGATATAGGCGTCATAAACATTGCCGATGTACTAGAGTCGAAGAATTCTTGTTGCATATTGCGAGCATGACTAAAACTCGTACTCTGCATAGGCTCTGTACAATTCTGAGATAGGTAATTTGGGTGTACAAAACATCCATCTAAATGACTAATAGCCGATGCAATGGGTATATCAACATGCCTAGCAACATGACTATATGAATCCATCGTAGCTGCAATAAGATAAAATATCTTACTTACAGATTACGCCGACGCAGACAAACGAAATTTTCGATGATATTGTTCTCAGCTGGAACCAGCGCCTGCAATTTTCTGTTACGGAAGAACGTTCTGCTGGTTTCTCTGTGTTGCTTTGGCTTGCTTCTTGAAAATTGATGCGTTGAATATTAGCCGAACCAAACTTGGACGTCGGCCTTTGACGGAATTGCTGGTGGTGTCTTGATACATGGCCGAATGAATCAACGGCCCTCGTGTTTCTTCTTGATAAAGATTTTCTTCCCCGAGTCGCCAATTGTATTGGCACGCGAAATTGATCCGCGCAACAACACAATAACTATCGTACTTTCGCAACGACGGGCGACTAGTTCCAAGACACACTAGCAAAGGGGTTCCTCGCTTTCGTGGAGGACAGCCGATCGTTTTTCAGCGCAAAACGGCAAAGATTACTGATCTCTAATGGAGATTAGGTTCGGCGTGTACTTACTATCCTAATGTAGAAGAAAACATAATGCTAGAAAAATAATAGATTGATAATGTCGATTGGCTATAGAGAAACCAAAACAATTGGCCAATCACCCTTTATAGGGCGCACCAGGTCTGTGGTGTACGTACACAGGTCCAACTATACAATGTTAAACTTATCTTCTGAGACATCCAATCGGTCGTATATTGGAAACTACATAGATTATTCTAAATAGGAAACCTTCCCACGTAACTGAATTGAGTCCAAACCAAACACGTACATGGTCCACATGTTTCCTTCTTGGTGAGAATTTCTCTCCCTAGATTCATTCCTGATCAAGTCATGCATGTAGTAGTAGATAATATAAAATTTTGTCCCTACACCTTCTTCACAAGAAATCCACGTCCTTGCCTCCTCATGCCTCTAGCAGCACGCTGAGCCTCCATTATCTACTATAAATCCTCGTGATGAGCACAACTCCAAATATGCATGTCACTCCTATCTAGGGATGAAAACGGATCGGATACGGACGGATATCACTGATATTACATTTGTTTTCATATTTCTGTCCGGATTTGGATTCGAATATGACTATGTCGGATAGGATACGATTGTATATCGACATCATAAATATGTGATTTGAGTATTCGGATACGGATACGGTATCGGATGTTGGATGTCCGGACTCGGATACGGACAGATCTTAACCCCTCTAAACGGATTCGGTTTCGAATATGGTCGGAAAATATCCGTACCGTTTTCATCCCTGCTCCTGTCTGATCTAGCTCTTCAAGATGCAAAACCTCACACAAGTATGCACGTTTGACCTGCTGGTAAAAATAATCTGGCTACCTGACGATCTCCACCATTGATATGCATCCTGCGCCAAGCATCAGCCAAGCCTGCTTCTAACCTGTCAAAATTCTTAAGCAATGTGTGTTTCTGCTGATTGACATGACTACTATTAGTTAAAGTAATTTGGCTGACCAGATAAACTAACTTGCCAAATCATATTGTCAACACAAGGCTCAGGTACCTGTCCTCCATTCTGGGATGAAGTTGGATCAAGGCGCCCCCTGTGGGGGTATTAACCCCTATACCCTTACGGCTAGGCTTGGGCCGGCCCGGATCAGGGGGTTCGGTCCACTAGAAGACGATGCGCGGCCCGGTCAACCTGTTCGGAGTCCCGCGCAAGAAGTCAACGCAGATTTGGAGATCAAGCAAGATCCTGGTCGGTTAGAGTAGGAATCCTTATCCGGCCACCTATGGCAATTGTAACTGGCTAGGATTAGTTTCCAGATCTGTAACCCTATCCCTCGGACTATATAAGGTGGGTAGGGACCCCCTCTAAAAAATATCTCTCATTGACATACAACAATACAATCAGACGTAAGACGTAGGCATTACGCCTTCTTGGCGGCCGAACCTGGATAAAACCTCATGTCTGTCTTGCGTCACCATCTTGTTTGTGGCTTGCGCATCTGTCTGCCGACAATCTACTACCTTGGGCATACCCCTAGGTAGACTGCCGACCATATTTCGTCGACAGTGGCGCGCCAGGTAAGGGGTGTGCATACTGCTCTCCAAGCAAACAAGATGGTCATCATCCCCGGCTCCATGGCTACACCGAACGGCCTCACGTTCACCGTCGGTCAGATCACCTGGACCACCGGCTCCTACGACTTCATCGCCATGACCACGGAGGAGGCGCGGATTCAATCTGCGTCGACCGCTGCTTCACGTGCATCGGCTACCGCTCCGACCACGGTGGATACGGCTCCGATCATGGTACATCTAGCTCCAACCACGCCCGCATCATCTTCAGCCACGCCGACAACCCATCATCCGCTTCCTCACTACAAAGGGAAGCAGATCGACAACACCGACCTGCTCGACTCCATCGATCAGGTCGGCACCAAACTTGCTGAAACCCTAGCTCTGGTAAGTTCGATTTAAAGTCAACCTAATGAGCAGGTAACCGCAACCCACAATAGATCTACCCGACCAGCTCAGGCCAGTCGTCCTGCATGACTTGGTACAGATCTCGTGGTCACATCTACTCCTGAAGGGCGCTCCGCTCGTCGCCGGCCAAACTCCGCGACGGGTCTCCGGCTCTCCGAGCGCGAAGCCTCGATGGAGAACTACCAGGCCCAGCCCTATGGCCTGCGAAACACTGCCTCCAACTACGCGTACAATATACAACGCTGCTCGGATCTGTGTTTTATACATTGACCTCGGCCGAAGCCACGCAACTTTGTCAACATGATCCGGATTGAGGATTATCAAGAAGGATCCGTCCACACAGTCCAAGAGGGTGACTCTAGCTCCTCGTCTGGCATCGTATCTAATGCCTCCGTCCACACCGAGCTCCAGCATCATGACGATGAAGGCGTCGAATACGATCTGGATATCCCAGACCACGCCCCGGGGTTCCCACAATTCCCGTCTTTCCCACCAAGGTGAGGTGATTTGATCAATGTTGTCAGTAATGATGAACCACTAGTAGTTGGCGAAATAGAACAAGAAATGATTGCACGCGAAGCACGCAATATTGACCAGTTTAATCGCCGACAAATCAAAGCCGAAGCAGAAGAGGAGGCACGACGCATAAGGGTCCAGCCACGCGACCTCAACAATGCCTTCGATAGGGTGGGGGACAAACAGGTCTTTAGGACTCCAAGCGCCAATGT
Source organism: Miscanthus floridulus (assembly GCF_019320115.1). NCBI lineage: Eukaryota > Viridiplantae > Streptophyta > Magnoliopsida > Poales > Poaceae > Miscanthus > Miscanthus floridulus. The sequence goes on along the minus strand of NC_089590.1, from coordinate 28,826,819 downwards.
AGCCGTTGCTATGGCGACAATGCAACGGCTACCCAAAACCCTGGAAACCCAGGCAGTTCACGATGATATACAAGCTTACCTGACGGCTGCTATGGCCCAGACCGCAAAGATTATAAATCAAGCCCGGGCTCCATCCGTCTCAGTCGAATCAAGCCACAGCCGCCAGTACTCAAGTCGCTCACAGCCACCCAACCAACGTGGCTCGCGCAACAATGACCTATCAAACAAACGTCAAGGCGGAAACGGTGGCCATGATGGTGGTCGGGATGACAACCGCCGTCGGGAGGACAACCGCCGCGACGTTCGGGACGACAATCGTCGAGACAACCACGATAATCGCCGTGATAACCACGGTCACAGGGTTAATCAGGATGGCAACCGAGATCACCGTGATGGCAATAACGATCTCCGCCATTACCTCGGAGGACGTGATCTGCGCGATCGCATCAACCAAAGAGCCAACGATCGTGCATCCCATGAAAGCTATCGCCATATGGAATATGATACTGCCCACGGCCCACCGGGTTTGAAGCAGTTTACTCCGCACCTTTGCCAAGTCATATGGCCCAAGAACTTCAAGCTCGAAAAACTTCAGAAGTACGACGGCAAGGAGAACCCCGAATTATGGGTCATGCTCTACAAAACTGCGTGCAAATCAGCCATGGCCGACGAGCACATCATGTCTAACTAATTCCCAGTCGCTGTTGGCCATGCAGGTCACCAATGGCTGGTCAGCTTGCCGAAGAACTACTTTGATTCTTGGCAAGAGCTCAAGCAAACCTTCATCGACAACTTCATTGCTACTTGCGAGCAACCCAGCAACAAATACGATCTGCAGTGGATTCGAGATCGGAAAGATGAGCCACTACGTGAGTACGTCCGGCATTTCTTGGAGATGCGCATCAAGGTCCTATCAATCTCTGACAACGAGGCAATCAAGGCTTTCATCACTGGCCTCCGCTTCCACAACGCCCTAAGGGACAAGCTCCTCCGCAAGAGACCTGAATCAGTCACAGCGCTCTTGGCCACCGCTAAAAAATATGCAGACGCCAATGATGCTAAAAAGATAATTATCGAAGAAGCAGCAAGGGTTCCATGCTCTGACCACCCCCCACACCGCGACAACTACTGCAGCAACCGTGGTCAGAACGACAATTTTGACCGCTACAACCAGCGCAATGACTCCCGCGACCACCGCGACCAACATAATCAGCGGCGTAACCGCCGTGACGATTACAGGGGCAAGCATGCTTGGGAAGACGACGGTGAGGTCAACACCATCAAAAAAGGTGGCGGACATCGTAACTACGAAGAAGACTATGCCAAAGCATTGAAAGGGCCCTGCCAGCTCCATCCCAAGTCAAACCATACCATGGAGAATTGTCGCGTTCTCAAGTCTATCTACATGCGTCAACAGGCTCCGGATACGTCCGACGAGCCTAACGACATAGGGGAACAGCGCAACGAGGACAATGACGATGAAGACGCAGATCCCCGTCACAAGTATGTCAAGCCAACCGATCGCGTGCACACCATCATTGGAGGCAAAGTGTCCATCGAGACCAAACGAGAACGCAAGCTGCTGGCCCGCGCTTGCTTGAATGTGGCCAACACCGACAACCTCATCACCGATCTGCGGCTCCCTCCTTGGTCTCACCACGAGATCTCCTTCAGCAGAAAGGACCAATGGGTCATAGTACCTGAGCTAGGACGTTTTCCTCTGGTCCTCGATCCTTGTATCCATAAGGTTCAGTTGGATAGGGTGCTGATTGACGGCGACAGCTCCATCGATATACTGTTCAAGAATAGTCTGCCAGCCCTAAAGATAACCCAGGCGGATCTCAAGCCATACGAGGCACAGTTCTGGGGTGTTCTCCCCGGATAGAGGTCTACACCTCTCAGGCAGATCACGCTACCTATGCCATTTGGGACCCCAGACCACTTCCGCATTGACTATGTCAACTTCGTGGTCGCTGACTTCGACGGCACCTACCATGCTATCCTGGGTCAACCATCACTCACCAAGTTCATGGCCATACCTCATTACAGGTATCTGGTGCTCAAGATGCCTACCGAGAAAGGAGTTCTAACCCTCAAGGGCAACGTATATGCAGCTTATACCTGCGAGGACGACAGCTTCAAAATAGCAGAGGCTCACGACCTCTCTATTCGCATGGCCGAGACCATGCTCGATGCCAAGAAGACCTCGGCCGACCACCTAGAGATCCCAAAGCTCGAGGCTCCATGCAAGAACATCAAGTCCAAGGAGCACAAGATGATCTAGCTGGTCGACGGTGATCCCAGCAAAACAGCCCTTATCGGGGCTAACCTAGATCCCAAATAGGAAGACGCGCTCGTCAGGTTCTTGAGGAGCAATGTGGATGTGTTCGCATGGAAACCTGCTGACATGCCCGGTGTACCTTGGAACTTGATCAAGCACTCCTTGAATGTCAACGACAAGGCCAAACCTATCAAGCAGAAGCTACGACGGTTTGCCCGTAACAAGAAGGAGGCGATTAGGGTAGAAGTTACATGGCTTTTGGCAGCTGAATTTATCAAAGAAGTGTATCATCCGAAGTGGTTAGCCAACCCGGTTCTTGTACGCAAAAAGAATAATGAATGGAGAATGTGCGTTGATTACACTGATCTCAACAAACACTGCCCTAAGGACCCCTTCGACTTACCTCGCATAGACGAGGTTGTAGATTCAACCGCCGGTTGTGAGCTGCTTTCCTTTCTCGATTGCTACTCTGGTTATCACCAGATCGCTCTCAAAAAGGACGACTAGATCAAGACATCTTTTATCACGCCTTTCGGCACCTACTATTACACGACCATGTCGTTCGGGCTCAAGAACGCTAGGGCTACCTACCAACACGCCATACAGGCCTGCCTCAAAGACGAGATAAAAGACAACCTCATCGAGGCTTATGTTGATGATGTAGTTGTCAAAATCAAGGAAGCACATACCCTTGTTGACAACCTGGAATGCACCTTTGCAGCCCTTAATACATTCCAGTGGAAATTAAACCCAAAGAAGTGCATCTTTGGTGTTGCTTCTGGTATATTGCTTGGCAACGTTGTCAGTTATGACAGCATACACCCTAACCCGGAGAAAGTCAAAGCTATCTTAGACATGAAGCCGCCCAAAAAGGTGAAGGATGTCTGAAGCTTACCGGATGCATGGCTGCCCTCAGTCGTTTCATATCAAGATTAGGAGAAAAAGGACTACCATTTTTCAAACTGCTCAAAGCATCCAAGAAGTTTGAGTGGTCGGAGGAAGCGGACGCTACCTTCACATAGCTGAAACAATACCTTACATCACCTCTGGTCCTCACTGCTCCTAGAGAAGATGAAACTCTCCTAATTTACATTGCGGCAACTAATCGGGTGGTCTCCACTACCATGGTGGTCGAGCACGACAAGCCTAGCCACGCCTACAAGGTACAGCGACCAATTTATTTTATCAGTGAGGTACTCAATGAATCCAAGACTAGGTACCCACAGATTCAGAAACTGATCTACGCCATACTGATAACATCTTGAAAGTTGAAACATTACTTCAACAGATATCATGTGGTGGTCATGACCGAGTACCCTCTGGGAGACATCATTCGCAATAAGGACGCAAACGGGCGCATCGTCAAATGGGCAATGGAGCTATGCCCTTTCTCTTTGGAATTTGCAAGTCGTACTACAATCAAGTCTTAGGCACTTGTCGATTTCATCGTCGAGTGGACAGACTTAAGCACACCTACCTCTTAGGGACCCAATGAGTATTGGAAGATGTACTTCGATGGTTCTCTCAACATCGATGGCGTAGGAGTAGGAGTTCTTTTCGTGTCACCATCCAAGGAGCAGCTCCGGTACGTCCTCAGGATTTATTTCCCAGCATCTAATAATGCCGCCGAGTATGAAGCATGCCAACATGGTTTGTGGATTGCGGTCGAGCTTGGTGTTAAATGTCACTATGTCTACGGAGACTTGGCTCTGGTCATCAACCAACTCAACAAGGACTGGGACATGACCAGCAAAAAGATGGATGCATACTGCAAATCGATCAGAAAGCTGGAAGGCAAATTCTATGGCATCGAGTACACACACGTGGTCTAGGACAAAAATCTAGCAGCAGATGCGCTGTCAAAGTTAGGATCATCCCGAGCCAAAGTCCCACATGGCGTATTCATCCAAGACCTGCTCATGCCTTCCATCAAAGAGGAAGATCCCACAGTCGACAAGCCTCAAGACCAGCAATTAGTGGCTATGGTTCCAGCGTCGAGCACCACCGAGCCACCTTCGACCACTCATGAGCCCGACTGGAGAGTACCTCATTAAGTACCTGACAGATGGCAGTGGTTACACTAATTAGACAGAAAATGAGCGCCTAATGCATCATAGTAAGCAGTATCTGCTCATCGATGGCAAGTTATGGCGCAAGAACGCAAACAAGAAAATCTTGATGAAGTGTATAACCTAGGAGGATGGCGAACATCTCCTGGACCAAATCCACTCTGGCTCCTACGGCAACCATGCGGCCTTGAGAACGCTGGTCGGCAAGGCTTTCTAAGCAGGATTCTATTGGCCGTCAGCGGTAGCCGATGCAGAGAAGCTAGTCCGCCACTATGAGGGTTGTTAGTTCTTCACCAAGAGAATCCACATACCAGCACATGAGATCCAGATAATACCAGCCTCTTGGCCCTTCACATGTTGGGGACTGGATATGATCGGGCCCTTCAAACTAGCTCCTGGGAAATTTACATGTATCTTTGTGCTGATCGACAAATTTTCTAAGTGGATAGAGTACATGCCTCTGGTATAGGCATCCTCAAAAAAGGCTGTCACGTTCCTCGACCTGGTCATCCACTGCTTTGGCATACCCAATAGCATCATCACTGATCTGGGTACTCAGTTCACCGGGAATGCTTTTTGGGACTTCTACGATGAAAGGAGCATAGTAGTAAAATACGTCTCGGTGGCGCATCCTAGAGCTAATGGATAGGTCGAGCGGGCAAACGGTATGATTTTGGACGTATTGAAGAAGAAGATGTATAGAGAAAATGACAAAGCTCCCGGAAGATGGCTCAAAGAGTTACCAGCCGTGGTCTGGGGCCTCAGAACTTAGCCCAGTCGTAACATCGGCGTCTCACCATACTTTATGGTTTACGGCGCTGAGGCAGTCCTTCTAGCAGATATAGCTTTCAGATCAGCATGGGTAGAGAACTTCGATGAAGGCAAGGTCAATGAAGTGCAAGAGCTAGAAGTGAATAGTGTAGAAGAGAAGCGGCTCGATTCTTGCGTACGTACAACCAAATACCTTGCTGTTTTGCGCAGGTACTACAACAAGAACGTTAAAGAGCAGTTCTTCGTGGTCGGGGAAATGGTCCTGAAGTGGAAGACAAATCAGGTTGGTGTCCACAAACTCACAACCCCATGGAAAGGGCCCTTCATGATCAATGAAGTCAAACGACCAACGTCTTACAGGTTAGCTCACCTGGATGGTACGGACGTACCCAATTCATGGCACATCGACAAGCATAGGCGTTTCTATGCTTAACTACTAAGATATGTACTCCTCTTGTACTTTCGATTTAATTCAATAAAGCTATTATGATTTCTCCGACCACTCTGATGTGTCACTTCGAATTTTACGGTTATTCTAACTTAGCCAGTCAAAGCCGACCACCATTCCTTCCTGGGTTTTCGGAGCAGGCCCTGTCTCTAGTTCCTCCCAACGTGTGCATGGAATCCGCTCTCTATGCTATGGGTGATCGGCAGGTCCCCTATGGTTTGACTTATCCGCGTCTACATGTGCATAGGTCACGCACCTCACACTCCGAACACATGGCAAATCAGGGCCGTACAAACTTTTCAGGATGACATGTTGACTAAACTGGTACAACTAAACAGAATGCTAACATGTTCTCACTTAGTTACACCAACACAAGTTTCAAGCTTAAATACGTTTTATACAAAACAAACAAGCTTATGATGATATACAGTTACGTTATTACAAGGTTGCCTGAAAAGGTACAAGTTTACAATAACACAACTACATCTTCTTCTATAGCTATAGCCTATCCTATTGGCTGGTCGGGGCTAGTGGCACCTGCTGCTCGCTGCTCCTGACATCTTGCTCAAGTCTCAGAGACTCCTGTACTGGTCGAGTTGAAGAAGATGGCCCTGCTGATGCTTGGCTGGTCGAGACCGCAGGCTTCGTCGGTTGGCTTAAAATTGATGGCGCTTCCAGCTGACTCGTTGATGGCGTACCCTGTACAGGTGCTGTCCCGCCTCCACACAAGTTAATATCGCTAATTATTTTTGCCGACAAATCTAGCTAGGTCATCCGAAGCTCCTCAGCCTTGTCTGGATCTACCTCCTTCGGGTACCTAGCCTCCAGGTGCTTGAGATCAATCAAGGGGTAGTGGGCATGTACCATGCTTAGCACATGTGTGCCTGTGTACTCACCCGCCTCCTTCACGAACTCTTGGAACCATCCCCATGCCTTTTGGCATCTCTCGACCAGTCCGAGCTGTGGCATCCTTGGCACTTCCTCTATAAGCGCTAGGTCGATAAGGTTGAGGATGGGAAAAATGCCAGTTGCCACTTCCTAGCACCAGTTCTTCCATGTGTCCCGATCCTCAGTGATCTCTAGGCATCGCGCCTTCTAGCCATCATGATCTTTCATCACGGTTTCCAGATGCTTCTTGGCATTAACTTTTAAAACTACAAACTGCACAAGACATTAAAATGTCACGCCATGACAAGATATGGCGGGCAATAGAGTGAGCAAGGTGGTCTGGAACACTTACTTTTCAGTTCCTCCTTCATCTTGGTTGTGCGGTCCCAGAGTTGCGACTGGTCATGCGCCAGTTTCTTATTGTCCTCCTTCAGGCGACCACCCTCTACGGCCACACGGCTATTCTCCTCTTGGAGATGGACTACTTCAGTTTCTAAGCCTGCACTACAGCTGTTACTACCAACAATGCAACAACACGTGTCATGCACTTGTTGTGATAAAGTGACAACTTACTTGTTTTTTCCTGCTCTTTGTTAATGAGCTGGACAACTAGGTTCTGGTTCTGCGTCTCTTGCTCCATCCTCTCCTGGTTGGTGGCTTCAAGTTGGTGGCGCAAGCATTCCACCTTGGCCGCTAGTTCTTTATTGCTTGCTATGATCCCCTCGATCTGGTCAAAGCACTTCTTTCGGTACCTTGCGGTCTTCATTAAGTCCTACATGTAAAAAGCTAAGTAAGACAGTTTGACTAGATAGCAGGATCAGGTGGTCAAGCAAAATATACCTGGACTTCTATCACCAGATGTTTCGCCGCTCGTTCAACTTTCATAGTCTCTTCGACCTCTGGGATTTCCTCATGAACAACCCATTGGTCGTTCTGCTAGCGTGACACATATACATGTTGTCGTTTATCCTGGGGACGGCCCAGGACCTCCTCTACTTTGTCCTCTTTGGCCTCTTCTTCGGGTAGCGGTGCTGGTCTAGAGTTTGTAGCTTTTGCGATCACTATAGCCTTCCCACGGGCTGTAGCATCAGCAAACATGCTCTGTGCCACCTCCGGCTGCTGCTCCTCGGTTTGGTCTGTTTCCCTTGGTGCTGAAGTGTTCCCCTCAGCAGGGTTAGTGCTCGGAGCAACTGTACTTGGCTCGGCTCTCCCCTCGACCACCTGCTTGGGGACTGTTGTCTGGCTACTTGTCTGCTAAGGCTCCAGCGGACTTTCTGCTATAGGTTCTTCCATGGCTGGCTGCTGGGCAGTTTTCTCTGACATTGCGGGCGGAGCCACGCCACTCCCGGCTAGTTGGTCGGGATTTTCGGTGGACGTCGACCTAATATATCCAAGATAAGTTCAGAAGACCACAGTATTCAATATAAATTGAAAGCTAACATCAAGGTTACAAGTACTTACATGTTGGAAGCACGGAATGATGTGGCGAAGGCGCGTCTCTTCGGCCGTGCTTGCTCCATGTGCTCTGTGGGTGCCACCTGGTCTCCCTCTATGACCAGCACCGGCGATGGGGCTTGATGCTCGACCCCTTTGCCGCTTGTCCTTGGCGCTGTGGGGGTATGCGATGTGAGTCCCATTGGCGTGGAGGAGCCACCTTGCTCCATCGACTCCAGTTGCCTCCTCCTCTTTCGAGGGACGAGCTGAAAGATGTCTGCATCCTCTGTGTCGTCGTCCGACAAAGTCATGATCGCCTGACGACGCTTGCTGGTCACCGGCTGCTTACCAGCAGCTCTGGCCACTACTTCCTCCCCAGCTCCGAGCATGGCCCAGTCCATGTCCTCGCCCCTGGTGCTAGTCTGGGTGGTTGGGTAAGCAACTTGCGGCCAATCTACACCAGGGGGTGGCAACACAAACACTGTCGCTCTATCCCAACCATTAACCTGGAAAAAAATAGGCGATCACATAGTAAGTTTCTACTACAAAATGAGACTACAGGTACAAGGCAAGTTAAGTTACCTTTGGGAGAGGTTGGGCGAGCTTGAATCTAACATAATTTGGATCAGCTAAGTTGAATAGCTCTCTAATTCTGGCTCTGATTTCGATCTTGTCAAGCGCCTCCTGCCTCGTTCTCGTTGGATCTGTGATACCTTGGTACTCATAGCCGGGATGTACCCTCCTCTGGCAGGGCTAGATCCTTCGGCTAATGAAGTTCCTGACCATGCTCAGACCGTCTAGTTTCTTCCACGGGATCATCCCAAGAAGTTCTGAGATTTGTTCCAAGTGCTCGGGCTTCTCTGACTAGCTGTTCTTCTTCTTCAGAATGAACCCCATGTCACACAGTGTGATCGTGTTCGGCTCTTCATGAGTGTAGAACCACTTCTTGTACCAGTCGTTAAGCGATGTGTTCCAAGGGCAGTGTAGGTACTGTGCCTTCATCCTGTCATGAAGATTGAGGTACACACCTCCAGCTATCTTCGATCTGCCACTTCCTTTCTTCCGTAGACAGAAAAGATGGTGAAAGAAGTCGAAATGGGGCTGAAAGCCACCATATGCTTCACAAAGATGAATGAAGGTGGAGACAAGAAGAATCGAGTTGGGATGCAGATTGCAAATCCCAACCTCGTAATACAAATAGAGCCCCTGAAGGAAAGGGTGCACTGGGACCCCAAAACCCCGCTTGAAGAAATCTTCGAAAACCACAATCTCACCTGGTTATGGATCAGGCTACCCCTCACCCTCTGACGCGCGCCATCCTGTGAGTTCCTTGTTGTGGAGTACTCCCATGATGATGAGGTCTTCGATGGTCTGCTTGTTGCTTCTTGATTTCCACCACTCCTTTGCCATGACTCCGGCTTTCTTCTAGGCATCACTCTTCGCCATGAATCCGCCCTTGTTGATGGAGGTGGATACGGTGGAGGGGTGATTGGTGATGATTTTGGAGGTATTAGGGTTGGCAAGGGGAAGAAGAAGGCTGTGGCAGCGAATGGTAATGGGGATCGGTAAAAAGTAACTTACCAGTTCTATATTATAAATAACCAAGAGTTCCATCATTTCATCTGCTCGAGATTCTTGGAAGACGTGCACATGCCCCATAGATGGTTGTTTTCACAACCTTGAGATCTATGCCAATATATGCACCTCTTCGTTATTAGTGTATGCGCCTCTTTGTTGCTAGTGTGAGAGGGCCCACACTGACGCACCTCCTTATAGGTGCCAAGCGACTGTTTGCTTGAAAGGACAAGAAGGCAGTTTGACGTGCTATACCTGTCTGCTTTTTTTACCAGACATGTCAGATTGGACTTGATAGAGTAAGAAGATAAATAAATACACCAAATAATAGTACAAGTGTCATTTGTTTCTTCGTTGCATGTCTCGTGCTCAGGGATGGTCCAGACCACTGTTGTGCTCGAGGACTGTCCAGACCACTACCATACTCAGGGACTGCCCAGACCACTACCGTGCTCGGGGACTGCCCAGACCACTACCATGCTCGGGGACTGCTCTGACCACTACCATGCTCGGGGACTACTCCGACCACTACCATGCTCGGGGACTGTTCCGAAGAATGCTCGGCGACTGCTCTCCTCGGCTACATGTGACGTGTACTCACATACAGTCGAGAGGCATTTATTTGGACCTTGCTACAAGGCTTATACTTCTCCTTCCAGCAAGCTTGGGGACTACATCGGTACGATGCACCTGTCGGTGCATCTCGTATTGATTGTACGACGACTAGATTCTTAACTTCAGTGGAAATTCTTTTTAGACCCTGGCACCACGTGCCTACATCACCTACTACCAGGCTCGGGGACTAAGTGGGCACACTTCACCTTGCGGTGAATGTGTTTATTTTATTGACCCCTACGCTTTGACTGATTGCCAAGATTACTACTATCCAAGGGTCACTTACATTTCTTATCAGAAATACAAGTGGGCACACTTGATAAGGAAAGAAATCTTTTTCTTTTTTCTTTAAGAGCACCATGCATTCTTCGGACAACTGGAATCTTCGGCTATAATCGTGGTCTACTGCTCTTAGTTCTGACCAGAATGCTGGCGCATTTGATTGGTCAATGTTTCAATCAGTTGAAGATGACATGAAGATGGATTGCATTAGTCGAAGGAGATCCAACAGCGTGTCGCAGCATAATACATGGTGCTCGGGGACTAGCTGTGGGGGTATTAACCCCTATACCCTTACGGCTAGGCTTGGGCCTAGCCCGAATCAGGGGGTTCGGTCCACTAGAAGATGACGTGTGGCCCAGTCAACTTGTTCGGAGTCCCACGCAAGGAGTCAAAGCAGATTTGGAGATCAAGCAAGATCCTGGTCGGTTAGAATAGGAATCCTTATCCGGCCACCTATGGCAATTGTAACTGGCTAGGATTAGTTTCCAGATCTGTAACCCTGTCCCCCAGACTATATAAGGCAGGCAGGGACCCCCTCTAAAAAACATCTCTCATTGACATATAGCACTACAATCAGACACAGGACGTAGGTATTACGCCTTCTTGGCGGCCGAACCTGGATAAAACCTCATGTCTGTCTTGCGTCACCATCTTGTTTGTGGCTTGCGCATCTATCTGCCGACAATCTACTACCTTGGGCATACCCCTAGGTAGACTGCTGACCATATTTTGTCGACACCCCCATCCGCAGAAGATGGATCCCCCCGGGGGCAAAGCGAACCACCCGGAATAAAGACCGCCACAACTCATAGTGGGCAGGGACTCCTGGGAAGCCCTCGCACAGTATGATGAAGATGGAGAGGTGGAGGATCCCCTGTGGGGTCAAGACATGGAGGCGAAGCCCATAGTAGTACATCAACCACTAGAGTATGGGGTGCGCTGGCACCCCGAACCCAAAAGAGTGGAAATAGGCAAAAGAGATGACCTCATTCTCCTCCGGTCTTGGCTCCACTTCGGTTCTCGGCAAAACTCTCCACCCGATCACGTTGGCAGCCTCCGAGATCATCGCCTTCACTCACAGCTCGCCAAACGCCCTGCGGTCAACGGACGACTTCGTCCACTACGTGATCATGGTCCTTATAGGAGGCGTCAGCAGTGCAATAGGGTGGAGGACATAAGCTTTAGGATGGAAGGAGGAGATATGGGGAGGTAAGATAGATGATCACAGAAGGTAGCAAATAACCTTCCCTCTCACGCCCTTGTGTCTTCTATAGTTTGGGGGTCATGGAACCATCCCATGCCCCACAACCCTAACACATTTGCGTGGTGTTGGTATTTATTAACGCACATAGATAAATCCATAAGTGCACGGATACCGCTGTAGCTTTCACCCAGAAGTATTCCAGGTATCGTATCCATAGGGAAACATGTGAGATTAACTACAATCTAACTTAACTAGGAGTAGCAACAAGACTTAAGATAAACATGAGCATAGAGAGGACTACTAAGACTCTCTAGTTCTGACTTTAATAAGCTATGTCTTCTATTGTTCGATTCTGGGGATATTACTAAGGAAAACATAGGCATAGTATGTTTTCTATAATAACTAGGTCCTGCTCGGCCTACAAACGGGAGGTGGACTACAAAGGATTCAACGAGGCTATAAGAGTCACTCTCGCGAGCTACGACCTATTTGAAATGTAGGGTACATCCATGAGTAATCGAGTCTAAGCACCACGCTTACACTACGAATACTACTTTAACCTATGATCAATAGATTAAAGTACTCAAAAGAGTCGTGAACCTGAAGAACAATATAAACACGATGCTTACTTGAATCAGAAGTTGATTACCAGAGATGTCTCAAAAGCAAGCTCAAGTAGAACTTGGATCCACCAAGGTACAAGCCGTAGAGAGAGCACTAACAGGTCGGCACTTCCTCCAAACTCTTCCCTCACTCTCTATCTCACTATTTCTAGTTACAAGACTAGATCCTATGGAGGACTAATCTTCTCTTGATTGCTGGCTCTGATCCTGATGAGGAGGATTTGAATTAGGGTTTCAGGATGGCTTCAGGAAGGGGGTACAGGCTGCTATATATAGGGGGATCCATCAATTCTGTAACACCAAAAAATTTGAATTTCTGAGGACCTAAAAAGATTTAATTTGGAATTTTTGTGCACATGAAATATAGGAAAAAAATCATTAAATTAAAATTCATCATAAGGTAGCAACATGTTTGAGCATACATGTCATTGCATTTGATTTATTTGGTTGAGTGGTTTTGATTGAAAATTCAAAATGGTTTAAATTTCTTTTGCAAATGAAAGTAAAAATGGCTTTGAAATAAAAGAAAAGAAAATTTGAAAATAAAAAGGATTTAAAAAGTGGTCAAATTTATTTTTGAAAACTTACCAAAATTTCTCATTTATGTTTGAGTTGAAAAGTATATTTGAAAACATATTCGAATTCGATTTGGTTTACATTTGAATTTGGCTCGGATTTGGAAACTAGAAATAAAAAAGGAATTGATTTTGAAAAATCTTCTTTTCTTCCTTTTTAGCCCAGCCCTAGGAACTGGCCCAGCCTCTTCTTCCTTCTCTTCCTGGCTTTGGCCCACTCAGTGGCCCGCTCCTTTCCTACTCTCCGCTGGCCCAGCCTCCTCTTTCCTCCATCCCACGCTCGACCGCTGGCGGCCTAGTCCCACGCGCCTCCTTCCCTTCCTCCCGCGCATCGGCCTTTCCGTGCACTAGCCCGCTTCGCATCACTCCACATAGCCTAGCTCGGCACCGCGGCCCATAGCACCTATGCTGGCATGCTGCTCCCCTCTTCTCTCTTGCTGCGCCACTGGCCCCACATGTCAACGCCCATGCCTTCCCCTTCCTTTCCTTCCCCCGCTCCTTCCTTTCTCGCTCACGGCAATCGCATTGCCATGCTCGGCAAGCCGCCATGCCCGCGCTCGTATGGCAGGCGTCCAAATCGCCCGAGCACCCCGCTCCCCTTCCATCTACCGCAGCACCGCCCTCCTACAAAGCCCCGAACCGAGCACCTCCCTCTCCCTTTTCCTGGACGCGCTCAAGCACTCGCCACCGCCGCCGCAATTCACCGCACCAGTGCCGCAAACCTCGATGACGACGTGTCCCGGAGCTCCACCGCGACCCACTAGTGCCGTAGGTACCCACAATTCATCATTTTGGTCACGGTTTGCTCAAATTAATCCTCACCCATGCGCCACTTCTGTCTCTAGCTGCCTCCGTCGTCGACCCGGCCCCTCGATGCCTTCCTAGATGCCGCGCTCCATTCCTTCGACTTCGAGGTGAGCTCCTCCATCTTCTCATGCCCCTAGTTCATCAAATAGCACACTAGAACGCCATATCGTAGAACACCCATCGCCGCCGGCCAAGGCACCACCGCGGGATCGGTATCCCGACGTGATCCATGTCTCCGTTAGGTACCCTAGCGAGTTCGTGAGGTCCCGTGCTTCATGTCCGTGGGTTCGTCTTGGTCTGGGGTGGCCGAAATCACCCTCCCGACGTCCGCCGCCGAGCTTGGCTCGCCACCAGCACTGGAGGGCTCACCGAAGGTGTCGTGCAGCCGCTGGAGGTTGACCTATTCACTTGCGCCATTAGATCTGCTTTGAGCGATCGGGATTAGATCTTACCGGTTGGATGCGTAACCGGTCTACCACGGCTATGGATGCGATCCACGATGCCGCATCAACGCGCGCCCACACACGCGTGGTGCACCACGCTAACCGCGTGCCACCACGTGTCAGCCCGGTCAGCAGCGCGGTCACGCCATGCATGTTTTGCATATTAGTCCCTACAGTTTCTAGTAATTAACCCATAATCCAAATATGTTCAAAATAATTTCTTTTTTGTCCTGTTTTCTTCTATTTTAGCCCCTGTAGTTTTGAGTATTAGTACCCACAGTCCAGTTAGCATTTAAAATTCAGAATTTATTTGTTTAAATTCAAATTTGAGTTCATTTAATTACAGAAATGCCATTGAACCTTATTTCATGCGTAACTTTTGCATTTTAAGTCCGATTTGATCCATTCGACTTGCGTTAGGACCATATTTGCATTTTCTACGTGTTTATACTACTGTTAGGCATGTTTTCAATATTTAAAATTCATGGGTAGATTTAATCTATTATTTAACAAAAGAAAAACTTGTTTAAATCATAACTTATTCATTTTAACTCCAAAATAGTCCGTTCAAGTTGCATTGGTTTCTTAACGACGTGACCTATGCATTAGTATTAATGTCAAAATCTATGGAATGTCATGGTAAAATCCCAACTTGAAAAATAATTATGTCACTAGATTTATAAATAAAATGTAATAAATTCCACTTTGATTTTTAAAACCAAATATAAGTTTGACTTAATTCAACTTAAGTATTTTCTCTGAAATATCTTATACATGTTTTATATAATTATTAAAATAATGAAGTCTGGGTTTTGCTTTTAAAGTAAATCTTTTGGTAGTTGTATCTTTTCAACCATAGCTCCGATTAGCGTGCCTCTCATGACTGTGTGTTCGTAGCGATGCGTAGAATCGTATTTCAAACTCTTTTACTTATTTTTCTATGATTGGTGTACTATTATGATATTATTGCAATTGTATGCTATGCATGTATGTGTATGGATGTTTGTGTGGTGTTTTACGATTACATCCGGTCGGTGAGATATACGTGGTGATCTAGAAGAAGAAGAAGAAGGAGGACATTGAAGATTAAAGCTTACTAGAGGACCGGTGTTTAAGGCAAGTATAGCATGGGACCATCCTTGTTACCTATTGACCTTTAATCACTTAATTCATATTGCTTGTGTCTACCTTGTTGCCAATAAGGATATCCTCGATATTTGATATCTTGTACCTTGACACCATGGGTGATTATGCATTGGGCAATATTATGCTAGTGCTCAAGATGAATAACCATGATCTTGTAACTTGATTAATAGAATATGCAATAAACAATAAAAGATGTTTTTTAGCAACATGGAACTAGAGGCTAGAGTGTTTAGCTACTTTCTAAATGCTCTAGATTCCTCTCCCTAAGGACTTATCTATAAATGATCATCTAGGATTTACAGTACAACTATGAGAGCTATATGGCTCTGGCTTTAACTTAGTATGAGGACCTTTTCTAGCTTGTTAGTGGTTACCTTTATGGCGTAAGAGGGGCTCCGACGGGTATGATCTCGGCCTGCCAAGTGGGTGCACTTCGTTAGTCACTCCTTAGAGGGGAGTTTATGCTTGTTGATGGGGAAACCTTAACGGCCCTAACTTGTTAGACGAACCTTTGAAAAGCTTCATAGTGAACCTTGCCGACCTTCCTTGTTATGGGTCAAGAGGCTGATCACCTCGTGCGAAAGGGTAAATCATGACTCACAGTGAAAGTGTACAACCTCTGTAGAGTGTAAAACTATTATAACAGCCATGCTCATGGACACGAGCGGCTTTGGAACCCTTATGGAATAGAGATGATCACTAATGGTTAATTGTTCTAATGATAATTTGTTTATGCTATTCATTATTCATGTTTACCTGATCATGTGTTTATGGGCTTATGATAAATTTGTTGCTACTCAATTGCTTAAAAAGCTAACCTATTAAAAGCTAATCGTAGTAAACCAGTGTCAACCTTTTTGAGCCTCATGAACCCCATGTTATATTGCTGAGTATGATATGTACTTATGCTTGTTTTACTTTTCTATACTTTGGATAAAAATCCCGGATGGGTACCAGATTGCTAGTCTAGAGAAGTTAGGCTTGTGGTCAACCAGTCAGTTGTCCCTTTGGATTTGGAGTCTTCACCTAAAGATTAGAGTTGTCTTTCCACTGTCTATACTCTGAGGTTATATTCCTTATACTAATATGTTATGTAATAAGTATTATCTTTTGATATCACCCTTATTTGTGGCTATACGTGAGATTTGACTTCCTGGGCTCACATAAAGTGTGTATCTGGTTTTGTCTTTAAAACCGGGTGCTACAAATTCTGAGCCCTCGGATCAAACTGACTTAAAGCAACGGTGTAGATGCACTCTCAAAGGTGGTGGGAAACCGACATAGAAAGGAGATGCAAATGGGTGGACCCCATAGGTCGGCCGACCTATAGGTGGGTCTAGCCAGCCTATCTCTATGATAGGTGGGCCCCACCCTCCGGTTAAAGCTTCTAGACTTTGTCTTGAGTTGTTTTCCGTAGGTTTCATGAGTCGATTCGCTTGTTGATGTCGGTTTGCCTATTTGGAGTGTATAACGGTGGTCTCAGGGGTTGTTTTCTAGATAAATCCTCCTGCATTCACATATTCACCAAAACTCATAGAATTCATTAGTTTAAACCCCTATTGCTATGTTTGGTGATGGAATTAAGTATATATGTTGGATATGTTGTTAGTTTATAATTGATATTAGTGACTGTCAATAAGCTCCCCCAATCTTACCCTTTGCCAGTTCTTGAGTAAATCTAAACTCAGCAATGAATCAGGAGTTGCTATAATGCTTTCACGTCTCAAAAGTACACATGTGTTTAATCAAGAATTCTCCTTCGGATTAGAATAAACTAATCTGACTTTCAAACTTACCCATATTACCTTCAACCATGAGGCTTCTTAGCCTTCACTTGGGTCTTGAGGAATTGAAAGATAGAACGATTAAGTCAAGTACTATAACTCAAGTTCTTTGCTCCACCATTGTTTTAGAGTTTTTTATAAGTTTTCAAAATAAAACTCAAAGATTCCATTAAATGACACTCTCAAGTTTCTCAATGTATGTGGTATTTGTGGATCCTCACTAAGGCAATAAAGGTGTTCCACCTTTTTCTCTTCCTAACACTAAGGCTTATGTGGAGTTTATAGGTAGGGAGAAAGCTAGAGCATACTTGCAATACATATATTGTAAATTCAAACAACGGATCCAAAGAGAGTTGAGTCATACAATCAAATCAAGATGTGCATTTGTGGATATATGGTGGCTAACCTAATTCTACTATGCTCCTTGAAAACATATCTCTCTTTTGTAACTTGGAAATCTTTTGCAAGAGAACATGAGTTATCTTATTCATCTCTTCTTTTTTTCTTTTTTCAGGCGGGCATCTAAGTACCCATTGTTTTAAATATCTCAGACACTTTTGTGTCCATTTTTTTCTTTTTTTATGAATAACTTTTGCATAGCCCCATGCTTCTTTTCTGCAATAAAACTTTGAGAGATAGTAACAAGAACTTGGAGCATTTATTTGGTGGATGGAAAACCTATCAGGCATGTTTTTGGTGTTCACTCCCAATGTAGAAGTAAAACATTTTTGGGTGGATCTAATTGAAAGGCATGTTTTTGCGTCTACCCCCAGTGTAGGAGTAGTGCATATGTGGCTGGTGTGTACATAATCTTGATTTTAAGAGCATTACAAACCTCTCATAAGGGACAACAAAGCTTGATAAAACTCAATGCAATACAAGCAACATATATGTGGAAATTTTCTTAGCCTAAATAACATATATGGCTCTGGTGGGAATTTAAGGTTTGTCATACAGAAACTCATCATGTAGCATTTTTGTGTTTTTCACAAGATAAATGTCTAGAACTTTAGTGTTACTTGGAACAAGAGAAATAGTAGCTCAGACCTTCTCATATCATATCCGTTAATTACCTAGACTTAGATCAAGCATATGCTACCCACGAGTTTCAAGTTCAGAGTAAATCCTTCTATCAAAACAATCTTATCCAAAACTCAGGAGAATTCAAGGCTGAAAACTAGGTACTTGAAAGGAATTACAATAGAGCAACTATTCATTATTTTCATTTAAGAGATTATTCAAAGTCCTCTTTATTTATTCTGCTCTTAAAAATCAAACTTAACGCTAGACACACACTTTTTATTTTGTTTTTATTTCTAGATCACACATTATTACTATAGATAACTAATGCAAAGATGAATTTTTATTTTGTTTTTAGTTATGCATCTTTTTTAACATAATAATTAAAACAAACCAAATAAAACAAAGGGGAAAGAAATACTTACCTGGATACACGGGGGATGCCCTTCCCCCAAGCTAGCTCTTTCGGTGAGTGTGGGGGTATTAACCCCTATACCCTTATGGCTAGGCTTGGGCCGGCCCAGATCAGGGGGTTCGGTCCATTGGAAGACGACGCGTGGCCCGGCCAACCTGTTCGGAATCCCGCGCAAGTAGTCAAGGTAGATTTGGAAATCAAGCAAGATCCTGGTCAGTTAGAATAGGAATCCTTATCCGGCCACCTATGGCAATTGTAACTGGCTAGGATTAGTTTCCAGATCTGTAACTCTACCCCCTGGACTATATAAGGTGGGTAGGGGACCCCTCTAAAAACATCTCTCATTGACATACAACAATACAATCAGATGCAGGACGTAGGTATTACGCCTTTACGGTGGCCGAACCTGGATAAAACCTTGTGTCTGTCTTGCGCTACCATCTTATTTGTTGCTTACGTATCTGTCTACCGATAATCTACTACCTTGGGCATACCCTTAGGTAGACTGCCGACCATATTTCATCGACAGTGGCGCGCCAGGTAGGGGGTATGCGTACTGCTCTCTAGGCGAACAAGATGGTCATCATCCCTAGTTCCATGGCTATGCCGAACGGCCTCATGTTCACCATCGGCCAGATCACCTGGACCACCAGCTTTGACAACTTCATCGCCATGACACCGGAGGAGGTGCGGGTTCAATCCACGCCGACCACTACTTCACCTACATCAGCTACGGCTCTGACCATGGAGGATCTGGCTCCGACCACGGTGGATCTGGCTCTGGCCACGGTGGATCTGGCTCCGACCACGGTGGATCTGGCTCCGACCACGCCAGTGTCATCTTCAGCCACGCTAACAACCTGTCGTCCGCTTCCTCACTACAAAAGGAGGTGGATCGACAACACTGACTTGCTCAACTCCATCGATCGGGTCGGCACCAAACTTGCCAAAACCCTAGCTCTGGTAAGTTTGATTCAAAGTCAACCTAATGAGTAGGTAACTACGACCCATAATAGATCTACTCGACCAGCTCAGGCTAGTCGTCCTACACAACTCGGTACAGATCTCATGGTCACATCTACTCCTGAAGGGCGCTCCGTCCGTCATCGGCCAGCCCCTATGATGGGTCTCTGGCTCTCCGAGTATGAAGCCTCAATGGAGTACAACCAGGTCTAGCCCTACGGCCTACACAACTTCATCAACATGGTCTGAATTGAGGATTATCAAGAAGGATCGGTCCACATAGTTCAAGAGGGCGGCTCAAGCTCCTCGTCCGACATCGCATCTAATGCCTCTGTCCACACTGAGCTCCAGCATCATGATGATGAAGGCGTTGAATATGATCTGGGTACCCTAGACCATGCCTTGGGGTTCCCACAATTCCCATCCTTCCCACCCAGGCGAGGAGACTTGATCAATATCATCAGTAATGATGAACCGCCGGTGGTCGGCGAAACAGAACAAGAAAGGCTAGCACGCGAAGCATGCAATATTGACCGGTTTAATCGCCAACAAATTGAAGCTGAGGCAGAAGAGGAGGCCCAACGCATAAGGGTCCAGCCACGCGACCTTAACAATGCTTTTGATAGGGTGGGGGACAAGCAGGTCTTCAGGACTCCAAGCGCCAACGTAGCTGTTGCTATGGCGATAATGCAATGACTACCCAACACCCCAGAAACACAGGCAGTTCATGATGATATACATGCTTACCTGACGACTGCTATGGCCTAGACCACAGAGATTATAAATCAAGCCCAGGCTCCATCCGTCTCAGTCGAATCAAGCCACAGCCGCCAGTACTCAAGTCGCTCACAGCCACCCAACCAACGTGGCTCGCACAACAACGACCCATCAGACAACCGTCAAGGCGGAAATGGTGGCCATGATGGTGGTCAGCACAACAACCACCGTCGGGAGAACAACCGCCGCGACGTTCGGGACGATAACCGCCGAGACAACCATGATAATCGCCGTGATAACCATGGTCGCAGGGTTAATCAGGATGGCAACCGAGATCGCCGTGATGGCAATAACGATCTCCTCCATTACCTCGGAGGACGTGATCTGCGCGACGCATCAACCAAAGAGCCAACGATCGTGCATCCCACGAAAGCTATCACCATATGGAATATGATACTGCCCACGGCCTTCCGGGTTTGAAGCAGTTTACTCTGCACCTTCGCCAAGTCATATGGCCCAAGAACTTCAAGCTCAAAAAACTTCAGAAGTACGATGGCAAGGAGAACCCCGAATTATGGGTCATGCTCTATGAAACTGTGTGCAGATCAGCCATGGCTGACGAGCACGTCATGTCTAACTACTTCCCAGTCGTTGTCGGCGATGTAGGTCACCAATGGCTGGTCAGCTTACTGGCGAACTACTTTGATTCTTGGCAAGAGCTCAAGCAAGCCTTCATCAACAACTTCATTGCTACTTGCGAGCAACCCGGCAACAAATATGATCTACAATGGATTCGAGACCGGAAAGATGAGCCACTACGCGAGTACGTCTGGCGTTTCTTGGAGATGCGCATCAAGGTCCCATCAATCTCTGACAACGAGGCAATCGAGGCTTTCAATACTGGTCTCCGCTTCCATGATGCCCTACAGGACAAGCTCCTTTGCAAGAGACCTGAATCAGTCATAGCGCTCCTGGCCACTACCAAGAAATATGCGGATGCCGATGATGCTAAGAAAATGAGGAGCTCACAACCTCATATGCAAATTTAGAACCATCACTTCACAATGCACCTATTACTCCTGCTGAGAACACAGGTAATGCCCATGGTGCTACACTCACGGAAGGTGAAAATTGTCTTAATGTACTAAATTTTTCCACAAACCATGCTATCATAGAGCAATTGTTAGTGGAACCCTCTCTTGATTTATCTTTGCCCCATGATAATTTGCTTGATGTTCCTTGTGATAAAGATGAATTAGTTGATGATGCTTCAGTTTTCCATGTTTTGGAACTAATTACTTATGCTAAACATAAACGTTTGCTTCCCATTCCTACCGAAAAAAAGAAAAGAAATTATTGTGTTCTTCAAATACTTTGGGTTATATTGAGTTTGATACTTTATATGCTCTTAGTAGTTTAGAAGAGAAACTTAATTGTGCAGGATTGCCATGGTTATATAGATGTACATGTCACTTTATTGGCAAATATAATTGTAAAGGAGAGTATATGGTGCATTGTGTCTATATTTGTTCAACTCTGAAATCTCCTTTCATTGTGCAAAAATATGATCAACTAGAGGGCACCAATAGCGATAATGTTGTCATGTCGAAATCCCCAAGTTTTGTATTGAGACAACAGGTTAAATTTCAAGAAGGGGAGCAATGTTGGCTACTACCGACAACTTGTCCACCAGCTAAGCTCAAACCGAGGACGGTTTGTTGTCAAGAAGGGTTTGGATGATGAGGACATGGCACCTTCGGATATGAACAATGATTATAAGGTGCGCTCGTTCCTACATTTGCATAGTGGCTTTGGTTATAATTCACTTGGTTCCACATGTACATGTCACTATTTGATTGTAGGTTAAAATGTGTTTCATAATGGAAGTTCATCAAAGTTGAACTTTCAATTCGTCGGTAGCCCGACAGTGCCTCATGGGGAAGGCCATAACTCATCCATCCGGAGTGCGATCGAGGTCAATGAGCACTTGATGGAAAGCTTGTTTGATAAGATTTCAAATAGATCTAGTCCCATCTCAATATCACATCGGCAAGGCCTCCAAATCACCAATATATTCTGTCGCTATTTCTGGTGGGAGCTACACTGTCGTCATGGGCTTGTTAGACATCCTTAGGACCCAGGCCCAAGTTGGAGCATGCCCCAAGAAGATGGATAACACCTAAGAGATAGCCTTAGACGTCCTCCTCCTTGGCCACCACCTTAGGAGGCCAGCAAGGACGTCCAAGCCAAGCCAGAGGCCCAGTCTAATCCGAGTTCGAGTCTGCCTCGGCAGTCAGGACTAGTCTGCAATCAAACAGACGCCCAGGACGCATCCGAACTCCGTTTTCGATGATCCACATATGGATGGAAAGCTAATTTGATAAGGAAGTCAATACAAGTGGTTTCACATCAAAACCTCTTCGAAATCAATGGGAATCGTCGAAACAAGTTGATGTCCAGAATCTGTCACGGCGCTGCGTCGTCGTCTTTTGGGCTGTTGGGCCTTGTAACGTGTTGGGGCACCTTTAGGACGTGAAGAGGGATCCTTGGATGTCCCTTAGGCTATATAATCAGTAGCCACCACCTACATTAGGTTTTGGGTTTTGTTTTAGATCAATCTGTCATTGAACAGTCGCCGTTATCGGTTTGCAAGACCCCAACTTCGAGTGCTTAATCATTCATCTGCAATTGTCACTTTAATTGAGTTGCTTTTTACCTTGTTCTTGCTTGTGTTCTTTGATTCGCAGCAGGGATTAGCCTTCTTGGTGAGGTCAACCAGATTGTGACACGGTTGATAACCAGAGGAGACGTGGTGCTAAGGTTGCAGGGTTTGGGTCTTTGTGATCTGAAGCCGGATCAATGTGTCGCTCTCCGAACAAATCGTTGTTTATCCTGAACCTGATGGAAGATCGGGACCCTTGTCTCCATTAAGTGGTAATCAGAGCTAAGGTATACCATCAAGTTCACTTTTATTCCCTAGTTTGAGAGTTTCGCATTCGTCCTATAGTCCAGTGCCATACTTTTATTTCCTATCCTAGAACCTTCCGCGCCATAGCCTTTGCATATTTCAGTTTCAGATTTCGTTGTTGAGTTTGTGTCCTAGGTCAAAGTCTTGTTGCTGGTTTAGATTGTGTTCTTTTCTAGTTTGTGTTGATCCCTCCACCCGCTGCTATTCCGTATCACCATCGGTTTGCATCTTGTGTCCACTAAAACCCTTATTCGAGCAGCTTCCTTAAAACAGTCATAACTTTTACATCCGAACTCGAAACGGGGAAAATTTTATATCTACGGAGAACGCTAGAAAATTTTAGATCTATTTCATCCCAGTGCTGCTGGGTTTGCAAAAAATAGATTTGCCAAATTCAATTAGGAAAATTGAGTTTCTGGGCCCACAAGTTTTGGTATGCTTTTTAGAGCATAGTCCTAATTTTCTATAGGCCACATCTTTTATTCAATTGAGCTCAAATTTTTTGTGGTTTATTCTTGTGTGCTCCTTGCTGAGAAAAAAATATCAAAAGAGTAAAAGCAAGAAAAAAAGATTGGACAAAAAAAATAAAAGAAAAAAAATAGTAAAAGAGAATAGAAGATATCGAAAAGGAGCACATAAGGAACACTCAATAGCTCTATTGTTTGTGGTACCTTTTGCCTTGTTCATATCCGTTGCTACCTTTAATACTTGTTTTCTTTCATCCTTGTTTCCACTCTTGTTTATCACAACTGGTGATAGGAACATGTATAGGCCAGCAACTAGGACAAGTGCTCTGGACATTTATTCAATATTGCTGTCTGTCACTGACTTATGTGCCACATATATATATTTGTTTTTTTGTGCCTCCCAAGCTCCACATATATACTTCAGATCAGTACAGAAAAAAGGTCCTTGCAATCTCGGTACCACTACCTCATAGGTATCACGAACTAGCCACCGGTTGTACCGCCCACTGCTTGCATTGGTAAGAACTTTGTAAGAGCTTGGTAAGACGCTTCCACTTGCTGTCAAAAGTGACACCACTGCAACCACGTAGTCATTTGATAGGGATAATATTTTTGTATTGTCTTTTGCTGTCTTCTAACAATGACAGGTTGTTCGTATCCACCGACTTATGATGGTATAGGTGCCGATGAGTACATGGAGTGGGAAATTGCCATCGATAACATATTTGCTACTCGCTTTATGTGTCCAAGGAGAAAGGTAAAAAATGCAGCTAGTGTTTTGCGACATTCTGCTTTATCTTGGTGGGAGTCTTTAGATCCTTCTGATAAACCTCAAACTTGGAATGATATGAAACTTCTTATGCGAGAAACCTTTATTAATCCACCTCCTGTTTTGACTTCGTATGCTGAGGTGCACCATTTAGAGGAAGAGTCTGTTGTTATTCCTCTTGCTATGACTAACCTTCTGCAGAATAATGCACATAAGCGAGAGGATGACGTGGAAGAAAATGAGGAGCTCATAACCTCATATGCAAATTCAGAACCATCACTTCACCATGCACCTATTACTCCTACTGAGAACACAGGTAATGCCCATGGTCCTACACTCACGGAAGGTGAAAATTGTCTTAATGTACTAAATTTTTCCACAAACCATGCTGTCATAGAGCAATTGTTAGTGGAACCCTCTCTTGATTTATCTTTGTCCCATGATAATTTGCTTGATGTTCCTTGTGACAAAGATGAATTGGTTGAAGATGCTTTAGTTTTACATGTTTTGGAACCAATTACTTATGCTGAACATAAAAAATTGCTTCCTATTGCTACCGAAAAAGATGAAAAGAAATTATAGTATTCTTCAAATACTTTGGGTTATATTGAGTTTGATACTTTATATGCTCTTAGTAGTTTAGAAGAGAAACTTAAATGTGTTGAATTGTCATGGTTGTCTACTTGTACATATCATTTTATTGGCAAATATAATTGTAAAGGAGAGTATGTGGTGCATCGTGTCTATATTTGTTCAACTCTGAAATCTCCTTTCATTGTGCAAAAATATGATCGACTAGAGGGCACCAATAGTGATAATGTTGTCATGTCGAAATCCCTAAGTTATGTAATGAGGCAAACAGGTTAAATTTCAAGAAGGGGAGCAATGTTGGCTACTACCAACAACTTGTCCACCAGCTAAGCTCAAACCAAGGATGGTTTGTTGTCAAGAAGGGGAGGATGATGAGGACATGGCACCTTCGAATACGAACAATGATTATAAGGTGCACTCGTTCCTACATTTGCATAGTGGCTTTGGTTATAATTCACTTGGTTCCACATGTACATGTCACTATTTTATTGTAGGTTCAAATGTGTTTCATAATGGAAGTTCATCAAAGTTGAACTTTTGGTTCGTCGACAGCCCAACAGTGCCTCATTGGGAAGGCCATAACTCATCCATCCGGAGTGCGATCGAGGTCAATGAGCACGTGACGGAAAGCTTGTTTGATAAGCTTTCAAATACATCTGGTCCCATCTCAATATCACGTCGGCAAGGCCTCCAAATCACCAATATATTCTGTCGCTATTTCTGGCAGGAGCTACACTATCGTCATGGGCTTGTTAGACATCCTTGGGACCCAGGCCCAAGTTGGAGCATGCCCCAAGAAGATGGAGAACACCTAAGAGATAGCCTTGGACGTCCTCCTCCTTGGCCACCACCTTAGGAGGCTAGCAAGGACGTCCAAGCCAAGCCAGAGGCCTAGTCCAATCCGAGTTCGAGTCTGCCTCGGCAGTCAGGACCAGTCTGCAATCAAACGGATGCCTAGGACGCATCCGAACTCCGTTTTCGATGATCCACATATGGATGGAAAGCTAATTTGACAAGGAAGCCAATCCAAGTAGTTTCACATCAAAACCTCTTCGGAATCAACAGGAATCATTGAAAGAAGTTGATGTCCAGAATCTGTCATGGTGCTACGTCGTCGTCTTTTGGGCCGTTGGGCCTTGTAACGTGTTGGGGCACCTTTAGGACGTGAAGAGGGATCCTTGGACGTCCCTTAGGCTATATAATCAATAGCCACCACCTACATTAGGTTTTGGGTTTTGTTTTAGATCAATCTATCATTGAATAGTCGCCGTTATCGGTTTGTAAGACCCCAACTTCAAGTGCTTAATCATTCATCTACAATTGTCACTTTAATTGAGTTGCTTTTTACCTTATTCTTGCTTGTGTTCTTCAATTCGCAGCAGGGATTAGCCTTCTTGGTGAGGTCAACTAGATTGTGACATGGTTGATAACCAGAGGAGACATGGTGCTAAGGTTGTAGGGTTTGGGTCTTTGTGATCTGAAGCTGGATCGGTGTGTCGCTCTCCGAACAAATCGTTGTTTATCTTGAACCTGACGGAAGATCAGGACCCTTGTCTCCATTAGTTCCACGCTCTGACCACCCCCCACACCACGATGACTAACGGGGCAATCATGGTCAGAACGACAATTTTGATCACCGCAACCAGCACAACGACCCCCGCGACCACCGCGACCTGTGTAATCAGCGGCGTAATCGCCGTGACGATTACAGGGGCAAGCGTGCTTGGGAAGACGACAGCGAGGTCAACACCGTTAAGAAAGGTGGCAGACGTTGCAACTACAATGAAGACTATGCCAAAGCATTGAAAGGACCCTGCTAGCTCCACCCCAAGTCAAACCATACCATGGAGAATTGCCGCATTCTCAAGTCTATCTACATGCGTCAACAGGCTCCGGATATGTTCCGACAAGCCTAATAATGTAGGGGAACAGCACAACGAGGACAATGACAATGATGACATAGATCCCCATCACAAGTACGTCAAGCCAACTGATCGCGTCCACACCATCATTGAAGGCAAAGTGTCTATCCAGACAAAATGAGAATGCAAGCTGCTCGCCCGTGCCTGCTTGAACGTGGCCAACACCGACAACCTCATCGCCGATCTGTGGCTCCCTCCTTGGTCTCACCGCGAGATCTCCTTCAGCCAAAAGGACCAATGGGCTACGATACCTAAGCCAGGGCATTTTCCCCTGGTCCTTGATCCTTGTATCAACAAGGTTCAGTTCGATAGAGTGCTGATTGATGGCAGCAGTTCCATCGATATACTATTCAAGAATAGTCTGCCAGCCCTGAAGATAACCTAGGAGGATCTCAAACCATATGAGGCATAGTTCTAGGGTGTTCTCCCTGGACAGAGCTCTACACCTCTTGGGCAGATCACGCTACCCCTGCAATTTGGGACCCTAGACCACTTTCGCACCGACTATGTCAACTTCGTGGTCGCTGACTTCGATGACACCTACCATGCTATCCTTGGTCGACCATTGCTCACCAAGTTCATGGCCATACCTCATTACAGGTATTTGGTGCTCAAGATGCCTACCGAGAAAGGGGTTCTAACTCTCTGGGGCAACGTATACGCAATGTATACTTGCGAGGACGATAGCTTCAAAATAGTAGAGGCTCATGACCTCTCTATTCGCATGGCTGAAACCATGCTCGACGCCAAAAAGACCTCAGTCAACCACCTGGAGATCCCAGAGCTCGAGGCTCCACACAAGAACATCAAGTCCAAGGAGCACAAGGTGATCCAGCTGGTCAACGGTGATCCTAGCAAAATGGCCCTTATCGGGGCCAACCTGGATCCCAAATAGGAAGACGCGCTCGTTAGGTTCTTGAGGAGCAATGTGGATGTGTTCGCATGGAAACCTGCTGACATGCCCGGTGTACCTCAAAATTTGATCGAGCACTCCTTGAATGTCAACGGCAAGGCCAAACCTATCAAGCAGAAGCTACAACATTTTGCTCATGACAAGAAGGAGGCGATTAGGGTAGAAGTTACATGGCTTTTGGCAGCCGAATTTATCAAAGAAGTGTATCATCCAGAGTGGTTAGCCATCCCAGTTCTTGTACGCAAAAAGAATAATGAATGGAGAATGTGCGTTGATTACACTGATCTCAACAAACACTACCCTAAGGACCCCTTCGGCTTACCTCGCATAGACGAGGTCGTTGATTCAACTGCCAGTTGCGAGCTACTTTCCTTTCTCGATTGCTACTCTAGTTATCACCAGATCATTCTCAAAAAGGACGACCAGATCAAGACATCTTTCATCACGCCTTTCGGCGCTTACTGCTACATGACCATGTTGTTCAGGCTCCAGAATGCTAGGGCTACCTATCAATGCGCCATACAGGCCTGCCTCAAAGACAAGATAAAAGATGACCTCGTCGAGGCTTATGTCGATGATGTAGTTGTCAAGACCAAGGAAGCACATACCCTTGTTGATGACTTGGCACGCACCTTTGCAGCCCTTAATACATTCCAATGGAAGTTAAACCCAAAGAAGTGCATCTTTGGTGTTCCTTCTGGTATACTGCTTGGCAACATTGTCAGTCATGATGGCATACACCCTAACCCAGAGAAGGTCAAAGCTGTCTTAGACATGAAGCTGCCCAAAAAGGTGAAGGATGTCCAAAAGCTTACCGGATGCATGGCTGCTCTCAGTCGTTTCATATCAAGATTAGGAGAGAAAGGACTACCATTTTTCAAGCTGCTCAAAGCATCCAAGAAGTTTGAGTGGTCAGAGGAAGCAGATGCTGCCTTCACACAGCTAAAACAATACCTTACATCACCTCCGGTCCTCACTGCTCCTAGAGAAGATGAAACTCTCCTACTTTACATTGCAGCAACTAATCGGATGGTCTCCACTGCCATGGTGGTCGAGCGCGATGAGCCTGGCCACGCCTACAAGGTACAACGACCAATCTATTTCATTAGTGAGGTGCTCAATGAATCCAAGACCAGGTACCCATAGATTCAGAAACTGATCTACGCCATACTGATAACATCCTGAAAGTTGAAACATTACTTCAACGAATATCGTGTGGTGGTCATGACCAAGTACCCTCTAGGAGACATCATTCACAACAAGGATGCGAATGGGCGCATCGTCAAATGGGCAATGGAGCTATGCCCTTTCTCCTTGCAATTTGCAAGCCGTACTACAATCAAGTCTCAGGCACTCATCGATTTCATTGTCGAGTGGATAGACTTAAGCACACCTGGGGCCCGATGAGTATTGGAAGATGTACTTCAATGGCTCTCTCAACATCAACGGTGCAGGAGCAGGAGTCCTTTTCATGTCACCATCCAAGGAATAGCTCCAGTACGTCCTTAGGATTTATTTCCCAGCATCAAATAATGCCACCGAGTACGAAGCATGCCTACATGGTTTGTGCATTGCGGTCAAGCTCGGTGTCAAACGTCTCTATGTTTATGGAGACTTGGCTCTGGTCATCAACCAACTCAACAAGGATGGGGACACGACCAGTGAAAAGATGGATGCATACTGTAAATCGATCAGAAAGCTAGAAGGCAAGTTCTATGGCATCGAGTACGCACACGTGGTCCAAGACAAAAATCAAGCAGCAGA
The DNA here is from genome assembly GCF_019320115.1 of Miscanthus floridulus. NCBI lineage: Eukaryota > Viridiplantae > Streptophyta > Magnoliopsida > Poales > Poaceae > Miscanthus > Miscanthus floridulus. Next base: position 28,797,365 of record NC_089590.1, on the reverse strand, counting down.
TGCGCTGTCAAAGTTAGGATCATCCCAAGCCAAAGTCCCACATGGTGTATTCATTCAAGACCCACTCACGCCTTCCATCAAAGAGGAAGACCCCATGGTCGACAAGCTTCTAGACCAGCTATTGGTGGCTACGGTTCCGGCGTCAAGCACCACCGAGCCACCTTCGACCACCAATGAGCCTGACTGGAGAGTACCTTTCATCAAGTACCTAACAGATGGCAGTGGTTACACTGATCGGATAGAAAACGAACGCCTGATGCGCCGCAGCAAGCAATACCTGCTCGTCAATGGCAAATTATGGCACAAGAACGCAAAGGAGGAAATCTTGATGAAGTGTATGACCCAGGAGGATGGCAAACATCTCCTAGACCAAATCCACTCTGGCTCCTGCGTCAACCACGCAGGCCTCGAGAACGCTAGTTGGCAAGGCTTTTCGAGCAGGGTTCTATTGGCCGTCAGCTGTAGCCGATGCAGAGAAGCTAGTCCATCATTGTGAGGGTTGACAGTTCTTTGCCAAGAGAATCCACATACCAGCACATGAGATCCAGACAATACCAGCCTCTTGGCCTTTCGCATGCTGGTGACTAGATATGATTGGGCCCTTCAAACCGGCTCCTAGGAAATTTACATGTGTCTTTGTGCTGATCGACAAATTTTCTAAGTGGATAGAGTACATGCCTCTGGTACAGGCATCTTCAGAAAAGGCTATCACATTCATCGACCAGGTCATCCACCGCTTCGGCATACCCAACAACATCATCACTGATCTGGGTACTCAGTTCATCAAGAATGCTTTTTAGGACTTCTGCGATGAAAGGAGCATTGTAGTAAAATACGTCTCAGTGGTGCACCCTAGAGCTAATGGACAGGTCAAGCGGGAAAATGGTATGATCTTGGATGCACTTAAGAAGAGGATGTACAGAGAAAATGACAAGGCTCCCAAAAGATGGCTCAAAGAGTTATCAGCCGTGGTCTGGGGCCTCAAAACCCAGCCCAGTCGCAATACCAGCGTATCACCATACTTTATGGTTTATGGTGCTGAGGCAGTGCTCCCAATAGATATAGCCTTCAGATCAGCACGGGTAGAGAACTTTGACGAAGACAAGGCCAATGAAGCGTGGGAGCTAGAAGTGAATAGTGCAGAAGAGAAGCGGCTCGATTCTTGCGTACGTACAGCCAAATACCTTGCTGTTTTGCGCAGGTACTACAACAAGAACATTAGGAGTAGTTCTTTGTGGTTGGGGACCTAGTCCTGAAGTGGAAGACGAATCAGGCTGGTGTCCACAAACTCGCAACTCCATGGGAAGGGCCCTTCATGATCAAGGAAGTTACGTGACCTATGTCTTATAGGTTAGCTCACCTAGATGGTACGGACGTACCCAATTCATGGCACATCGACAAGCTTAGGCATTTCTATGTTTAACTGCTAAGATATGTACTCCTCTTGTACTTTCGATTTAATTCAATAAAGCTACTATGATTTCTCCGACCACTCTAATGTGTCACTTCGAATTCCATTATTATTCTAACTTAGTCAGTCAAAACTGACCACCATTCCTTCCCAAGTTTTCGGAGCAGGCCCTGTCTCTGGTTCCTCCCAACGCGTGCATGGGATCTGCTCTCTACGCTGCAGGTGATTGGTAGGTCCCCTCTGGTTTGACTTGTCTGTGTCTACGTGTGCACAGGCTATGCTCCTCACACTCTAACCACAAGATAAACTAGGGCCATACAAACCTATTAGGATAATGTGTCGACTAAACTGGTACAACTAAATAGAATGCTAACATGTTCTCACTTAGTTACACCAACATGAGATTCAAGCTTAAATACGTTTTCCACAAAACAAACAAGCTTATGATGATATATAGTTATGTTATTACAAGCTTGCCTGAAAAGGTCTAAGTTTACAATAACACAACTACATCTTCTTCTATAGCTATAGCCTATACTATTGGCTGGTCAGGTTACATGGCACCTGCTACTCGCTGGGCCTGACATCGTGCTCAAGTCCCGGGGACTCTTGTACTAGTCGAGCTGAAGAAGATGGCCCCACCGATGCCTGGCTGGTCGAGACCACAGGCTTCGCCGGTTGGCTCAAAACTGATGGCATTTCCAGCTAACTTGTTGATGGCGTACCCTGTATAGGTGTTGTCCTGCCTCCACATAGGTTAATGTCACCAATTATTTTTGCCGACAAGTCCAGCTGGGTCATCCAAAGCTCCTCAGCCTTGTCTAGATCTACCTCCTTCGGGTATCCAGCCTCCAGGCGCTTGAGATCGATCAAGGGGTAGTGAGCACATACCATGCTTAGCACATGTGTGCCTGTGTACTCACCTGCCTCCTTCATGAACTCTTGGAACCATCCCCATGCCTTTCGGCATCTATCGACTAGTCCGAGCTACGGCGTCCTTGGCACTTCCTCTATAAGCGCCGGGTCGATAAGGTTGAGGACCGGCAAAATGCCCGTTGCCACATCCTGGCACCAGTTTTTCCATGTGTCTCAATCCTCGGTGATCTCTTGGCATCACGCCTTCTAGCCATCATGATCTTTCATCACAACTTCTAGATGCTTCTTGGCATTGACTTTTAAAACTATAAACTGCACAAGACATTAAAACATCATACCACGACAACATAAGGTGGGAAACAAAAGTGAGCAAAGGGGTCTAGAACACTTACTTTTTAGTTCCTCTTTCATCTTGGTCGTGTGGTCCTGGAGCTACGACTAGTCATGCACTAGTTTCCTGTTGTCCTCCTTTAGGTAATCACACTCTATGACCACATGACTATTCTCCTCTTAGAGATGGACTACTTTGGCTTCTAAGCCTGCACTACGGTTGTTACTACCAACAACGCAACAACACTTGTCATGCAATCGTTGTGATAAAGTAACTACTTGTTTTTTCCTGCTCTTTGTTACTGAGCTGGATGAGCAGGTTCTGGTTCTGTGCCTCTTGCTCTGTCCTCTCATGGTTGGCGGCTTCAAGTTGGTGGCGCAAGTGTTCCACTTTGGCCGCCAGTTCTTTATTGCTTGCTGTGATCCCCTTAATCTGGTTGAAGCATTTCTTGTGGTACCTTGCAGTCTTCATTAAGTCCTACATGCAAAAAGCTAAGTAAGACAGTATGACTAGATGGCAAGATTAGGTGGTCAAGCAAAGCATACCTGGACTTCCGTCACCAGTTGTTTCACTGCCCGTTCAACTTTCATGGTCTCTTCAACCTCTGGGATTTCCTCATGAACAACCCATTGGTCGTTCCGCCAGCGTGACACATATACATGTTGTCGTTTGTCCTGTGGATGCCCTAGGACCTCTTCTACTTCATCCTCTTTGGCCTCTTCTTCGGGTATCGGTGCTGGTCTAGAGTTGGTAGCTTCTATGATCACTATAGCCTTCCCACGAGCTGTAGCATCGATAAACGTGCTCTGTGCTCTCGCCTCTGTCCGCTGCTCCTCGGTCTGACCCGTTACCCTAGGTGTTGAAGTGTTGCCCTTAGCAGGGTTAGTGCTCGAAGCACTTGCGCTTGGCTTGGCTCTTCTCTCAACCCCCTGCTCGGGGACTGTTGTCTGACCGCTTGTGGTCTGAGGCTCCGGTGGACCTTCTGCTATGTTTTCCTCCATGGCCATCTACTGTGCAGTCTTCTCTGCAACTATTGCCGGAGCCATGCTGCTCCCGACTAGTTGATCTAGATTTTCGGTGGACACCGACCTAGTACATCCAAGATAAGTTCAGAAGGCAACCATAGTCAATAAAAATTACAAGCTTACATCAAAGTTACAAATACTTACATGTTGGAAGCACGGAATAATGTGGCAAAGGCACGTCTCTTCTGCCGTGCTTGCTCCACGTGCTGTGCGGGTGACACCTAGTCTCCTTCTACATCCAGCACTGGCGCCGGGGCTTGGTGCTCGACCCCTTCGCCGCTTGTCCTCCATGCTGCAGTGGTCGGTGATGCGGTGTCCCACCGGCATGAAGGAGCCACCTTGCTCCATCGACTCTAGTTGCCTCCTCCTCTTTCGAGGGACGAGTCGAAAGAAGTTTGCATCCTCTGTTTCATCATCTAACAATGTAAAGATCACCTGATGATGCTTGCTAGCCCCGGTCGCTTACCAGCAGCTCTGGCCGCTGCCTCCTCCCCAACTCCGAGCATGGCCTAGTCGACGTCTTCAATCCCAGCATTGGTCTAGGCAGTTGGGCCGACAACTTGTGGCCAATCTACACCAGGGGGTGGAGACACAAACACTGTTGCTCTATCTCGATCATTAATCTAGGAAACACAAAGGAGATAACACAGTAAGTTTCTGTTACAACATAAAACTACGGGTACAAGGCAGGATGATTTACCTTTGGGGGAGGTCGGGCGAGCTTGAAAGCTTGCTCGATGTCGCTCAATCTGACATAATTTGGGTCAGCTAAGTTAAATAGCTCTCCAATTCTAGCTCTGACTTCGATCTTGTCAAGCGCCTCTTGCCTTGTCCTTGTTGGGTCTGCGCTACCTTGGTACTCATAGCCGGGATGTACCCTCCTCTGGCAGGGCTGGATCCTTCAGCTGATGAAGTTCCTGACCATGCTTGGACCGTCCAGTTTCTTCCATGGGATCATCCCAAGTAGTTCTGGGATCTGTTCCAGGTGCTCGGGCTTCTCCGACCAGCTAGTCCTCTTCTCCGGAATGAACCCCACATCGCACAGTGTGATCGTGTTCGGCTCTTCATGAATGTAGAACCACTTCTTGTACCAGTCATCAAGCGATGTGTTCCAAGGGCAGTGCAGGTATTGGGCCTTCATCCTGTCATGTAGGTTGAGGTACACACCTCTGGCTATCTTCGAGCCACTGCTTCCTTTGTTTCGTAGACAGAAAAGATGGTGAAAGAAGTCGAAATGGGGCTGGAAGCCACCATATGCTTTGCAAAGATGAATGAAGGTGGTGACAAGAAGAATCGAGTTGGGATGCAGATTGCAAATCCCAATCTCATAATACAGACAGAGCCCCTAAAGGAAAGGGTGCACTGGAACCCCAAAACCCCGCTTGAAGAAATCTTCAAAAACCACAATCTCACCTGGTTGTGGATCAGGGTACCCCTCGCCCTCCAGCACGTGCCATCCTACGAGTTCCTTGTTGTGGAGTACTCCCATGATGATGAGGTCTTCGATGGTCTGCTCGTTGCTTCTTGACTTCCACCACTCCTTCGCCATGACTCCGGCTTTCTTCTAGGCGTCACTTTTCACCATGAATCCGGCTTTGCTGATGAAAGCGGATACGGTGGAGGAGTGATTGGTGATGATTTTGGAGGTATTAGGGTTGGCAAGAGGAAGAAGAAGGCTACAGCGGCGAATGGTAATGAGGCTTGGTAAAAAGTAACTTACCGATTCTATACTATATTTAACCAAGAGTTCTGAGATTTTATCTGCCTGAGATTCTTGGGAGACGTGCGCACGCGCTATAGACGGTTGTTTTCACAACCTCGAGATCTATGCCAATATATGCGCCTCTTCGTTATCAGTGTATGCGCCTCTTCGTAACTAGTGTGAGAGGGCCCACACTGACGCACCTCCTTACAGGTGCCAAGTGACTATTTGCTTGAAAGGACAAGAAGGCAGTATGACATGCTTTACCCATCTACTTTTTTGACTAGACATGTCAGATTGGACTTGATAGAGTAAGAAGATAAATAAATACACCAAATAATAGTACAAGTACCATTTGGTTCTTTGCCGCATGTCTCGTGCTTAGGGATGGTCCAGACCACTATTGTGCTCGAGGACTGCCCAGACCACTATCGTGCTCAGGGATGGTCTAGACCACTATTGTGCTCGGGGACTGCCTAGACCACTACCGTGCTCGGGGACTATCTAGACCACTACGGTACTCGGGGACTGCTCCAACCACTACCATGCTCAGGGACTGCTCCGACCACTACCGTGCTCGGGGACTACCCAGACCACTACCGTGCTCGGGGACTGTCTAGACCACTACAGTACTTGGGGACTGCTCTGACCACTACCATGCTCGGGGACTGCTCCAACCACTATCGTGCTTGGGGACTGCTCCGACCACTACCATGCTTGGGGACTGTTTCGACCACTGCTCGGAGACCACTCTCCTCGGCTACATGTGAATTGTACTCACATACAGTCGAGAGGCATTTATTTAGACCTTGCTACAAGGCTTATACTTCGCCTTCTAGCAAGCTCGAGGACTACATCGATACGATGCACCTACTGATGCATCTTGTATTGCTTGTACGATGATTGGATTCTTAACTTCAGTGGAAATTCTTTTTAGACCCTGGAACCATGTGCCTACGTCACCTACTACCAGGCTCAGGGACTAAGTGGGCACACTTCACCTTGCGGTGAATGTGTTTATTTAATCGACCCCTATGCTTTGACTGATTGCCAGAATTACTACTATCCAAGGGTCACTTACATTTCTTTTCAGAAATACAAGTGGGCACACTTGATAAGGAAAGAAATTTTTTTTTCTTTTTCCTTTAAGAGCACTATGCATTCTTCGGACAACCAGAATCTTTAGCTATAATCGTGGTCTACTGCTCTCTGTTCTGACCAGAATGCTAGCGCATTCGATTGGTCAATGTTTCAATCAGTTGCAGATGACATGAAGACAGATCACATTAGTCGAAGGAGATCGAACAGCGTGTCACAGCATAATACATGGTGCTTGGGGGCTAGCTATGGGGGTATTAACCCCTATACCCTTACGGCTTGGCTTGGGCCAGCCTGGATCAGGGGGTTCGGTCCACTGGAAGACGACGCGTGGCCTGGCCAACTTGTTCGGAATCCCACGCAAGGAGTCAAGGCAGATTTGGAAATCAAGCAAGATCTTGGTCGGTTAGAATAGGAATCCTTATCCGGCCACCTATGGTAATTGTAACTGGCTAGGATTAGTTTCTAGATCTATAACTCTGCCCCTGGACTATATAAGGCGGGCAGGGGACCCCTCTAAAAAACATCTCTCATTGACATACAGCAATACAATCAGACGCAGGACGTAGGTATTACGCCTTTACGGTGGCCGAACCTAGATAAAACCTTGTGTCTGTCTTGCGCTACCATCTTGTTTGTTGCTTATGCATCTGTCTGTCGATAATCTACTACCTTGGGCATACCCCTAGGAAGACTATCGACCATATTTTGTCGACAGTGAGGGTTTAGTGTTGTAAGTCCTTTGAACTGGACTGCTCCTTGTAAATTTCATTGATCGAGTACCTTGGTTTCCTCTGAAGATGAGGATTCCTGTGGTGGTGCCTCCAATGGTGATGTCACCTTCTTCTGCCAAACTCGTCTTGGTTTTGAGTTTTGATTTTGGTCTCACAGGTTTAGAACTTTCACTTTTAGAAATTGGGGAATCGACTATCTTCCCCACACTTTTCTTGAAGTGTGTGCTGCTCATAAAGACAAGGTAGAGATCAAGTGCATGGGCTCTGTTAGTGAAAAAACACCAACAAAACTAAAAATTTATTTATTTTTCTCTATCCTTAGGCACATTGAACAAGATGTGCTTTATTCAATTATAGCATGGGTGGTAAGATCAAAACATTGAACATGAATGTAGCATTTAGAAGACATTTGACAAAAAGGGTTGAGTTGCTTAACATATAGAAGGATTGTTTATCTCTACATAATGTATCAATCTTTACATGATTATGAGTATCATCTTCTAGAGATAAGATGTGCGCTTTTTAGCTCATTTGGTTAAGACTATGAGATCAAGAAAATGGTGCTAGGAACAAGCTTAAAGAACTAAACATGTTGAGTTAATCAGGTTGGATTAAGCAAGTTGTAACTCAAACATGTTTGTTTCTTATTTATTTGCATACCAGAATCAAGGAAAACCCCATTTTTTAAACAATGACCATTTACCTTATGATGTTACCTTTGTCATTGGAGCATGATGACACCATGTGACAAAGAGTAGATGACTCATGATGGTCCTTCCCTTTTGCTTGAAGTTTTCATTGTTCGGCTAGCCTCATAGCTTGAGTTGTTCATGAGCTTCTTGTCTCCTAGATTGCACCATTTCTTTCTCATCCTTTTGTCATGTCGTCTTTTTGCTCTTTGATCTTTGACACTTTGTTGGACCTTTCGCTCCACTTATTGTTTCATGCAGTTCTTTCATCCATGATGAATGAGTTGTGTCTTCTTTGCACAAAGTTACTAGAGTTCATCATGTGCCTTGCTTCATCTTTGATTTGAATTGATCTCATGACTTACCCAATTTGAATTGAAAGTTTCCTGTAGGGGTTAGTCCAACAAAATATCAAGTATCTACTAAAGCATATTGGCTCAAAAATCAACCTAGATACAACGTCCAATTTGATTTAGGAAGGCATTTTAACCTAAGCACCCGCTTAATTTAAAAGCCTTTGGAAGTAAAATCAGCACACCTTTTTGGTTCAAGAATCAAACAAGACACCATGCCTAAACTAAGCACCATGCCTAATTTAAAAGGTGTATGAAAATACTTCAAAACCTAAGCATATACTATAGCAAACAAAGGTAGCAAGAAAGCATTATAGAGATTTATTCAAATGGAGATGAAAGAGCATGATTGTTATTTAGCAGATTGAGCATGTCTTAAAGGTAAGAGACAACCAAGATAATTTAGCAACATGGCAAGAGATGTTTTTAGAGAAGTCTCTCCACCAGCTTGAATTTTGCAACAAAATCAAGTTTGGATGATAGAACTCACATGTATGAATGTGATTCAATGTTGCGTGATGATTGGTTGGACATATCTTGCGTTGTCATCCTTCATTATTTTTGCTTCAAACCTAGAATGATTAGTGGCAAAAATACCCAAAGGAATATTTTTCACAATTATATTTCTACATTCATTTCACAAGGGCATTATAGCAAAAGGTGAAAGCTCATGTTATCTCCTAAAAGTGCTTGTTGTAGGATAGAAGCTCATCCTTGGGAAACCTTCGAATTGCGCTTTAAGTTTGTGAAGTGGTTTTTCCTCCAACACCAACCCTTATGTATCTGTCTCAAGATATATGCCAACAACACAACAAGATCCGCAATATTTATGATAAACAAATGCATCTACAACCACCCTTTCAAAGTCCTTATGAACAGGAAGTACGAGGGGGTTGAAGATCTCATGTGCAGCAATGTTGGGGAGACCAATTGATTTTGGAATTTTTTTCATGTGAGCATGGATTTGATGAGGTACTTAAGAAGTAGCTTCCATGCTCGTTGATGTCATCTTCCTTCTCGAGCTCCATGGTTGATTCTTCATGAATGTCCAAAATTTCACTTGGATTGGTGACTCTCAGGTCGATCTTGTCTAAGACCTCCTCCAAACTCGGATGAGTCATGTTTATTAAAGAGATTGACTTAAGCTCACCCTTTGGATTAGGTTTGGGTTCTAACCTTAAGGTTTCGGCCTTGTCCAACCACTCTTTACTTTCAACAATGCATGAATGCTCTAGTCGTTGTCGTTGCTCTTCTTGGTCATCGTTGGATCCTTCATGATTCCTATGCTTTGGATGTCTTAGTGGATTCCTAGGATCATCATGAGACTCAAGAGAAAGAGCATAAGAGGGATCATCGAGGTCGAGGATGGGTTCAAAATTTATATCGGTTGTTAGCATAGAAGGGGAGAAGATAGGATTGGCTTCTACGTGGCTTGGCTCTCCTTCTATGGCATCACTTGTCCTTCCATCCTTGGGTTTTTCTAGATGTTCCCAATAGGAATTTGATTTAGGATGCTTTCTAAGAGATCCCTTTTTGAGAGGATTTGAATTATATTCACTCGAAGGTCTCTTATGTAGCAGAAAGTTTAAGTTTTTCCCAAAATTAGCATTAAAAAGATCATCCTTAATTTTAATAGGGATTTCCAAAGGTGAAATTTCTTCTTCCCTTGGAGGATTTTGCGGTAGTGATGGTTCGGGATTGATAGATAAATCTTGGGATTGGAGTGGTTGTGATTTGGCTATCAAAACTTCCTCTTCTTGTTTGGGAGATGATTTCTTCTCTTCCTCAGAGAGTTCATCATGAATGCTAGTGTAGGGAATGCGTCCAATAATTTTGTTGAGGATAGTCCTTGCCTTACTAGCAGACAAATGAAGGAAAGCTCCTCTAGAGGCCATATCAAGGAAATTCTTAGAATCCTTGTTAAGACCCAAGTAAAAATATTGAAGAAGTATAGGATCTTGAATGACAAGGTTAGTGCTAGTGGTGATGAGGTCATTAAAATGAGTCCATGACATGCCAAGAGATTCTTGTTATTTTTGTTTAAAATATAGAACCTCTTTTTGAAGGCGGACAACTCTAGAGGTGGGAAAGAAAGCTAAACAAAATTTAGAGCATAGCGTTTCCCAATCTCCTTCCATAATTCCTACAGTTCCCATCAAAGAGAACAGAAAAAACTTCCATCTTAAGGTCTCATCAAACAAGCCAGCGATATGCAAGCATGCACAAGTCTGCTCAAACTCTCGTAGGTGTGAGTATGGGTTTTCATCGCCTTCTACCAAGAAGGATTGTTTTTGAATCATTTTTATAAAACATGGGCATAGCTCATAGCCAGGTGCTAGGATAGGCTCTATAGATTTTGGTGGCTCTAGGTGTGTGATCGTAGGATTAGCATATTGATATAAAGGTGTGGATTCCAAATCCATAGTAAAAAGAATAAAATATAAAAGAATAAAGATACAAGGTTAAGCTAGGTTTGTAGTTAATTCAACAACCGTTTCCCCAGCAATGGCGCCAAAGAGCTTGTTGGTATTTATTAATGCACACAGATAAATAGGAAAGCACATGGATACAACTGTAGCTTTCACTCTGAAGTATTCCAAGTATCATATCCACTGAGAAACATTTGAGATTAACTATAATCTAACTTGACTAGGAGTAGCAACAAGACTTAAGATAAACAGGAGCATAGAGAGGACTACAAAGGCTCTCTAGTTCTGACTTCGGTAAGCTATGTCTTCTTGTCGGTGTTTTGTAAACTAGACTAGTAAACTTATACGATTGCCATGCTGCTCTGGAAGATGATGGTAGCATCCAATAGACATGAGGATTTATACTGGTTTAGACCGGAGCCCTACGTCTAGTCTCAGAGATGATCGAGTGCATGTTCTTTGCTTGAATGCTCTGAAGTTCTTACAATGGGGGTGCAAGAATGGTGGAAGAGATGGAAAGACCTATGCTAGGTGAAGGGCTGCCCAAAGAGAAGCACTAGGAGCCCTACTACAATGGTGAATGAATAGAATGGTAGAGGATTTAGAATATCTGGAGAGGGTGCCCTAGCTGCCCTTATATATAGTTCGGGTCTAGGGTGCATACAAAGTAGGAGGTTCTCCTAACCAAAGAGTCAAGAGCCTAAGGGAGGTCCTAGCTAACTTGGCTTGCAAGATACGCCATCTTTTGGTGCACGTCCGGTCGTGGCTATCGTCATGGTCTTCTGGCCACGTTGTGATAGGGTATGGCATGGCACTACTATGCCAACTATGGGGGAAATGTAGCCTCGATGATGGTTCATCAGCCGTCCTATGCAACGTGGTGTCCATTGTGGTCTTTGTCATCATCGTCTTGTCTCCTAGGGCATTATATAGGAGTTGGTGGTTGACCTAGGTCACCGATGACCATCTTGTCTTGAGGAGCTGAGGACCACGACCCTAGTTATTAGGGTCGGGGCTTGCTGCCAGCCTAGATGGCTTCGATGTCATGGCCTTCATCATGGATCCCATCCTGTAGTGGGTGGGACTGTATATCCGTATCACCGGGCCATGTCTGGTCGGTGGTGTTTGTACCCATTATCACTACTTTGAGGCCATGTTGTCTTATCCATGTGGCATGGCATAGGGTTGGTATCTGACCTGGCTGAGGTGACTGCTATCATCTTGATCCTTGTGGGGTCAGTGCGGCGTGCTTGCTTTTGTCAAAGCTAGAGCGCTTGGCTAGATGTGACCTATCCCTATCTCTTTTGATGGTCGTAATGGGGTGAGGTCATGTGATTTGCGAACACCATGTGGCTAGGGCTAGAGGAAGAGGTCATGGCTGACCCTGGCCCTTGTGTCTAGCCTAACTTGCTTGGCTTGACTGGGCCTCGATCGTTCGGACCTTCGCTAGCTAGAGCATTGCAGGCCTCATGGCCTGCTATCTAATCGATGCCTTGAGACACCCTAGGGTTATAACCCTAACACTTCTATTGTTCAAGCTCAAGTAGAACTTGGATCCACCAAGGTATAAGCCATAGAGAGAGCATTGATAGGCCGACATTTCCTCCAAACTGTTCCCTCACTCTCTATCTCACTATTTCTAGTTAGAAGACTAGATCCTATGGAGGACTAGTCTTCTCTTGATAGCTAGCTCTGATCCTGTGGAGGATATGAATTAGGGTTTTAGGATGGCTTTAGGGAGGGGGGTAAGGGCAGCTATATATAGAGGGATCCATCAATTCTGAGCCCTCATATCAAACTGATTTAAAGCAATGGCGTAGATGCACTCTCAAAGGCGATAGGAAATTGACGTAGAAAGGAGATGCTGATGGGTGGACCCCATAGGATGGCCGCCCAATAGGTGGGGCTGGCCAGCCTGTCTCTATGATTGGTGGGCCCCACCCTCAGGTGGAAGCTTCTAGACTCTGTCTTGAGTTGTTTCCCATAGGTTTCATGAGTCGATTCACTTGTTGATGTCGGTTTGCCTATTTGGAGTGTATGATGGTGGTCCTAGGGGCTGTTTTCTGGATAAATCCTCATGCATTCACATATTCACCAAAATTCATGGAATTCATTAGTTAAAACCCATATTGCTATGTTTGGTGATGGAATTAAGTATATATGTTGGATATGTTGATGGTATATAATTGATGTTAGTGACCACCAAAATGTGGGTGGGTGGTTTAGCTTTGCCCCGTCACATCAATGTGACGGGCCATGAGGCGACGTCCCGGCTAGAACTGCCTACTGACGCCACCCATGCACGCGTGCCTATGCGGGAATCTAGGATCCTACAAGATGAAAATAGACACTACACGTCGTTCATCAATACTATCCAGGTATTCACAATTTCAAACTGCTGGACCTTCAATGATAAACCTTATCGCTCCACTAGTGTCCGGCTGGTGAAAATTTTAAAGGATGGTTCGATCTATAAGGTGCAGAAATATTTTAATAGTTGTGCATCCGTCCTTTCACGGTTGTGATCAGCCCAAATCTAAATTCAACTACTCTCGCCATCCTAGATCGAGGAGTCAGAATTGTCAAATTTGACAAAATAAAAAAAACTCAATTTAATAAGAATCAATTGAAGTATATGAAGTATATGAAAGAAATAAAGGAAGATAAATATAGTTGGACCAACATAAAAACTTCATTCCATTATATACAAAAGTAAATTACATAGTATTTCTCTAATCTCTAATGTCTAAAATAACTCATCTTACCAAGGGGACTCATGTCAGATAGTTGAAAAATCACATTTAGTCGATCAACATGAGCGAAGATGACGTAGTCTCCTCCCATAAACATAGTAGCACTACTAAGTCTTTTCATTTGCTCGAAATTCCAAACATGGACAAAAATCTCACCACTATCATAGTCTTCGACAACTGTAACAAAGCAATCTTTACCAAGCATATAACGAACTACAGCTTCAACAATGATCCATCGGGGTTGTTGATGAACATGACGTCCCCAAGCAACAAGCACCCCTTGTATGATACCTAGTGATGACATCCTAGCATATGGGTATGCTAAGCCTCAGGATCAATGGTTCCCGATCGAAGGGACTCCCTGATCGACCCCTCCAGGATCGATCGAGCTCTCAGGGGCTATACCCATCGGGTACGCTCGCATGGACCCTCTGACTAAGAAACCTAGCTAAGCCTTGGCACGACACAGCCCCTACATAGGGCTCAAGGCTTGCCTAGGCCTTAGACTCCCTATCGATGACGCACCCGAGCTCGGGCCTTGGCTCCTACCCGTCTTGCGACGCCAGCCAACGCCCGGGTGCAAGAAGACAAACCTAGAGCCATCGAGGCTTGGGGGCTCCAAGATGTAGCACCCTAGGCATGGCCCTACCAGCCACTTCCGTGATAGGGTCATGCAAGGGGCGTGACACAAGAAAATAAGCTTCCCATGGCCTCTAGGGGTAGGGCGGCTTCTAGGCCCATAGGTTAGCCCCTAGACTGACCTCCTTTACCACCAAGAAGACTCCAGAAGGTCCACCTAGTGGAGGTCGGTCCAAGCCAACACTACCTGACACGTAGAGTGTCAGAATAGAGCAGCCAAACGACGCCCAAGGCTTCTTCAGCACCACGACACCACTATGGTCCTTAGAGCTGCGCTACAAGACCCTCCTAGACTCTGGTGCATGTAGACCACAGACTCATCTCCCCAAACCACCATGTGCCCGACCTATCTCGTTATATAAGGGATAAGGTCAGAGCTAGAGGGGGGACGATGATCCAAGATAGATCATTCCATTCCATTTCGTCTGCTCTTGCCTAGCACTGAGGGTAGAGGAACCTAGAGATAGGGGCACTGAGAGCTCCTCCACCGCATGCCATCGTCTTCCTCCTCTCCGATGAGGGGAAGGCTCCACCTGCGGTGAGGTGAGCTAAGGATTAGCATTGAGCTAACCCCCAACCACATCTCTCTCTACATTCTATTGTAAACCCTTGATTTTGGGTGCTTTTGAGTATAAGCATCATCAACTGCTAGACGCAGGGCATTAATTAGCCTAAAACAGGACAAACCATTGCGTATTCTCTGTGATTCTTGTGTTCTTGTGTCCACCCAAGCCACTAGAGACCCATACTCTAACACTAACTCAAACAACAATGATTTCTGTGGTTCTGACCCCCGCAACAGCTGGCGCGCCAGGTAGGGGGCAGCATCAAGTTCAGTTCAGGCTCTATGGTGGTCAGAGCCACTTGTCTTGTCACCGGAGCAAGTGGAGTCACCCTAGACGACGGCGTCCGCTTCCTTGGCGAGTTCTTTGTCACAGCTAGCGCCTTTGCCCTAGGCTAGGTCCTCAACTTTGGGAGCCTAGCCTATATCACTGACTGCTATGGTGAGTTTTGTCAGCTTGATGGGGCTATGTCAGCGAGCAATGAGCTCCCGACGATGCCTCCTCCACCAGGATTTCTAGGAGCAGATCTCAAGGTCCTAGGCTATTAGATCTAGCATGGTTTGGGCCTGAACCCCACTATGTCGGATTGCCGCTAGATGTTCTACATGCTAGCCAACGTCCACCACAAGATCACCACTAGCAAGGTGCTCCTGCTGCCTGACCGCTTCTAGCACTACCTCCTGGACCTACCATTCGGGATCCACAATGTGGCAGCATCCTTCTAGCTAGAGCTGGAGCACCTCATCAGCCACGATGCACCAAGAAGCACCATCCTCTCTAACATCATGGGGGTGGACATCCCCTCACTGCGCACCTTCCTCGAGATCCTCTCAGGGGATGGCCTGGAGTATGACTCCGATGACATCGACTGCTACACCCCACCATGCATGTGCAACCACATGGGCGATGAGGTTCTTGCCAAGGAGGCGCGTGGGCTCATGCTGCCGGACCAGAGTTCCCATAGCCATGCGACCTACCTTCAGGAGAAGGAGGATCGCCTACGAGCGCGGTAGGTGGACCTAGAGACCGCTGAGGCAAAGTTTGAGCGCCAAAGGCAAGACTTGCATGGAAACAAGCCGCGCACCCTCTCGGTGATGATGACAACACCCGCACAGGGGCTCCTAGTGGCCTTTTCTTTCCCTTGCAACAACTAAAAAAGAGCTTCTAGCTTTTGCTTTTGCTATTAACAAGTTTAGATCTTACTTAGTAGGAGCAAAGGTAATTGTTTACACTGATCCTGCTGCTCTTAAATATCTCCTTACTAAGAAAGATGCTAAGCCTTGGATTATAAGATGGATCCTTTTGCTTCAAGAATTTGATTTAGTAATTAAAGATAGGAAAGGAATAGAAAATTTCGTAGCCGATCACTTGTCAAGAATGTAGTTTGAGAATCCATAGGAGTTGCCCATCAATGATTTTCTATGAGATGACATGTTCCTAAAGGTCATAGGATCCGACCCCTGGTATGTGAATGTTGTTAATTTTATGGTTGTAGGTTATGTACCACCAGGGGAGAATAAGTGGAAGCTCATCCATGAAAGTCATCTCCACCTATGGGATGAACCATACCTCTACCATGTCTGCTCTGATGGACTGCTCAGGAGGTGTGTTCCAGCTGAGGAAGCAACCAAGATCATTAAGAGATGTCACTTGGCACCATATGGAGGACATTATGGGGCATTCTGCACTAATGCTAAAATCTGACAAAGTAGATTCTTTTGGCCAACCATGTATGATGACACCAAAGACTTCATACGGAGGTGTACTCTGTGTCAGAAACACAGGAGTATCAATACAAGAGATGCCATGCCACTCACCACCAACCTCCAGTTAGAACTCTTTGATGTCTAGGGAATCGATTACATGGAACCATTTCCAAAATCCTGATAGTGTGAATACATCCTGGTGGTAGACGACTATGTTTCAAAATGGGTTGAAGCTCTACCATGTCGAGCTGTAGATTCCAATAACGCCAAGAGGATGTTTTCAGAGACCATCTTTCCATGCTTCGGAGTTCCACACATGGTAGTGATGGAGGTCCTCACTTCATTGATAGGAAGTTTAGACGCTTCTTGTCCGATCATGGGGTCCAGCATAACATTGTGACACCATATCATCCTCAAACTAGTGGACAAGCAAAAACATCAAACAAGCAAATCAAGAACATTCTGTAGAAGACTATCAATGAGATGGAGACAGCTGGAAAAACAAGTTATCTAGAGCACTATGGGCTTAAGAACAGCCTACAAAACACCTCTTGGAATGTCGCCATACCAACTCATCTATGGGAAACTTGCCACTTACCTGTCGAGTTGGAATTCAAAGCACATTGGCCATAAAAAAGGTGGAACATGGACTTTGAAGCAGCCGGAAAGAAAAGAAAAATGCAACTCTCTAAGCTAGAGGAAGGACGAGA
This sequence comes from Miscanthus floridulus, assembly GCF_019320115.1. Classification (NCBI taxonomy): domain Eukaryota; kingdom Viridiplantae; phylum Streptophyta; class Magnoliopsida; order Poales; family Poaceae; genus Miscanthus; species Miscanthus floridulus. The sequence continues at coordinate 28,780,346 of NC_089590.1, read as the reverse complement.
AACGCATATCATAATGCAAAACTCTACAAAGAGAGGACAAAAAGGTGGCATGACAAAAGATTGAAAAAGAAGGAATTCAAACCAGGTGGCAAGGTGTTGCTATTCAACTCTAGAGTAAAGTTGTTTGGACATGGGAAACTATGAAGTAAATGGGAAGGACCTTACAAGGTAATTAGCACATCGTCTCATGGAGCAGTCACATCTCAAAATGACGAAGGTACGCTTTTCAAGGTAAATGGTCATCGTTCAAAAGTTTTCCATGACACACAATTGCTAGAAGAATAATTTTATATAATTAACTTTATAGAATTTAAATAACATTTTCAATTCAGCTCTTCTTCTTTGCTCTATGAAAAACCTTTAAAAAACCATGTTTACCTGCTAAGCTATCTATACATTCAAATAAAGTATCATCAGGATCTCTCTAGTCTTTCGTTGGTGTTTGTCTCCACATGTTGTTTATGCAAGATAATAAAACTCAAGTGTGGGGGAGGCAACCATCCCAAACAAAGCATGGCATCGACAAATGATGAAAGAACCATGAGAAAGGTAGGTCATCCTGCTTTGGGTCTGCTAGCCTTACACTTTGTCCCCGACTAGGTTTACCATCAACCAGCTTGGGGGAGAGGCACCCCCATGTATCCAACTAAGTATTTCTCTTCTTTTGTTTTATTTAGTTTGCTTTATAAAAAATAAAACAAAATAAAAAGAGTGTGTCTAGTTTGCTTTAATTTTGTTTAAGAGCTAAATAAATAAAAAAGAGACTCTGGAGTTAATCTCTTAAAATGGAAATGATGAATAGTTGCTCTGTTGTAATTCCTTTCATGTACCTAGTTTTCAGTCTTGAATTCTCCTAAGTTTTGGATAATATTGTTTTGATATAATGATTTACTCTAAAATTGAAACTCGTGGGTAGCATATGCTTGATCTAAGTCTAGGTAATTGACAGATATGATATGAGAAGGTCTAAGCTACTATTTATCTTGTTCCAAGTGATACTAAAGTTCTGGAGGTTTATCTTTTGAAAAACATAAAAATGCTTCATGATGAGTTTCTATATGACAAAGCTTGAATTTCCACTAGAGCTCTACATGTTATTTAGGCTAGGAAAACTTCCACATATATGCTACTTGTTTTTGCACTAAGTTTTGTCAAGCTTTGTTGACCCTTATGAGAGGTTTATCATTCTCTTAAAATCAAGATCACGTACACACCACATAAATATGCACTACTCCTACACTGGGGGTAGGCGCAAAAACATTCCATTCCATTTAGATCCACCCAAAAAATGTTTTACTCCTACATTGGGAGTGAACACCAAAAAATGTCTGATAGGTTTTACCATCCATCAAATAAATGCTCCAAGTTCTTGTTACTATCTCTCAAAAGCTTTGTTGCAGAAAAGAGACATGGGGCTATGCAAAAAGTTATTCAAAAAAAGAAAGAAAAAAAGAGGAGTTGAGAAAAAATGGACAAGTGTCTAAGATATTGAAAACAATGGGTACTCAGATGCCCACCTGAAAAAAAAGAGATGAATAAGATAGCCCCTGTTCTCTCGCAAAAATATTTCCAAGTTTCAAGAGAAAGATATGTTTTCAAGGAGCAAAGTATAATTAGGTTAGCCACCACATATATCCACCTCATATATCCACACACATGCAGATCTTGATTTGATTGTATGACTCAACTCTCTTTGGATCTGAGGTTTGACTTTACAATATATGCATTGCAAGTAGGCTCTAGCTTTCTCCCTACCTATGAACTCCACATAATCCTTAGTGGTAGGAAGAGAAAAAGGCATAACATCTTTATTGCCTTGGTGAGCATCCACAAATACCACATATATTGAGAGACTTGAGAATGTCATACAATGGAATCTCTGATTTTTATTTTGAAAATTATAAAAACTCTAGAACAATGGTGGAACAAAGGACTTGAGACATAGTGCTTGACTTGATTGTTCTATCTTTCAATTGCTCAAGACCCAAGTGAAGACTAAGAAGCCCCATGGTTAAAGGTAATATGGGTAAGTTTGAAAGTTAGATTGGTTTATTCTAATCTGGAGGAGAATTCTTGATTGAACGCATGTGTACTTTTGAGGAGTAAAAACATTGTAGCAACTCCTAATCCATTGCTGAGTTTAGTTTTGCTTAGGGACTGGCAAAGGGTAAGCTTGGGGGAGCTTGTTGATGGTCATTAACATCAATTATAAACCATCAATATAACCTACATACATACTTAATTCCATCACCAAACATAGGTCTAGGGGTTTAAACAACTAAATTCCACGAGTTTTGGTGAATCTATGTTTTTAGCAGGGTTTATTCAGAAATCCGTCAAACCCAATCGTCAGAGTTAATCATAATTATCCATGATGAAAAGCACTCCAGAAGGTTCTAAAAGACACCAGTAGGCCAGTCGGCCAAGAGGCCCACCAGTCAACCTCATCTTCCTACGTTGGTTCTCCACCGCCTTAGGGTTTGCATTTACGTTGTTCTTTTAAGTCGCTTTGATTTGAGGGCGGTGTTTGCCTAAACGGATTAAACATCCATTTAAATGGCTAGTAAACAGTAAATAGTGGTAAACTGTTTTGTTTAGGGGGTAAATGGAAATTAAACGGTTGACCATTTAAACGGTCAAAAAATAGGAAAAACGGCCTAAACGGAATGGAGATAAACAACATTAAACGGGGCTAAACAGCTGTTTAAACGACTGTTTAGGCGAACACGAGGTAAATCTAGTTCAGTTTTGTATGGATAAATTTGTATACTTAAGTTTATTATATTTATAAATGTGTACACTTGATATGTTACATGCATAAATATCTATATTTGGTTCTTTTCACATGCATAAATAAATATACATACCAAAATAATTGATTTTTACTCGTATAAATATGTTTAAATGTTAGAATACTTGATTTTTTACATGTACATATATAATTATATGTATTTGTTTTAAAGTACAAAACTGTTTAGACCATTTAACTTTGTTTAAACACCGTGTAAACAGCCTAAACGCTAAACGAAGGGCGACCGTGTAAAGACCGTTTACCGTTTAGGAAAACATTGTCTGAGGGTCCAGAATTGATGCTACCCCCTATATATAGCAGCCCCTGCCCCCCTCCCTAAAGCCATCCTGAAACCCTAATTCATATCCTCCTCATCAGGATCAGAGTCATGTATCAAGAGAACATTAGTCCTCTATAGGATCTAGTCTTGTAAATATAAATAGTGAGTTAGAGAGTGAGGGAAGAGTTTGGAGGGAGTATCGTTCTGTCGGTGCTACCTCTATGGCTTGTACTATGGCGGATCTAGGCTTCTCCAAGCCTACATCTGAGATACTTCTAGTAATTAATTTTTGTTTAAAGTAAGTATTGTGCTCTTTTGTTCATGGGTTCATAGTTCTTTTGAGTACTCTAGTTCTTGCTAGCTGGATTAGAGTAGTAATCGTTAGCATAAGCATAGTTCTTAGGCTATCGGCTACTTGTGTTTATTGTCTGCTCCTTGGTTGCGTGGTAGTAGTGAGAGGTGACAGCCTCCTCTATCCTTTGTAGTCCACTCCAAATTGAGTAGGTTCTTAAATTAGTAGGACCGTAGTTACGGCGGTAGAGTTATCTATTAGTGGTGCTTTACCATCTAACTGACATCCCAATGTGAACACTAGAATCATAAGCCTTGCTTTGCATAGGGTCATAACCATAGGAATCCTCTCTACTCATACCTTATACCTTGATTGTTGTCCTAGGTCAAACTAGTGTTTAGACAACACACAAATGTTTCCCCATGGATACGATACTCGATAATACTCCGGGTGAAAACTACTTCGATACCCATGCGCTTGTAGATTTTGTCTCTGTGTGCCACCATAGGTGTCAACACTCATGGAGTTTGTACTTGGAGGGCTATCGCTGGCAAAAAGGTGGAGGTATAAGCAGTAGGTGAACATAATTCTCCATCACCACAGACACCTAAACCCAGGGATCAATTCAAAGTTCATGAATTAACTAAAGACATTTGTCGGGACATCACCCTATGTAGCCCTATGAGAGACTGTCCATGGCCAGATGATGATAGCCATGCCAAAGAGGAACCCTATGAGCAAACTCCCATCTCCCCCACCCACAAAATAATGAAAGTTGCCTAGTGATGGGGATGGGGTTCCTAATCTTCCATCAGGTTCAAGATAACTATCGATTTGGTCGAAGAGCGACACATCGATCCAGCTTCAGATCACAAAGACCTAAACCCTGCAACCTTAGCGCCATGTCTCCTTTGGTTATCAACCATGTCACAATCCGGTTGACCTCACCATGAAGGCTAATCCCTACTACGAATCAAAGAACACAAGCAAGAACAAGGTAAAATGCAACTCAAGTAAAGTGACAATTTGCGGATGTATGATTAAGATCTCAATGTGGGGTTTCACAAAATGATAACGATGACTATTTAAAGATAGATTAATCTAAAGCACACCCCAAACCCTAACATAGGTGGTGATTATTGATTATATCACTACATGTTGGTAAATATTAATGCACACAGAATAATCTGCAGGCGCATGGATATTATACCGATGTAGCACTTCACTAGGAGTACCCAGTTTTATATCGATCTCGAGGAAATGTGTGTGAGAATAACTAAATCTAACTTAACCCAACTTCACAAATCAAGGCTATGTAATAGGAGTGTAGAGGAGATTGCTAAGGTCTCCTAGCTCTAACTTTAGTAAGCTTTGTCTTCTATTGTTCAATTCTAGGGATATTACTAAAGAAAACACAAGCAGAGTATGCTTCCTATAATAACAAGGTTCTGCTAGGCCTACAAACAGGAGGTGGACTACAAAGGATTCAACGAGGCTATAAGAGTCACCCTCGTGAGCTACCACCGATCTAGAAAGTAGGGTGAATCCACTAGTAACCGAGTCTAAGCACCATGCTTACACTACGAATACTACTTTAACCCAGGAGCTACAAGGATTAAAGTACTCAAAAGAGAGTCACAAACCTAAAGAACAATATGAACAAGATGCTTACTCAAATTAGAAGTCGATTACTAGAGAATCTTAGAAACAAGCTCAAGAAGAACTTGATTCTGACAGGGTACAAGCCATACAGAGAGCACCAACATGCCAGCACTTTCTCCAAACTCTTCCCTCTCACACTATCTCTCTATTTCTAATACAATACTAGATCCTATTAAGGACTAATCTTCTCTTCATTGCTAGCTCTGATCCTGGTGGAAATATGAATTAGGGTTTCTGGCCCTCAGGCTCTCAGGATCAATGCCTTTTGAATTGCCTTAGAGGGGGGGTGTAACACCCTAGTGTTAAGCATTGCATTTGGCACTTGCATTCCATGAGTACAAGCATCATCCAAGCATTCATGGGCATGACCATATGGAATTTCATCTTATTCTTTACATATTATCACATGTGATGTTGATTATATACATGCATATGCTTGTGATCATGTGTGACCAATATAAGAGATGGTTGTGGGGTCACAAAAACACCTTAGACATATCTAGGATGGTAAATGGAACAATGTTTGTATTCATGACATGGGCCAATTTTGCTTCTAAGTCCTAGTTTACTCAAAATGTCATTTTTCATGATGCTAGTTTGACCAAAGTTGAACAGTAGCTTAGACTATTTGCATGGCAATGCACCCTTAATAAAAGTTGTAGCTTATCTTATGGGTAACAAACTTTAGTTAAGGGTCATTAGCTAATTCAGTGCCAAACATAGTCAAAAATAGCTCCAAAGTAGCAATCAAACGCTATTTAGGGACTTAGAAATTTTGCTAAGTCTAAAGCTAGTTTTCCATTTCAAAGTAGCTTACTTTGGAGCATTGTAGTTTGAAAACCATAGCAAATTAGAGGAAGCTTTCTAAAGCAAAGTTGGAGAGTACATGTAGCTCTACATTTCCTATTAAGGGGTTTTCACCAACTCGAGCTCGTTTGGGAGTTACATGTGCTTGATGTTGCTCCGTCAGTCGGCCATCACTGGCCTGATACCGAGCAGCAACAGCACAGCAGTGGCTGACTGGCGCTAGGCCGCACGCGCCATGTGGCGGCCGCCCGACCAGTCAGGTTGGCAGGGGGAGAAATGGGAGGCAAATCTATTACGCTCGCTCATTCTCACTCTCTCGCTCTGCTCTCTCCCTCTCGCTAGCTCTACGAGCGGAGCCATGCTCGCCATCACCGCCGCACACCTCCACTGCACTCGCGCACCACCACCGCCACACCTCCATCCAATCCATCACATGCATAGCTTCTCCGTGAGCCGCTCTACCTCCCCAAGCTACCATTGCCACGGTTCAAGCCCAGGTAATGCAACATTTCACGTCGCGGTCACCGCCATGGCCACAGAGCGCTGTCGAGCTCTAAGCTCACCGTGGCTAGCCCTATCCACTGCTCCTCCTACCTCTTTCTCTATAGGTCCATCATCACCTTAGGTCATAGATGCTCATGTCGTCATTTATTTAACCTCTACCGGTGCCACCATGTGGGAATGTGCTGCCGCACCAAGCGCGCCCGCCATGGCCGTGAGCTCAAGCTCGCCGTGGCCAGCCCTCACGAGACCCCACCTTCCCCTCTTGTGTTTGTTTCTAAGCTACCATGAACCCTAGTGCCTACCCCAAAGATGGAGACCCATCACTAACCGCTGGCTCACCAGAATGACATGCGCCGCACCACCGTGCTCTAACCATTGTGCCACCATGCATGTGGTCGGAGCACACCACCACTTCACCGTGGCTTGATCTGCACCGTAGAGCTCCACTAGGGTTCGTAGAAGCCATAGCGGTGCTTGCTTGGTCACATCTTTGTTGGAGATAGTGAGTCCACCACCACGCGCCGCCACCGAGCTACCATGCTCGCTGGCGAGGTAGCTTTGGTGGTCCACCGGGCTAACTAAGGGTATCAGTCGATGTGCAAGATTCTTGGGAACACAATGCCGGTGACCTCGCCATCGACGAGTTTGTCGTAGATCAAGTCGTGCCCCTGCACTACATGCCTGTCAAGTGGGGTCTATTGACCGTAGGCCCCTGCTATCGCCGTAGTGGGTGTATAGACCGTGTGCACATAGCCACAACTCCTAGGGTGAAGTTGATTTTTTTAATTTATTTTCAAGATTTTGTAGAAAAATTCAAAAATTTATATCCTGAGCTAGGAGTGTCCAAATGAGGTGATCCAAATTTTGCTAGATTCATCATGAAGTGTAGTATTTGATAAAAATATGTAACCTATAGTTTGGTGTAATAGAACCATCCAATTGATAAGAGCACAAGTACAATGGTAGCCCGCAAGGGGTCACACTATCATACTTGAGCCCATATAAACCCAGTAGTCCGTCAAGTAGCTCAAAGCGTCTTGATTCATCACCAACATTCAACCAAGATCATACATGATTCAACATACATGCCACATGTTACATAGAGTTCACAAATACATTGCCATACATCAGAGTGCGATTAAAGTTATTACAAACCAAGTTCAAATAAAGTAGTAGCGGAAGCAAAGTAGTTTTTAAACCAACATCTCATACCATTGTTCAAATACTTGCTAGTCAGTGATCACAACCCACAAAAGCATCATAGATTAGATATATAAATAGAAGCGCCTTGCCTAGGGCCTACTCCTCATCCATGGCTAGACAGAAGCAGTTCTTACAATATCCATGATATACTATGTTATCTGCAATAAGTGGAAAATAAACCCTGAGTACGAGAAGGTACTCAGCTAGACTTACCTGTCATAAACCAAAAATAAAGTGACTCCAAGGATCATGGAAAGCTTTATCAGTGGAGCTAGCTTGACACCATTTTGCATAAAAACTACTAGTTGAACTATACATTTTATAATTCGGTAACCAAGTTGATTATAGCTATTCATCTCTAGATTAGCAACTAACCTATGCCAAACATGGTGGATATCATTAGTAACATACAATAGTAACATAGTCATGCTGCCTCCAAACTACCGTAGCTAGATCCACCTGAGGAATAGATCCCACTGCACTGTTGGTGAGTGAATCACCATGCTGTTGACAAAGTGTGCTCAAGATCTCAAAGGCTACCACTTGAGCGCCTTCCCAAGGGGTTCTTCCCTCAGACTCCGCTTTCTAGCCCTGGTACTATGGTGCCCATGTACAAGCTAGGATGGACACTTGCACCTCAAACCATGGTTCCCCCTGCACATGCCTCTATGTCCAAAAGTATTGGGGCGGCTCTATGTACCCCATAAAATACAACACTCTCAGAGCAAGGCAGCTGTACCAAAGATACCCAAGAATGCCTTGTTCCCTTTCGATGGGTAATAGGCTACCATCTGTAGTAAAAATGGTGCAACTCTTGTGAGAACAACATTATAATAGAAAAGAGTTACTTAACTAAATAAGAAACTTATAAGGGGAGGAACAATGCAAGTATGTAATGAATGATTTATCATGATGCGTGCACGTTCCATACGTCCTCACAAACTTAGGAAAATTGAAACTTCTAGTGACATACACGGTGCATACATATGTTCTCTCATATATAAACATAACTAGTCGGGCTACATGTTTCGTTGTTAGTGTACCTACACAAAAATTTCATTTTAGCCCAGCCCCACAATTATATAAATACAGAAATGAAAATCTGGTCTCTTGGTTGAATACTAAATACTTCCATATATATACCCATATATATATATACTTCTATATCAAAGCTACCTGAAAGTAACTATGTCCTATATATACATATAAAAATGCATATATAGCCGTATCAAAGCTAACCCATAATTAAATACCCCCGTATATATATGAGACATATATATACTTTAGTATCAAAGCTACCTCTCCCCTTAGATCGCACACTGGCAACTTGCGGTCATGCCACTCGTCATCTTACCTTAGGCGTAGAGGCATTTGATCCATATATTACCACTCAAGTGAATGGCATCCATATAATAGCACGCCGTATGGATGATGAAAATAAAACCCCCCATGTTAGTACTTATTTAGCCACCTAAAATCCTTAACTGGGCATAAGGGGAAATGATCACCGGACACCTTAGATTCAAATTTCAGAATTGAACACCTATATATATAGTCCGTCGAGTACCTCAAAGGGTCTCGAATCATCACCAACATACAACCAAGATCATACATGATTCAACATTCATGCCACATGTTATATAGAGTTCACAAATACATTGCCATACATCAAAGTGCGATTAAAGTTATTACAAACCAAGTTCAAATAAAGTAGTAGCGGAAGCAAAGTAGTTTTTAAACCAACATCTCACACCATTGTTCAAATATGTGCCAGTCTATGATCACAACCCACAAAAGCATCATATATTAGATATATAAATAGAAGCGCCTTGCCCAGGGCCTACTCCTCGTCCACGGCAGGACAGAAGCAGTTCTTACAATATCCATGATATACTATGTTATCTGCAATAAGTGGGAAATAAACCCTGAGTACAAGAAGGTGCTCAGCTAGACTTACCCATCATAAACCAAAAAAAATAAAGTGACTCCAAGGATCATGCAAGGCTTTCTAAGTGGAGCTAGCTTGACAATATTTTGCATAAAAACCACTAATTTAGCTATACATTTTATAATTCGGTCTTCAAGTTAATTATAGTTATTCATCTCTAGATTAACAACTAACCTATGCCAAACATGTGGTATATCAGTAGTGATGGAACAATAGTAACCATAGCAATTTATTATATCCTTCTCATAACCATTACACTTGCACTTACTCACTATGATAGAAGGAAGCTTAGTCAAGTTTCTCACTATCCAGGAGAGACGGCGATTTGAATCGATTACAACTAGCTAGGCAGTATTCCTAACACAAACCTAGGTAGACCAGATCAATGATCACCTTAGGTCACCTTTGGTACAACTCAGGTCCAATTCATGGATTCGATAAGCGCCGCACAATCAGGGACACTACCGGATGCCAGGTCGATCAGGACTCTAACCTTCCCTTGGCCTCACACTGACTCCCCGCACATCCTTATTACCTCCACTGTGCGGACTCTAATAGAATGAGGCCCAGCTTGAGTTGATCTACTCGGATTTGTGGTTAGAATGAGTTATTCGACCAGCTAAGTGAGAAGCATGCGTTCAAAATAACCGAGGACCAACAACGATGCGGTCCTTAATCGGTGAAGATAGAATCACATGAGTCAACCTACAACATAGACTCTGTCCGACCTCAATTTACAACATCCCATGGTTCTTTGACATGATAGCAAATATAACCAACCATGGTTCAGTGTCCACCTATATCTCGTAGGTGACAAGAAATCACCCAACTTGTATCGAGCTAAGCATTACTAAGCAGTTATTCAATCTTAGACCTACATAGGATTCAAGGTATATTTTTGGACAAGGTAGTTATATGCATCAAGTGTTTTCAATCATCTCTTATAACCTAATGCATCAAACATAAAGGACTAAAGTGATATTTTATATAACATAGGAGGCTTATAATGCTCCAGGGCTTGCCTTTTAGGTGGGTCGGTGATCAGGGCACTCTAGAAGTTCATTAGTGGCCAGCTCCTTTTCTTTGGGAGCTGTGGGTTGGGGTGTCTCTTGATTGTCCTCTACCTCTTCTTCGAATTCTAGTAGGGTTACTCCTTCAGGTGATCCTATATGTATGAGCATAAAATAAGATATCATCGATGCATAGATAATGGCATGGATGATATGATAAAATTCATACACATAAGTGTCCTTAATAGCAATGTAAAGTGATAACAAGGTAAATTTTCTTTTACTGAGTAGGTGCATATCTCCTCTCTAGTAATTTAACAAATTTCCATTTAAGCAATTTCTGGACTACAAAACAACAACCACTTGTTTTGATCATAACTAGAGTTATACACATCCAAACAATATGGTTATGGACCTTCTAGAAGTCTTATGAAAATGCGTACAACTCTGTTTTAATCATCTTAAGGTGATTCAGTAGCTATCTAGGTCAAATAATTCAATCTTTCAGATCTGTCTAGAGGACAAGCAAATCTGATAGCAGACTTCTAACAGCTATAATTCTTAAACCATTAGGCCTATGACTATGAAATTTTAGGACAAGCAATATGAGTAAGTTATCTACAACTTTGTTATTGACAAGTTTCGTAGAAAAGATCATTATCATCATGAATTTGTCAACACAACAGAAACTACTCATGTAGCCATTTAGTTGAATTATAAGGAATAATTATCTAGCTGCCTATCACCAATTACTTCTAAGCACAACTACCAATATCAATAGATCATATGCATCACAGGCACCACAGAAAAACATCATGGTTAAGCCCCACTAATTTATTTATATACATTTATTAATTTCCTTATATAATAGGATGATTTAGAAGATAAATACTTCTAGTACTCAATAAATTCTGACAAACTTACAGTAGGTTGCATATAACCCCAGTAGTCTATTGTACAAATGTCATGCTATTTGGATAAGTATAGCAACCTCTACAAAAATGACAAGTTGCATAGGCTTATTTTAGCAAAAATAGTTTAGCCTAGTGAAAAGTGTCAAACAACAGATTTAATATATTTCTTACTTTCACACTAGCATAAGAACACTGTGTAAAAAATTTCATGATCATATGTTATATATTTTTACCCCATTTATTTTCACTACAAACTAGCAATTAATTAAGATTAAATAGAAAGACCATATTCCAAGTATGCCTACTATTAGTTTAGTATTTTTCCTAGATAGAGCATGTCAACACAAGACCAGCAAAATTGGAATCATAATTTTTGCAATTCCCTAGCACAAGATATGCATTTTATAAGATGGAAACAAATTTAAAGCACTTATCTAGCTCAATTTGATTCTCCTAGAAAAATATCCCAAATAGTAGGTTTCATATTTTTATCAAATAGTACACTTCATGATGAATCTAAAAAAATAGTTCAGCTAATTTGGACACTCCTAACTCCAAATATGTTTTTTGCAAGTTTGCTACAAAATCTGTGAAAACAAATAAAGAAAATCACTCAAAAAATCCAAAATATACTACATACACCCGGTCTATACACCCACTGTGGCTGATAGCAGGGGCTCGCGGTCAACGTGACCCCACACGATAGACACATAGAACAGGGGCACGGCTTGACTGGTGGCTAACTCGTCGACAGCAAGGTCACCGGCATTGTGTTCCCCACACTTGCGGATCGACTGATACCCTTGGTTAGCCCGGTGGATCACCGGAGCTACCTTGCCGGTGACAATGGTGGCATGATGAAGGTGCTCTACGGTGGGCTCATCGTCTTCGGTGATGATATGGTCAGGCGAGCATGGCTATAGTGTTTGGAGGTCCTAGCAGGGCTTTAGGGTTAGGTCTAGGTCATAGTGGAGCGGCAGTGTGCTGTGGCCACGTGCATGGTAGCGCGGTAGTGCACAGGGCATAGTGGTGAGGTCACTGTTCTGACAAGACGGTGGCCGAAGGAAGGTCTCCATCTTTAGGGAAGATGCAGAAGTTCTAGATGACATGGTAACGGGCACTAGAGGGAGCTAAAGGCGCCAGTGAGGTTGGCGGCGATGAGCTCGTGCGTGCGACCATGGCGGACGCGCATGGTGCGGTCGTGTGTTATGGTGTGGTGATGGTGGTAACAGTTAAATAGGCTTTGGCCTTAGCGTCTAGACTCTATGATAACAACTAGATGAGGGAGATAGAGGTCAGAGGTGGATGGGTTGTGGCTGGCCATGGGCGAGCCTGAGCTCAGCGGTGCACCACGGCCATGGCGGCGACAGCGGCGGTGCAATGCGGCCTTACCCTTGCACGAACAATAGCATTAGCGGCTCGGGGAAGTGGAGCAAGGCACGACAGAGCTATGCACGTGATGGATTGAACGGCAGGGCTACGATGGTGGCATGCGAGCATAGTGGAGGCGCATGGCGATGGCAACGGCGGGTCGGCTCGGCTGTGCGAGAGCGAGAGCGAGAGCGAGGTAGAGCAAGGGCGAGTGAGTGAGAGTGGAAGAGAGTGAGCGACCGAGCGCCCCTTTTGTCCGCCTCGGCATGGCATCGCGGGGCCAGCTCTGGCGTACGGTGCCCATGGCAGCCAGCACCTACGCATGGTCAGCCACCAGGGCTGATTCAAATTAGCCATCAGGGCCTGATGCAGATGACTGACAACGCTACTTCATGCATGTTTAACTCCTAATCCGTGGTGAATCACTGAAAACTGTATTAGTGAAAGTTGTAGAGCTATGTGAGATCTCCAACTTTATTTTAGGGAGTAACATCTAATTCATCATGGTTTTCAAAATGCAAAGCTCCAAATTAGGTCACATTGAAACTGAAATCAGCTTATGACTTAGCAATTTTTTCTAAGTTTGAAAACAGCATTTCATTGCTACTTCTGGGCTCTATTTGACCATGCTAGGCACTGAATTAGCTCATGACCCATAAATAAAGTTTGTTACCCATGTCAAGAACTACAACTTTTATTAAGGGTGCACTACCATGCAAACCCTCTATGCCATAGTTCAACTCTAGTCAATGTAGTATCATGAGAAATGAAATTTTGAGTAAACTATGACTTAGAAGCAAATTTGGCCCATGTCATGAATACAAACATTGTTCCATTTACCATCCTAGATATGTCTAAGGTGTTTTTGTGACCTCACAACTATCTCTTACATTGGTCACACATGATCACAAGCATATGGATGTATATAATCAACATCATATGTGATAATATGTAAAGAATAAGATGAAATTTATATGCTCATGCTCATGAATGCTTGGATGATGCTTGCGCCCATGAAATGCAAGTGCCAAATATAATGCTTAACACTAGGGTGTTACATTTAGGATATTTTTTAGGAGAATTAAATTAAGCTAGTAAAGTGCTTTTAAAATAGTTTCTACTTGCAAAATGCATAACTGGAGCTAGAGAGGTGCTAAAATTGTGATTCCAATTTTTTTAGTCTTATGTTGACATGCTCTAGCTAGGAAAAATACTAAACCTACAGTAGGCATACTTGGAATATGGTCTTACTATTTAATCTTAAATAATTGCTAGTTTCTAGTGAAAATAATTAGGTTAAAAATACATAACTTATGATCATGCAAATTTTTACACAGTGTTCTTATGCTAGGATGAAAGTAAAGAAAATATGAAATATGTTGTTTGACACTTTTCACTAGGCTAAACTATTTTTGCTAAAATAAGCCTTTGCAATTTCTCATTTTTGTAGAGATGGCTATACTTATAAATTTGGCATGAAATTTGTGCAGTAGACTTTTGGGGTCATATGTAAGCTACTATAATTTTCTTAGAATTTATTGAGCATTAGAAATATTTATCCTTTAAATCATCGTATTATATTGGGATATTAATAAATGCACATAAGTAAATTATTTGGGCTTAACCATGATGTTTCCTATGGTGCTTGTGATGCATGTGATTTGTTGAGATGAGTAGTTGTGCTTAGAAGTAATTGGTTAAAGGCAGCTAGTTAATTATTGCTTTATAATTCAACTAAACGACTACATGAGTAGTTTCTGTTGTGTTGACAAATTCATGATGATAATGAACTCTTCTATGAAACTTGTTAAGGATGTGTGGAGAGCCAATGGAGTGAGTCCAAGGGTGGGTTCGAGTCTCGATCTTCCTGGCAGATTGGTAGAATCTCTGAGGGTGCGGCGTGGATCAGACCCGCAAGTTAGTCCTAAATTGTACCAAGGTGACCTGAGGCCACCTTCATGGGGTGTGCCTCGATTTGTGTTAGGAATAAATTCCTCAGCTGGGTAGGAATCAATTTGAATCACCATCTCTCCTAGATAGTGAGAACTTGACTGAGCAGCGGCAATGTAGCATTAATTAATGGAATTTGATGGTTATGATGAATATGGAAATGTTACACCAGCTATGGTTACTATTGTCTGTTACTAAATGATATTCCACATGTTTGGCATAGGTTAGTTGCTAATCTAGAGATAAATAGCTATAATTAACTTGGTTACCGAATTATAAAATATATAGCTCAACTAGTGGCTTTTAGGCAAAATTTTGTCAAGCTAGCTCCACCTAAAAAGCCTTGCAAACTCCTTAGAGTCACTTTATTTCTGGTTTATAACGGGTAAGTCTAGCTTAGTACATTCAAGTACTCAGGGTTTATCCCACTATGTTGCAGGTGAAGTTCTTGGCCTGCTAAAGATGGTGTGAAAGGTCCTAATATGGCTAGAGGGGGTGAATAGTCTATTTAAAAATCTACAAATCAACTAGAGTAATTTGATTAGTAAGACAAATAGCGAAATGCAAACTTGCTCTAGCTCTATAAGGGTTGCAAGCCACCTATCCAACAATTCTAGTTGCAATGATTACTAGGCACACAACTTACAAATTTACTACTCACTAAGAGCTCTCAATCTTGCTACTCTAAAGAGCTCCACTAGATGAACTTAAAACAACAAAGCAAGCTCTCAATTCTAATTACACTAAAGAGCTTGTCACAACTAGTTTGCAAGAATATAAATGAGTGAATAGGGTGATTATACCGCCGTGTAGAGGAATGAACCAATCACAAGATGAAGATTACACCAATCACCGGAAGAATGCAAATGACAAGAGACAACCGATTTTCTCCCGAGGTTCACGTGCTTGCCAACACGCTACGTCCCCATTGTGTCTACCAACACTTGGTGGTTCGGCGGCTAAGAGGTGTTTCACAAACCTCATCCACACAATTGGACACTGCAAGAACCTACCCACAAGTGAGGTAACTCAATGACATGAGCAATTCACTAGAGTTACCTTTCGACACTCCACCGGGGAAGGTACAACTCCTCTCACAATCACCGAAGGTGGCCATGAACAATCACCAACTTGTGCCGATCCTCCACTGTTGCACCAAGCCATCTAGGTGGTGGCAACCACCAAGAGTAACAAGCGAAATCCATAGCACAACATGAATACCAAGTGCCTCTAGATGCAATCATCAAGCAATGCACTTGGATTCTCTCCCAATCTCACAAAGATGATGGATCAATGATGGAGATGAGTGGGAGTGCTTTGGCTAAGCTCACAAGGTTCCTATGTCAATGAAAATGTGCAAGAGAGTGAGCTTGAGCCAGCCATGGGGCTTAAATAGAAGCCCCCATGAAATAGAGCCATTGTACCCCTTCACTGGGCACTGATCGGGGTGACCGGATGCTCTAGTCCTACTGACCGGACGTAGGGCTCAGCGTTCGGTCACCCGATGGCGGCCACATGTCATCCTGTGTTCAACAGGAGTCGTCTGATCTCAATGATCATGACATGACTGGACGCTCTGCCATAAGTGATCGAACGCTGAACACCTAGAGTCCAGTCATTTCTAGTAAGCTTCCAAAGACGGTAAAACTTGACTGGACGCGTCCGATCGACCTTGACCGGACACAACCAGCGTCCGGTCAGTTACCCTAACTTCTATGCAGCTATGTCAGCTCTGACCAGATGCATCCTTCCAATGTCCGGTCAGTCAGAGACCCAGTGTCTAGTCATAAGATCGACACCAGGTCATTATTGCCATGCTTGACTGGACGCGCCGGTCCCCCTGAGACCAGCGTCCGGTCAGTTGTAAAACAGTAAGACTGACTCTCTATCATCTCTATCTCCTTCACCCTTGCTCGAATGTGCCAACCACAAAGTGTATCACCTTGTGCACATGTATTAGCATATTTTCACAAATATTTTCAAGGGTGTTAGTACTCCACTAGATCCTAAATGCATATGCAATGAATTAGAGCATCTAGTGGCATTTTGATAACCACATTTCGATACGAGTTTCACTCCTCTTAGTAGTATGGCTATCTATCCTAAATGTGATCACACTCACTAAGTGTCTTGATCACAAAAACAAAATGGCTTCTTCATTTTATACCTTTGCCTTGAGCCTTTTGCTTTTCTCTTTCTTCTTTTCCAAGTTCAAGCCTTTGATCATAACTATGCCATCACCATTGTCATGATCTTCGTCATTGCTTCATCACTTGGAATAGTGCTACCTGATGAGGACATGGCACCTTCGAATACGAACAATGATTATAAGGTGCACTCGTTCCTACATTTGCATAGTGGCTTTGGTTATAATTCACTTGGTTCCACATGTACATGTCACTATTTGATTGTAGGTTCAAATGTGTTTCATAATGGAAGTTCATCAAAGTTGAACTTTTGGTTCGTCGGTAGCCCGATAGTGCCTCATTGGGAAGGCCATAACTCATCCATCCGGAGTGCGATCGAGGTCAATGAGCACTTGATGGAAAGCTTGTTTGATAAGCTTTCAAATAGATCTGGTCCCATCTCAATATCATGTCGGCAAGGCCTCCAAATCACCAATATATTCTGTCACTATTTCTGGTGGGAGCTACACTATCGTCATGGGCTTGTTAGACATCCTTGGGACCCAGGCCCAAGTTGGAGCACGCCCCAAGAAGATGGAGAACACCTAAGAGATAGCCTTGGACGTCCTCCTCCTTGGCCACCACCTTAGGAGGCTAGCAAGGACGTCCAAGCCAAGCCAGAGGCCCAGTCCAATCCGAGTTTGAGTCTGCCTCGGTAGTTAGGACCAGTCTACAATAAAACAGATGCTCAGGACGCATCCGAACTCTATTTCGATGATCCACATATGGATGGAAAACTAATTTGACAAGGAAGCCAATCAAGTGGTTTCACGTCAAAACCTCTTCGGAATCAACAAGAATCGTCGAAACAAGTTGACGTCCAGAATCTGTCACGGCGCTGCGTCATCGTCTTTTGGGCCGTTGGGCCTTGTAACGTGTTCGGGCACCTTTAGGACATGAAGAGGGATCCTTGGATGTCCCTTAGGCTATATAATCAGTAGCCACCACCTACATTAGGTTTTGGGTTTTGTTTTAGATCAATCTGTCATTGAACAGTCGCCATTATCAGTTTGCAAGACCTCAACTTCGAGTGCTTAATCATTCATCTGTAATTGTCACTTTAATTGAGTTGTTTTTTACCTTGTTCTTGCTTGTGTTCTTCGATTCATAGCAGGGATTAGCCTTCTTGGTGAGGTCAACCAGATTGTGACACAGTTGATTACCAGAAGAGACATGGTGCTAAGGTTGCAGGGTTTGGGTCTTTGTGATCTGAAGCCGGATCGGTGTGTCGCTCTCCAAACAAATCATTGTTTATCTTGAACCTGACGGAAGATTGGGACCCTTGTCTCCATTTCTACCTATCTCATGATCACTTTGATAAACTAGGTTAGCACTTAGGGTTTCATCAATTAACCAAAACCAAACTAGAGCTTTCAATCTCCCCCTTTTTGGTAATTGATGACAACCCTTATACAAAGATATGAATTAAAGTTTATTTGAATCCATGTAGCTTGCCCAAGCATATTTACCATGTGTAAAGGATATGGACAAGTTTCATGAACTCTATATGGTAGGAATTGCTCCCCCTACATATGTGCTAAGAGTTTGGATTGTAGCTTTGCACATATGCTTAGATAGGAAATATAGGAGATAATTTCTACCAAATGATGCTAAGGTATAAGAGATGGACCTTTGAAGCGTGATACCAATCAGGGTGCACCATTATACCATCCTTAGCACCATTAGTAACTAGACATACATAAAAACTAGAATACCCCATGAGATCAATATTACAAGTAAGGGTCTAGTTTCCATATGATGAACATAAGTCTAGTTACTTTAGCTAGATACCACTTGATAGCTAGATACCACTTGATAGCTAGATACCACTTGTAAATACATGGGAATGAAATCATTAGATGACCTATACATGCTAGATTTACATTTCATCATGCAAATTTACAATTAGCATACACCACACAAGCATGGATGTTGAAATTTAAAACTTGTGCCATGCAAGCAAACATATGAAATGCACATTCAAATGCACCATACAAGTTCATGAGCTTGCTCCCCCTACTTGTGTGCTCAAGATTTTAATTGATCCCCTTCCTTTGTCATATCTTATCTCTCTACACTATTTCTCCCCCTATCACTTATCTTTGTTTCTCTCCCCTTTGTCATCAATGACCACAAAGGCTTAAAGTATAGATAGGTTCAAATTATAGATAGGTTGGGGTGAAACCATATGAAATGAGGATCATTTTTCAATTTGGTTCAATCTAGATTACTTGCAAAAGATATTTAACTCGGTTTGATCCAATGACAAGCTTCTTCACACCTCCAAATAAGGGTTATCTTGTACCATGTTGAGTTAAACCCTTATAGCTCATTTTATAGATCAAACACTAGGTTCACAAGCCCACAAACAAGTCATATGCTACCACTAGATCATTTCAAACATACAAGCAATAGTAGTAACATACAAGCATCAAATTTATTTGATTTTCATGAATGAGCCTATTCAAATGTGGAATATGTCTAGATGCACTAATCATGTCCTTAGCAAGGATGTATGTTATGCCAATCAATTTATACCTTGTATTGCTCGAAGGAGAGGCATGTCATGGGGGTGCATCAACACATATTGGTGAAGTCAAGTATGTTCAATTCGTTTCTTAGCTTGCAAAACCTCTTCTCATCAAGTGGCTTGGTGAATATGTCAGCAAGTTGACTTTGGTGCCCACACTCTCTATGCAAATGTCCCCTTTTTGTTGGTGATCTCTTATGAAGTGATGATGAACAACTATATGCTTTGTTCTTGAGTGTTGAACCGGGTTGTTTGTGAGTTTGATGGCACTCTCATTGTCACATAGCAATGGCACTTGCTTGATCCTAATTCCAAAATCACTCAAAGTAGCCTTCATCCAAAGTAATTGAGCACAACAACTACCAGCCGAAATGTACTCCACTTCGACGGTTGAAAGTGCTACACTATTTTGCTTCTTTGATGAGCAAGATACAAGTGATCTTCCCAATAGTTGACATGTGCCCGATGTGCTCTTTCTCTCAACTTTGCATCCCGCAAAATCAGAGTCCAAATATCCAATCAACTCAAACCTTGCTCCTTTGGGATACCACAACCCAACATTTTGTGTATGCTTCAAGTACCTCAATATTCTCTTTGTTGCTTTCAAATGACTTTCTCTTGGTGAGGCTTGGAATCTAGCACACATGCATACACTAAACATCACATCTGGCCTTGATGCGGTCACATAGAGTAGGCTTCCAATCATAGACCGATACATCTTTTGATCCACAATGTTGTCACTAGCATCATTATCCAAGCTTCCACTTGTCCCCATTGGTGTACTAATAGCTTTACTATCATTCATTCCAAACTTCTTGAGCATGTCCTTGATATACTTGCCTTGACTCACAAATGTGCCATTCTTCATTTGCTTGATTTGAAGACCAAGTAACTAAGTTCTCCAATCATGGATATCTCAAACTCACTTGCCATCATCTTGCCAAACTCCTCACAAAAATCTTGATTTGTTGACCAAATATGATATCATCAACATAGATTTGCATTATAAACAAGTCATTTCCAAGTTTCTTGGTGAAGAGAGCGGTTGAAAGGTCCTAGTATGGCTAGAGGGGGTGAATAGCCTATTTAAAAATCTACAAATCAACTAGAGTAATTTGATTAGTATGACAAAAGGCGAAATGCAAACTTGCTCTAGCTCTACAAGGGTTGCAAGCCACCTATCCAATAATTCTAGTTGCAATGATTACTAGACACACAACTTGCTATGATACTACTCACTAAGAGCTCTCAATCTTGCTACACTAAAGAGCTCCACCAGATGAACTTAAATAACAAATCAAGCTCTCAATTCTAGTTACACTAAAGAGCTTGCCACAACTAGTTTGCAAGAATATAAAAGAGTGAGTAAGATGATTATACCGCCGTGTAGAGGGATGAACCAATCACAAGATGAAGATTAAGCCAATCACTGGGAGAATGCAAATGACAAGAGACAACCAATTTTTCTCCCGAGGTTCATGTGCTTGCCAACACGCTAGTCCCCGTTGTGTTGACCAACACTTGGTGGTTCAGCGGCTAAGAGATGTTTCACAAACCTTGTCCACACGATTGGACACCGCAAGAACCTACCCACAAGTGAGGTAACTCAATGACACGAGCAATTTACTAGAGTTACCTTTCAGCACTCCGCCGGGGAAGGTACAACTCCCCTCAGAATCACCGGAGACGGCCACGAACAATCACCAACTCATGCCTATCCTCCACCGCTGCACCGAGCCATCTAGGTGGTGGCAACCACCAAGAGTAACAAACGAAATCCATAGCACAACACGAATACCAAGTGCCTCTAGATGCAATCACTCAAGCAATGCACTTGGATTCTCTCCCAATCTTACAAAGATGATGAATCAATGATGGAGATGAGTGGGAGGGCTTTGGCTAAGCTCACAAGGTTGCTATGTCAATGAAAAATGTGCAAGCGAGAGAGCTTGAGCCGGCCATGGGGCTTAAATAGAAGCCCCCCACGAAATAGAGCCGTTGGCTCAATTAGTTTGCTGACTATGCATCGATCGGACGCTCCGGTCTGAATGCACTAGACGCAGCACCGGATGCTCTGATCATGAATACCGGACATGTCCGGTCAGCCTACCGGACGTGTCTGGTAGCTCCCAGACTACCACGTGTCCTATTTAAACCAGCATAGCCGTTGCTGCCCATTCTGCCGATGACCGGACGCTCATACCAGATGCACAAACACAAATGACCGGACGCTAAGCCGCCAAGTCTAGTAAGCCCCTAGGGCCGACCAGATGTGTCTGTTAGAAACTGACCGAACGCTGAGCCTCAGCGTCTGGTCGAGTACAGTAAGCATCCACGCTCAACCGAACACGTCCGGTCACACCGGACCGGATGCTGCCAGCGTCCGATCAACTATTCTGCCGAACCTAACGTTTGCTAATTCACATCGAACGTGTCCAGTGTGGCGACCAGACGTGTCCGGTCACTGAGTTCGTCACCAAATACTGGACGTGTCCAGTCACCATACCGGACACGTTCGGTCACTCTATAACTAGCGTGACTAACTCCTTTTCAACTCTATCTTCTTCACCCTTGCTCAAATGTGCCAACCACCAAGTGTATCACCTTGTGCACATGTGTTAGCATATTTTCACAAACATTTTCAAGGGTGTTAGCACTCCACTAGATCCTAAATGCATATGCAATGAGTTAGAGCATCTAGTGGCACTTTGATAATCGCATTTCGATACGAGTTTCACTCCTCTTAATAGTACGGCTATCTATCCTAAATGTGATCACACTCACTAAGTGTCTTGATCACTAAAACAAAATGGCTCCTACATTTTATACCTTTGCCTTGAGCCTTTTGTTTTTCTCTTTCTTCTTTTCTAGGTTCAAGCCTTTGATCATAACCATGCCATCACCATTGTCATGATCTTCGTCATTGCTTTGACACTTGAAATAGTGCTACCTATCTCATAATCACTTTGATAAACTAGGTTAGCACTTAGGGTTTCATCAATTAACCAAAACCAAACTAGAGCTTTCAATCTCCCCCTTTTTGGTAATTGATGGCAACCATTTTTCAAAGATATGAATTGAGATTTAATTGAATTCACATTGCTTGCCCAATCATATCTACCATATGTAAATGAATATGGACAAGTTTTAGGAACTCCAAATGGTGGTAATTGCTCCCCCTACATATGTTCTAAGAGTTTGGATTGTAGCTTGCACATATGCTTAGATAGGAAATATAGGAGTCAATTTCTACCAAATGATGCTGAGGTACAAGAGATGTACCTTTGAAGCATGATACCAACCGGAGTACACCAATATACCATCCTTAGCACCATTAGTAACTAGACATACACAAAAACTAGAATACCCCATGTGATCAACATTAAAAGCAAGGGTCTAGTTTTCATAATGTGAGCATGAGTCTAGTTACTTAGCCTATGCATGCTAGTTTTTCATTTTATCACTCAAACCTATAACTAGCATACACCACATAAGCATGGATTTAAAACTTGTGCTATGCAAGCAAACATATGAAATGCACATCAAAATGCAACATACAAGTTTATAAGCTTGCTCCCCCTACTTGTGTGCTCAAAATTTTAATTGATCCCTTTCCTTTATCATATCTCTCCCCCTATGTCAAATACTCCCCTATCACTCATATCTCATATCTTTGTTTCTCTCCCCCTTTGTCAATAATTAGCACAAAAGGTGAGCTCAAATTATAGATAGGTTGGGGTGAAATCATGTGAAATGAGGATCATTTTCCCAAATTGGTTCAATCTAGATCACTTGCAAAAGATATTTAACTCGGTTTGATCCAAGGACAAGCTTCTTCACACCTTCAATAAGGGTTATCTTGTACCATGTTGAGTTAAACACTTATAGCACATTTTATAGACCAAACACTAGGTTTACAAGCCCACAAACATGTCATATGCTACCACTAGATCATTTCAAACATACAAGCAATAGTGGTACCATACAAGCATCAAATTCATTTGATTTTCATGAATGAGCCTATTCAAATGTGAAATATGTCTAGATGCACTAATCATGTCCTTAGCAAGGATGTATGCCATGCTAATCAACTTTTACCTTGGATTGCTCGAAGGAGAGGCATGTCATATAATGGGGGTGCATCAACACATATTGGAGAAGTCAAGTATGTTCAATTCATTCCTTAGCTTGCAAAACCTCTTCTCATCAAGTGGCTTGGTGAAGATATCGGCAAGTTGATCTTCGGTGCCCACACTCTCTATGCAAATGTCCTCTTTTTGTTGGTGATCTCTTATGAAATGATGGCGGACATCAATATGCTTTGTTCTTGAGTGTTGAACCGGGTTGTTGGTGAGCTTTATGCCACTCTCATTGTCACATAGCAATGGCACTTGCTTGAATCTAATTCCAAAGTCACTCAAAGTAGCCTTCATCCAAAGTAATTGAGCACAACAACTACCAGCCAAAATGTACTCCTCTTCGGTGGTTGAAAGTGCTACACTATTTTGCTTCTTTGATGACCAAGACACAAGTGATCTTCCTAATAGTTGACATGTGCCCGATGTGCTCTTTCTCTCAACTTTGCATCCCACATAATCGAAGTCCAAATATCCAATCAACTCAAATCTTGCTCCTTTGGGATACCATAATCCAACATGTTGTGTATGCTTCAAGTACCTCAATATTCTCTTAGTTGCCTTCAAATGACTTTCTCTTGGTGAGGCTTGAAATCTAGCACACATGCATACACTAAACATCACATCCAGACTTGATGTGGTCACATAGAGTAGGCTTCCAATCATAGACCGATATATCTTTTGATCCACCATGTTGCCACTAGCATCACTATCCAAGCTTCCACTTGTCCCCATTGGTGTACTAATAGCTTTACTATCATCCATTTCAAACTTCTTGAGCATGTCCTTGATATACTTGCCTTGACTCACAAATGTGCCATTCTTTATTTGCTTGATTTGAAGACCAAGGAAGTAACTAAGATCTCCAATCTAGACATCTCAAACTCACTTGCCATCATCTTGCCAAACTCCTCACAAAATTCTTGATTTGTTGATCCAAAGATAATATCATCAACATAGATTTGCATTACAAACAAGTCATTTCCAAGCTTCTTGGTGAAGAGAGTGGTGTCAAACTTTCCCATCTTGAACCCCTTAGAGAGTAGGAAATCCCTCAATCTCTCATACCATGCTCTAGGTGCTTGTTTCAACCCATACAAAGCCTTTCTCAACTTGTAAACATGGTTGGGTTTCTTTTCATCTTCAAAACTGGGAGGTTGCTCAACATACACAAGCTCATTGATGTACCCATTTAGAAATGCACTTTTCACATCCATTTGGTACAACTTGATGTTGTGGGCACAAGCATAGGCTAACAAGATCCTAATTGCTTCCAATCTTCCAACCGAGGCATATGTTTCTCCAAAGTCAAAACCTTCAACTTGAGTGTAACCTTGAGCCACTAATCTTGCTTTGTTCCTTATTACTATCCCATCTTGATCTTGCTTATTCCAAAAGACCCACTTGGTTCCAATCACATTATGATCCTTAGGCCTCTCAACTAAGTCCCATACTTGGTTTCTTGTGAAGTTGTTTAGCTCTTCATGTATAGCATTGACCCAATCAACATCCCTTAAAGCTTTATCTATCTTCTTAGGTTCAATGAATGACACAAATGAGAAATGCTCACAAAATGAAGCCAATCTTGATCTTGTTTGCACACCTCTTGAAATATCACCAATGATAGTGTCCAATGGATGATCTCTTGCAACATTGGTTGGTTGAAGCACTTGCACTTGATTGCTAGCATTTGATTGATCACTTGGTTGAGATGATGAACTAGCCATTTGTTGATCTTCCACATTGCCATCACTAGTGCTTGCTTGGATTTGATCATGAGAACCACTAGCTTGCATATTTGAGTTAGAGAGAACTTGATTCTTGTCATCTTCAATATCAATCACCTCTCTAGGCCTTAACTTACCAATGTCCATGTTCTTCATTGCATTGACCAATTGAGCGCCTCTTACATCATATAGATTCTCATCTTCCTCTTAGGAACCATTTGTTTCATCAAACTCCACATCATGAACCTCCTCAAGAGTACCACTAGCCAAATTCCAAACTCTATGAGCGTTGCTAGTAGTGGAGTAACCAAGCAAGAAACCTTCATCACATTTCTTTTCAAACTTGCTTAATCTAGTGCCTTTCTTTAATATGTAGTATTTACAACCAAAGACCCAAAAGTATGCTATGTTGGGCTTTCTTCCATTCAAAAGCTCATAAGGTGTCTTCTCCATCATGGGGTGACAATAGAGTCGGTTGCTATAATAGCAAGCCGTGTTGATTGCTTCGGCCCAAAATGAATGACTCACATTGTACTCACTCAACATTGATCTTGCCATGTCAATCAAAGTTCTATTCTTCCTTTCAACTAAGCCATTTATTTGAGGAGTGTACTTGGCCGAGAATTGATGTTTAATTCCAAATTCATCACACAACTCATCAATTCTAGTGTTCTTGAATTTACTACCATTGTCACTTCTAACTTTCTTGATGGTTGTTTCAAACTCATTGTGAATGCCCTTGACAAATGATTTGAATGTTGCAAACACATCACTCTTGTCAACAAGAAAGAATACCCATGTGTATCTAGTGAAATCATCCACAATCACAAATCCATATTTATTTCGTCCAATGCTAGTGTATGTGGTTGGTCCAAACAAGTCCATATGCATCAACTAAAATGCCTTGGATGTGCTCATCATGCTCTTCTTAGGATGTGTGTTACCAACTTGTTTTCTGGCTTGACATGCACTACATAACTTATCCTTCTCAAATGTGACATCTTTCAAGCCTCTAACTAAGTCATGCTTAATCAACATGTTCAATTGTTTCATTCCAACATGACCAAGCTTTCTATGCCATAACCAACCCATGCTAGACTTAGTGATCAAAAATGTTGTCAATTGAGCTTCTCTAGCATTGAAATCAACTAAGTATAGATTCTCATATCTAAATCCTTTGAATATCAAGTTAGAGCCATCTACACTTATGATCTCTACATCATCTACACCAAATATGCACTTGAAACCAATATCACACAATTGAGCTACCAACAATAAGTTGAAGTTCAAGCTCTCTACTAGTAGCACATTAGAAATGCTCAAATCATTGGATATTGCAATCTTACCAAGCCCTTTGACCTTGCCTTTGCCATTGTCACCAAATGTGATACTATCAAACCCATTGCTCTTGTTTTCATTGATTGAATTAAACATTCTTGAATCACCGGTCATGTGTTGTGTGCACCCACTATCAAGCACCCAATGCCTTCCTCCGGCTTTATAATTTACCTACAAAGAAGGATCAATTCTTTTTAGGTACCCAAACTTGCTTGGGTCCTTGTAGGTTAGTCACCAAGGTCTTTGGTACCCAAATGGCCTTCTTCTTTGGGCCCACAATTGGTGTATCAATGAACTTAGCCTTCACACCATTGGCACCCTTAAAAAGCATATAACAAGAATCAAATTTAATTGAGGATATATTAGGTAGCTTGTTCTTGTTAGTCTTGCAATTTTGCTCTATATGCCCAACTTGCTTGCATCTATTACAAAACCAACCATTGCTCTTCACAAAGATAGCTTTGGGAGTGACAAAGGCCGCCTTGCCTTTCTTGGGGGTATAGCCTAATCTCTCTTTGTTGAGAGAAAACCTTTGGCTACCCAAGCACTTTAGCAAGCGGGCTTCTCCACCATAGGCATTGCCTAAGGCACGAGTGAGCTCATTCACCTCCTTCTTGAGAGTCTTATTTTCCACCATTAGTGAGGTTTCATAAGTGAGACCATCACTCAAAGGTGAAGTAGAAGTGATATTGCTACAAGAAGTATTAGTGGGAGCAACAAAAATAGATTCATTAATAAGATCACATGTTAGTCCCACATCACATGATATGATCATTTGCTCCTTCTTAGCTTCCTCCACTTTAACTTGCTCAATGAGAGAGGAGTGAGCCTTTTCAAGCTTAGAGTGAGCTTTGCCAAGCTTCTCATGGGCTTCCATTAGCCTCTCATGAGTAGCATTGAGCTCATCAAAGGATTGCTCAAGAAATTTTACTTTCTTGCACAATTCTTTACACTCCTTTCTCTTTATCTCATTGCAAGCGTGCACTTGCTCACACATGTCCAAGAGCTCCTCCTTGGTGTACTCCTCATCCTCATCATCATCATCATTATCATTACTACAAGAGTCACTTTCACATTCATCATCATCACTCTCATCATATTTTACCTTGGTAGGCTTTGCCATGAGACATGTCGATGGAGTGTCGAAGATGGAGAGCTTCTTGTTGATGGCGATGCTTGCTAGTGCTCTCTTGATAGATTTCTTGTCATCATCACTAGAGCTATCATAATCCGAGGAACCATCACTATCCCAAGTGACTACATAGCCTCCACCCTTCTTCTTCTTTTGGAAGGTCATTCTCTTCTCCTTCTTCTCCTTCTTTTCATTCTTATCTTTCTTGTGTTTCTTCTTATCTTCATCATTATCACTATTGTAGGGACAATTTGCTACAACATGATTGGGGCTCTTGCAATTGTAGCATCTTCTCACATACTCTTTGCTCTTGGTGTGATCTCTTCTCTTTCTTGCACCATAACCCTTCTTCTTCATGAATTTGCCTTATCTTGCGCACAAATAGAGCCATGGCTTCATCATCAATGTCACTAAGATCATCATCATCACTTGATTCTTTCTTTGACTTCCCCTTGTTCTTGGATGATGATGAGCTAGCCTTAAATGCTACACTCTTATTCTTCTTGTCCTCTTCTTCCTTCTTGTCCTCCTTGTCATCCCCCTCCCTTTCCACATGGTATGTCTCTTGTGTCATGACATCACCTAGTACTTGGTTGGGGGTAATCTCCTTCAATCCTCCTCTTTGATGAGTAATCTCAATATCTCAAATCTTGGGGGTAGGCACATCAAGAATCGATGAGAGACATCATCATCCTTGATCTTCTCTTCCAATGCCTTCAAATCATTGACAATGACTTGGAATCGATGAAACATCTCTGGAATGCTCTCATCATCCTTCATCTTGAAGCTTGTCAACTTGTCCTTGAGGATATACAACTTGGCACTCTTCACCGCTGGTGTGCCCTCATATGTTTCCTCCAATCTCTTCCACACCTCATTTGCTCTTTCACAATCCTTGATTTGCTCAAACACCTTGGAATCAATGGCATTGTATATGGTGTTGAGAGCCATTGTATTGCATTGCTTGTTGATCTTATCTTGGTTGGTGGGATCATTGGGATCAATGATAGCATAGTCATTCTCAGTCACTTCCCATACTTGAACATTGATTGAACCAAGATACATCCTCATCTTTCTCTTCCAATAATCATAGCATGTGCCATCAAAGAACGGTGGTTTGCCCCCACATGGTTGAACACAACTTGAGCCATAATTTGACACTGAGGTTGTTAAGCCTTCAATCAAATGGTGACCATGGCTCTGATACCACTTGAAAGGTCCTAGTATGGCTAGAGGGGGGTGAATAGCCTATTTAAAAATCTACAAATCAACTAGAGCAATTTGATTAGTATGACAAAAGGTGAAATGCAAACTTGCTCTAGCTCTACAAGGGTTGCAAGCCACCTATCCAACAATTCTAGTTGCAATGATTACTAGACACACAACTTGCTATGATACTACTCACTAAGAGCTCTCAATCTCGCTACACTAAAGAGCTCCACTAGATGAACTTAAATAACAAATCAAGCTCTCAATTCTAGTTACACTAAAGAGCTTGCCACAACTAGTTTGCAAGAATATAAAAGAGTGAGTAAGATGATTATACCATTGTGTAGAGGGATGAACCAATCACAAGATGAAGATTAAGCCAATCACTAGGAGAATGCAAAAGACAAGAGACAACCGATTTTTCTCCCGAGGTTCACGTGCTTGCCAACACGCTAGTCCCCGTTGTGTCGACCAACACTTGGTGGTTTAGCAGCTAAGAGGTGTTTCACAAACCTCGTTCACATGATTGGACACTGCAAGAACCTACCCACAACTGAGGTAACTCAATGACACAAGCAAGGTACTAGAGTTACCTTTCGGCACTCCACCGAGGAAGGTACAACTCCCCTCACAATCACTGAAGACGGCCACGAACAATCACCAACTCATGCCAATCCTCCACTGCTGCACCGAGCCATCTAGGTGGTGGCAACCACCAAGAGTAACAAGTGAAATCCACAGCGTAACACGAATACCAAGTGTCTCTAGATGCAATCACTCAAGCAATGCACTTGGATTCTCTCCCAATCTCTCAAAGATGATGATTCAATGATGGAGATGAGTGGGAGGGCTTTGGCTAAGCTCACAAGGTTGCTATGTCAATGAAAAATGTGCAAGCAAGAGAGCTTGAGCTAGCCATGGGGCTTAAATAGAAGCCCCCCACGAAATAGAGCCGTTGGCTCAATTAGTTTGCTGACTGCGCATCGACCGGACGCTCCGGTCATAATGCACTGGACGCTCCGATCATGAATACCGGACACGTCTGGTCAGCCTACCGGACGTGTCTGATAGCTCCTAGACTGCCACGTGTCCTGTTTAAACTAGCATAGCCGTTGCTGCCCATTCTGCCGATGATCGGATGCTCATACCGGACGCACAAACATAAATGACCGGACGCTGAGCCACCGAGTCCGGTCGAGTCCTGTAAGCCCCTAGGGCTGATCGGACGTGTCTGTTAGAAACTGACTAGATGCTGAGCCTCAGCATTCGGTCAAGTATAGTAAGCATCCACGCTTGACCGGACGTGTCCGATCACACCAGACCGGACGCTGCCAGCGTCCGATCAACTGTTCTGCCGAACACAGTGTTTGTTGATTCACACTAGATGTGTCTAGTGTGGCAACCGGATGCGTCCGGTCGCTGAGTTCGTCGCCAAATACCAGACGTGTCCGGTCACCATACCGGACACGTCCGGTCACTCTGTAACCAGCGCGACTAACTCCTTTTCAACTCTATCTTCTTCACCCTTGCTCAAATGTGCCAACCACCAAGTGTATCACCTTGTGCACATGTGTTAGCATATTTTCACAAACATTTTCAAGGGTGTTAGCACTCCACTAGATGCTAAATGCATATGCAATGAGTTAGAGCATCTAGTGGCACTTTGATAACCGCATTTTGATACGAGTTTCACTCCTCTTAATAGTATGGCTATATATCCTAAATGTGATCACACTCACTAAGTGTCTTGATCACTAAAACAAAATGGCTCCTACATTTTATACCTTTGCCTTGAGCCTTTTGTTTTTCTCTTTCTTCTTTTCCAAGTTCAAGCCTTTGATCATAACTATGACATCACCATTGTCATGATCTTCGTCATTCCTTCTTCACTTGGAATAGTGCTACCTATCTCATAATCATTTTGATAAACTAGGTTAGCACTTAGGGTTTCATCAATTAACCAAAATCAAACTAGAGCTTTCAGTGGTGGCTAACCATCAGTGGGCTCAATGACTCTATATTTATTTTTCATCTATATGCTTTTGTTGGAGGATGTCACTTATGCTAGCAATGTATTTGGAACTTATATTAATGTAATCATCGAAAGCTATGTTGTTTTCCTTTAACCGGTTTTGAAACCCCACTTGTACTAATATTTGTGAACCTATTTGTAATATTATTTCTGCTGTAACTCTATGTATGACACCCGGTAGACTACCGGGTTTATATAAGGAAAATATGCATGCGTCAATATGTTAAATGGGGATAGCCGTACTTGATCTTGTATAAATTGGATGGTTCTATCACATTGGAGGGGTGGTGGATAGGGTTGACCATGGCGAGCTTGGAGCTTAGCGGTGCTCTGTGGCCATGGTGGCGACGGTGACGCACAATGCGGCCTTACCCTTGCTTGAATGGTTGTGCTAGTGACTCGGTGAGGTGAAGCACGTCAAAGTGGAGCTATGGGCAAGATGGATTGGACGGTGGTGCAGTGAGGTTGGCGTGCGAGTGTGACTGAGGCACGTGGCGGCGATGGTGGCTTGCTCCGCTCAGCTTCGAGTGAGAGAGCGAGGCAAGGTGAGGTAGAGAGAGTGAGCGCGCGTGGAGAGTGAGCGGGGACGTGGCTCCATTTGCTGTCTGCCCCGACCTAATATGCAGGCCCAACACCAGCGTATGGTGTCCACGCGGTGGACGTGGCCTATGGCCGGTCGGCCATGACATCGCGCTGTCTCGGCCGGTTTCAAGCCACAATAGATGACTGACAGAGCAAGTTTGTGTACATGTAACTCCCAAACGAGCTCGATTCAGCGAAAACTTCCCTAATACGAATTGTAGGGCTATCAAAGATCTACAACTTTGCTTAAATGAGTTTGGCCTAATTTGAGCTGGTTTACAAGTTACAATGCTCTAAAGTGGGCTACATTAAAACTGAAAACAACTTCAAGACTTAGCAAAATTTCAAGTTTTGAAAATAGCATTTTGTTGATACTTGTGAGCTCTATTTGAGCATGTTACACACTAAATTAGCTCATGGCCCTTAAAGGTTACCCTTGATGTGAACTACAACTTTTATTTAGGTCACACAGCCATGCAAACACTCTAAGATACTGTTCAACTTTGGTCAAACTAGTATCATGAAAATGGCATTTCAAATGAAATCAACACTTAGAAACAAATTTGGTCTATGTCATGAATATAAACATTGTTCCAATTATCATTCTATATGTGTCTAAGGTGTTTTCATGACCTCACAACCATTTCATACATTGGTCACATATGATTACAAGCATAAGCATCTATATATAATCAACATTTCATGTGATAAGGTATAAGAATGAAATGAAATTTTATATGCTCATGCTCATGAATGCTTGGATGATGCTTGTGCTCATGAAATGCAGGTGCCAAATGCAAAGCTTAACATTGGAGTGTTACAGCCCCTCCCCCTTATAGGAATATTATCCCAAGATTTAAAAGACCTACCATTCCTCATAAAAGGAGGAATAAACCTCACGTAAATAATCCTCCCGTTCCCACGTGGTGTCTTGTTCACTGTGGTTATTCCACACCACCTTGTAGAACTTAATGACCTATATAGAATCATGACCTTGTTGTGTTAGCAGGAGGCCTATAATAAAGTCCATACTTATTTCCTTCCATTTCTAGCCTGGAATAGGCAATGACTGAAGTAATCCAACAGATTTCAGATGAATGGCCTTGACTCTACTGCAATTATCACACCTAGCGACAGAGGCGGCGATCTCTTTCTTCATCTTGGTCCACCAAAAATGGATTTTCAAATCTTGATACATTTTGCTACTACCCAGATGGATAGACAACTTGGATGAATGAGGTTCATCTAAAATTTGATTTCTAAGTTCTCGGTCTTTTGGTACTACCAATCGGTCCTCAAACCATAGCACACCTCTTTCATCCAACCTAAAATGTTTGGTTTCCTGTTCCTTCATCCTTCTCTTAATGTGAATTATACCTACATCCATCTTCTGTAGTTCGATAATTTTGCTGTCAAGTGAACAACTAACGGTGATATTGTGTAGCACCACAGGATGTAACAAATTAAATCCATCTTCCAACAAGGCTCCCAAAGTGTTGCAATGAGATTTCCGACTAAGTGCATCTGCTATAACATTGGCTTTTCCTAGATGGTAGTACACTTCCAAATTATAGTCCTTGGTCAGCTCTAACCATCTTCGCTGCCTCATGTTTAGCTTAGGTTGAGTGAAGATATATTTGAGACTTTTGTGGTCAGTATATATGTGACATACGTTTCCCAACAAGTACTGTCTCCATATCTTCAATGCATGAACAACTACTACAAGCTCTAAATCATGTGTAGGATAGTTGACTTCATGCTTTCTCAACTATTGAGAAGCATAGGCAATAACGCAACCTTCTTGCATGAGCACACACCCCAAACTAATACCCAATGCATCACATAACACATCGAAAGGCTTTTCAATGTCGGGTTGTGCTAAAACCGGAGCTGTAGTTAACAAGGTCCATAGGGTGTGAAAAGCGGCTTCACACTCCGAAGTCCAATTGAACCTTTCATCCTTCAGGAGTAGTTTGGTCATGGGCTTAGCTATCTTGGAGAAATCAGGAATGAAACGACGATAGTAGCCTGCCATCCCTAGAAAACTCTGAACTACATGAACTGAAGTTGGGGCTTTCTAATCCATGACTTCCTATACTTTAGATGGGTCTATAGATATTCCATCTTCAGATAAGATGTGACCCAAGAAGGGTACTTTGCTCAACCAGAATTCACACTTGCTAAATTTGGCATATAATTTATGTTGCCTCAATCTGGATAGAACAACTCTCAAATCCTCTGCATGGTCTGCCTCATTCTCTAAGTAAATCAAGATATCATAGATAAACACAACCACGAACTTGTCGAGCTTGGGCATGAATATTGAATTCATCAAGTATATGAAGTAGGCAGGAGCATTTGTCAGTCTAAAAGACATGACCAAATACTCATACAAGCTGTACCTAGTGGAGAAAGCTGTTTTAGGTATACCCTCTGGCCTAATCTTAATCTGATGATAGCTGGACCTCAAGTCAATCTTAGAGAATACCTTTGCTTTTGCTAGTTGATCGAACATGATATTGATACGAGGCAAAGGATACTTGTTCTTAATGGTCACGCATTAAGCGGACTATAATCCACACACATTCTCAAGGACTTATCCTTCTTCTTTACAAATAAAGCTAGACATCCCCATGGGGATGAACTAGGTCGAATGAGAACTTTGTCCAAAAGTTCTTGTAACTAGATTTTAAGTTTGGCTAACTCATTTGGTGGCTGAAAGCATCTAGGCCTCTAGTTGGGTTTTGGTGATTAATGATGACACGAGATTGCTATGACTAACATGTGTTTTGTAGAGGCAATTTGAGTTAGGTCATGGTAATGGAAATTGATTGGGCAATCATGATTGTCATGCCCCTAACGATGGAAATCATTTTGGTTTTCAAAGGATGGACGACAAGGTTAAGGACGGACTAGTTCTAAGTGTCATTTGGTGTTGGAGAGACACTTAGAGTAGTTTAGGACTTTGTTTTTCCTTTGGCCAAACTATTAAGGGGGGTATGGACTAGTAGCTTGACCTAGGTGAGTCTAGTGGGTTAGGTGTGGTGCACACTTGTCAAACCTAGCACTAGGTAGCTCAGGAATAGCTCCAAGATCAATTGGAGTCAACTTCATTCACATAGAATTTTGAGTTGGAAGTGAATGGAGGGTCAAATGACTAACCAGACGTGGGTCTGGTTGTGACCAGACGTTGGAGGGTGAGTCCGTTCAGTTCATTTGATCAACTGAAGTCATCTGGTACTGACCGGATGCTGAGTGGAGGAGCACCGGACGTTGGGGTGCCTGCTTCCGGTCAACTCCAGAGAGGTTCTAGATAGGCTTTTGCTTGACCAGACATGTCCGGTGGGTACTTGACCGAACATTGGGGTGCCTACGTCCGGTCAACTCGAGTAAGGTTCTAGAAAGGGTTTTTCTCGACCGGACGTGTCCGGTTGGTGCTGACTAGACGCTGGTCAGAGTCCGATCAGAACTTAACGGCTCTTTTCTTACACAATGGTAGGCATAACTAACCAGAGCATCCGGTCACCCTGACCGAAGCATTCGGTCAACCCGTAGAGTGATGACTCAACCTCCCAACATTATATTTTGAATGAGGGGGTATAAATACTTACTCCACTCATCCAAGGGAGGTCTCTTGCCCATTTATTCAGCTAAGAAACACCTTTGGAGTGCAAGGGAGAGCAGGAGCCTAGTGAGATGATTGAGATTTGAGAATCCAAGATTAAGGACCTCATTAGTGAATAGAGAGTAGCAAGTGTGCATCCACCTTTCTCATTAGGCTTGTCTTGGTCAAGTGAGAGTTTGTGCTTGTTACTCTTGGTGATCGCCATCACCTAGATGGCTTGGTGGTGCTTGGGAGCTTGGTGATCATCCGGCAGAGCTTGTGGATGACCCAAGTCATATTTTGAGTGGTTGTGGCTGATTTATCATGACAGAGTGTCAAAGAATCAGCCCATAGAGAGCACTTGATCCTTGCGCGGATCAAGGGGGAGCTACACCCTTGCGCGGGTGCTCCAACGAGGACTAGTGGAGAGTGACGACTCTCTGATACCTCAGGAAAACATCATCGTGTTCCTTTCCCTCTCTTAGCTTTGAGCATTTACATTTGAGCAATTCATTTCATGTCTTTACATTCCTAGAATTGCTATGCTAGAGTAGGATTGGAACCTAGGGTGCAAAATTTTTTTGTGGTAGAACAACATAAACACATTCTAGGCACAAGGGGTGAAGTGGGCTAAGTGTTGGACTTAATTATTGCATAAAATTTAGAATTAGCCCAATTCACCCTCCCTCTTGGGAATCTTGATCCTTTCAATTGGTAACAGAGCCTCGTGCTCCCTAAATTAGGCTTAACCGCCTAGAGCAAGATGTCCCATGGGGATGGACCCCCCTCCTATCTTTGAGAGATGATTTTCCTTATTGAAAAATTCGCATGGAGGCATACCTAGAAGCTTTAGATGTTGGAGTTCTTAGAGCCACCTCACAAGGCTTCCCAAAACCTAAGGATCCCACCAACCCTCAAGGCGATGAGGTTAACTACGAGAAGTGGAATGCAAAGGCTAAAAACACCCTCTTTAGAGGCCTTTGCAAGGATGTCTTTAACCATGTGCGGAACCACAAAGACGTCCATGCACTATGGTCAGACATTTGTGCACTCCATGAGGAAACCAAGAGTGAGCGTGATGAACGCTATAACCTTGTGATGAAAAAGCTTAATTCATTTGAAATGCTTCCTAGAGAAAGTGCCAATGAAATGTGTTCACGCTTGAATGTTCTTGTAGAGGAAGTCAATGGGCTTGGACTCACACAAATGCAATAATCTGATGTTGTGAGAAAGATCTTGAGTGTCCTCCCCATTGACAAGTATGGGCATATTATGATGGTGCTTCATCAAGGTGATCTTTCCACCGCTACACCAACTCAAATATTGGGGAAGATCAATGCACATGAGATGTACATGCACATCACTCCACAAGATGGCTCTTCTTCCACCAAGAAGAAAGATTTGGCATTTAAGGCTAGCCAAGAGAAGAGGGCCAAAGTAGGAGTTGATCATGATAGCTCAAGTGATGATGAGATTGATGATGCAAGTCTTGCTCTCATGGTGAGAAGAACTACCAAGATGCTCAAGAAGCGAAACAAGAATGGTGTCAAGTTTGATGGCAAGAAGAAGAAATTCTTCACTAGTAGTAGAAGGAAGCCCATCTCCAAAATAGATTGCTATAATTGTGGAGAACTTGGTCATCTAGCTCTTCAATGCCCCAAGAAGTACAAGGGCAAGAAAGATGACTCAAGTGATGAAGATGATGAGGAGGAGAAGAAGAAGAAGAAGAACAAGCCATACAAGAAGAAGGATGGCAAGAAAAAGGAATTTTATAAGAAGAAGAAGAATGGCAAGGCATACATTGTTGGTGATTGGCTCAAGGACATTGAATCATCAAGTGGCTCATCCAATGATGAAAGTGAGAATGAGAAGGAGAAGGTGGCAGCTCTTGTGATTGATTCTCCACTATCTTCACCGACACCGCCGCCATCATCCTCTACACACCTATGCCTTATGGCCAAGGGTGAACGAAAGGTACAAAAGGATGATGATAGTAGTGGGGATGATAATGCTAGCAATGATGAAAGTGGTAGTGATAGTGATGAAGAATTTGAATCACCTTCTTATGATGATCTTGTCAAGTTGCTAAACCAATACACTAAAATCATTAGAAAGACAAGAGCTAAAAATGAAAAGCTAGAACTTGAGAAGGACTCACTCTTAGCAAAGTATGACATAGCTGAAAAAGCTAGTGTTGAGCTTAGAGAAGAAAATAAAATTGTGTCATCCAAACTTAAGGAGCTCAAAACCTCTAAAAAGGAGCTTAGAGAAAAACATGATAAACTTGAGGGGATACATAATGAGCTTATCACTAGTTACAATTTGCTAAAAGAAGAGTACACCAATCTCAAGATTAATCATGACAATCTTGTTCTTTCTCATGAGTTATTATCCAATGAGCCACATGATGCTACTAACAATGTTGCTAAGATTGATATAGCTACATCATGTGATGACTTGATTATTGAGAGCATTAAGCAAGATTCTAGTAGCAAAGGCAAGAAAGTGGTTGAGTCTGACAACTATGATGATTATGTCAAGCTTAAGAATGAGAATGAAAAGCTCAAGAAAGATCTTAAAAAGCTATCAACCACCAACACAATTATGATAGGGAATCTTGACAAAGATCATGATGAACTTAGAGAAGAAAACAAGAAGCTCAAGTTAGAGAAAGAACATCTCAAGACTGGTTTGAGCAAATTCACAAGAGGCCAATATCTCCAAAGATGGATAGAAGTGGTATTGGGTACTTGGCAAATCAAGAGAAGAAAGCCCAAGCTCAACATCAACAACAATACAAGTCAAAGCCTAAGCCAAAGAGAAGTTTTGAGTGTGGACAAGAAGGTCACTTTGCTCATGAGTGTCAAACTCCAAAACCACAACCCTTGCCCAAGCATGCTAGTCCCTTTGCCTTCAATGCTCACTACATGCTTAGAAAGGATTCTAGTAGAAAGATAAAAGTCATGTTCTTAGGTCCACCCAACAAGAATAGGGCAAATTTGGGTTGGAAAGTCACTTGTTGAGAAAGTCAAGGGCCCTTATCAAGTTTGGTCCCTAAACAACAAGTTTGATATCTTGTGTGTAGGTGAACTATAAGACTGGTGGAAGACATTGGGTTATTAATAGTGGTTGCACTCAACATATGACCGGTGATCCTCGTATGTTCACCTCACTAGATGAAGAAGTTGATGGTCATGAAAGGATTACATTTAGTGATAATTCAAAGGGCAAAGTTCAAGGATTGGGCAAAGTTGCAATATCAAATGATCATTCAATATCAAATGTGTTATATGTTGCTTTATTGAGTTTCAACTTGCTATCCATTGGACAATTGTGTGATCTTGGCTTTCAATGTTTGTTTATCGAGAAGGAAGTGGTTGTGTCAAAGAAAGATGATGATCAAGTTATATTCAAGGGGTTTAGATACAACAACCTATATCTAGTGGATTTCACCTTTAAAGATGCAAACTTGAAGACATGCTTATTCACCAAAACATCACTTGGGTGGCTATGGCATAGAAGACTTGCACATGTTGGGAAGAGCTCACTCAAGAAGTTAATGAAGAATGAATTGGTGAGAGGTTTGAAGGATGTGAAATTTGAGAAGGACAAGCTTTGTAGTGCATGTCAAATCGGCAAGCAAGTTGCAAACACTCATCCAACCAAAGCTTACATGTCAACAACAAGAGTACTAGAGCTTCTCCACATGGATCTATTTGGACCTACAACTTACAAGAGTTTGGGAGGCAATCTCTATTGTCTTGTGATAGTTGATGACTACTCTAGATATACTTGGGTGTTCTTCCTTCATGACAAGACCAAAGTGGCCACATGTTTCAAGAAGTTTGCCAAGAGAGCACAAAATGAATTTGAAGTGAAGCTCAAGAAGATAAGAAGTGACAATGGAAAAGAATTTGACAACATAAACATTGAAGCATATTGTGATGAAGTTGGGATCAAGCATGAGGTCTCTGCAACATACACTCCTCAATAAAATGGTATAGTAGAGAGAAAGAACCAGACACTTATCACCCTTGCAAGAACAATGCTTGATGAGTACAATACACCCAAAGCTCTATGGGTGGAAGCTATCAACATCGCATGTTATGCATCTAACCGCCTATTTCTTCAAAAGTTTCTTGGCAAGACCCCTTATGAGTTGCTCAATGGGAAGAAGCCGAACGTCTCATTCTTCCGGGTGTTTGGCTACAAATGCTACATCTACAAGAAGCGACAACACCTAGGGAAGTTTCAAAGACGTTGTGATATTGGTTTTCTTGTTGGTTACTCATCAAAATCTAATGCATATCGAGTATTTAATCATGCCACCGACTTGGTTGAAGAAACATATGATGTGGAATTTGATGAATCTAATGGCTCCCAAGGAGCACATGAGAATCTTGATGATGTAGGTGATGAACCATTGAGGGAGGCCATGAAGAACATTCCGGTTGGAGACATCAAGCCCAAAGATGATGGAGATGATGTACAAGTGATTGATCCACCCTCTTCATTGAATGTGCCACAAGATGATGATAAAGATAGGAGAGTAAAAAATGAAGACACTCATATCTCCCATGGTCAAATGGTGGCACAAGCTCAAGATGTTAATGCTCTACAACCTCCCCCTCAAGTGGTTGATAGAAGAAATTCACCCCTACTACAAGCACATCCACAAGATCTTATCATAGGGAGTCCTTCAAAGGGTGTAATGACTTGCTCTCAAAAACTTACTTCATTCATTGAATATCACTCGTTTGTTTATTGCATTGAGCCTAAAAATGTAGAAGAAGCTCTTCAAGCTCTAGATTGGATAAATGTCATGCATGAAGAGTTGAACAACTTCACCCAAAATGAAGTTTGGACACTTGAAGAGTGACCACAAGATGCAAGAGTCATTGGAACAAAGTGGATGTTCCACAACAAGCAAGATAATCAAGGCATTATTGTGAGGAACAATGCAAGACTAGTTGCAAAAGGGTCCTCTCAAGTTGAAATGTTAGATTTTGGAGAGACCTTTGTACCGGTTGCAAGATTTGAAGCCATTCGTATCCTCCTTGCATATGCATCGTGTAACACCCTTGGTGTTAAGTATGCATTTAGCATTGGCATTGCATGAGCACAAGCAACATTGATCATCCATGAGCATGAGCATCTCAAATTTTATCTCTATGATTGCTTATATCACATGTGTTTGTTACTAAATGCTTTACATATGCCAGGGTTTACATGTAACTAATGTATAAAATGTTTGTGGGACCTTAGTAATACCTTAAACATGTTTAGAATGTCACATGGAACAACTTTGGTATTCATGACTTGGACCAATTTGGCCTCTAAGTCATGGTTATAATGTAAGTTATCATTTTCAAGTTGCATGTTTGACCTATGTTGAACTATAGCATAGACTATTTGCATGGTAGTGCACCCTTAAGTAAAGTTGTAGTATTTGATTAGAGTAAAAACTTTTATTTTTGGGTCAAGACCTAATTCGGTGCATAGCATGCTCTAAAATAGCTCACAAGTAGCTAGAAATGCTGTTTTGAAGAGTTGAAAAATTTTCTGTCTAAACTGCGTTTACAGTTTCCATGTACCTTACTTGGGAGCATTGTAACTGGCTAACCATTGAGAATTTGGGGATGCTTCTTAAAGAAAGTTTGTAGATTACATGTAGCTCTACAATTTCTATTCTGGTAATTTTTGCTAACTCTAACTGGTTTGGGAAATACTAGTGACCAAATCAGCTCTGTCAGTCACGTTCAACGCCTCTGATGGCTGCGTCCACACCGCCATCAGTGGTCGACTAGGGTAGGCTAGGCATACCACATGGCGGATGTATGTTGGTGTTGGCCTGGCCGATCGGGCCACAGCATGGTAAAGAGTGAGGCGACGCCGTGCTCAATCCATTCCTTGCTCTCTCGCTCTCACTTGCTTTCCCTCTCGCCCGCCATGCAGCACCACCACCATCGCCCTCATCGTAGCGAGCTCTGCCATTCCCACTCACTACCATTGCTGCACCATTATTCAATCAATCGCACCAATAGTTCCACCATTGTCACCTCTTCCACCTCGACCCTCTTACCCCTCTTGTCGAGCCAAGGTATGGGCGCATTTTGCTTCATCGCCACCGCGCCCTTAGTGGAGCGCCATCGCGCTCATGGCTCATCATGGCCCAGCCATCCTAGTACCCTACATGCATCCATATCCTCTGGTCAAGCACCCCACTAGTGTCTAGTAGCTTAGGCTAAATCGAGGGTTGACGCTACTGTGTGTCGGTGCTAGAACGGTTCACCGCTCCACGCGTGGCCGCCATTGCTATCGTGGCACCTAAGCTCGCTAGGCCGAGCTGGCCCATCAC
The DNA here is from genome assembly GCF_019320115.1 of Miscanthus floridulus. Lineage (NCBI taxonomy): Eukaryota > Viridiplantae > Streptophyta > Magnoliopsida > Poales > Poaceae > Miscanthus > Miscanthus floridulus. The sequence continues at coordinate 28,738,780 of NC_089590.1, read as the reverse complement.
CTCCCTCCTCTTTCATGAGCCTTAGGTTAAGTAAGCCTTAACCTACCACATGATGGAGACCCACCTCTCACCACCATCTTGCTAGAATGGTGGGAGCACCCTTGTGCTCCGTGCACCGCCACATAGGCATGCACACGGTCAGAGCTCACCATCGCCTCACCAGAACCCTAACCACCCTAGATAGCTTTGCTAGGAGTCCATGAAGCCATAGTGTGCCTCACCGAAGCATGAGGTGGCTAGAGAACACCGACATACCGCCATGCTATCTCCATCGTCTGCCATCGCCGAAGGCGAGGGTGCTCCAGTGCACCACCAGTCCAACTATGGGTACTACTGGGTGCGGGGGATCACGGGGAGCACCTAGGTGTCGTCGTCATTGTCGGTGATCTCGCCAGTAGTGAGATATCGCTGGCTGGAGCACCTCCTCTGCTTTGGAGTCGCTGACGTCTGGGTCCCACTAACCAGCGGGCCGCATCTGTCAGTCTGTGCATTAGTTGATTTTCTGAATTGTTTTCACAAATTTGAATGCTTGTTTAAAAAATTCATGTCTCAAGTTTGGAGTGTCCAATTTTGGTGAACCAAATTTTATTGGATTCCTCAAGAAGTGTAGTATTTTATAAAAATATGAAATGCACTGTTTATCATATTTTTCTAGGAGAATAAAATGTAGCTTGACAATTGCTTTTTAAATCGTATCTATCTTGAAAAATGCATAACTTGAGCTTGGCATGTGAAAAAATTGTGATTCCAATTTTGTTGAGTTTGTATTGACATGCTCTAACTAGGAAAAATACTAAACTTGCTGTAAACTTGATTGGAGTAGGGTCTTTCTATTTATCTTTTAATAAATGGTGTTTTCAAGGAAATTCATAAGGATAAAAATAAGTAACATATTTCCATGCAATTTTTTTACAGTGTTATGGTACTAGAATGAAGCTAATAAAAATATAAAATCTATTGTTTGACACTTTTCAATTGGGGTAACTATTTTCACTAAAATAAACCTTGTTTGCTTATCATTTTTGCAGAGGATGATGCTATATATGTTCAAATGGCATGAAATTCATACAGTAGCCTATTGGGAGCATTTGGAAGCTATTGTAGTTTTCGAAGAATTTATTGTGCACATTTGGCATATGTTTGTTATTTCACCGAATTATCCAATTAGATTAATAAAGGCATTTAAATAAATAAATTGGGCTTGATCATTATGTTGTCTAGAGTATATTTGATATTCCTGAACTATTGGTACCAATGGTGTTGCTCAATTTGAGATTTTTATATGCCGTGAAAATATCACTGCTCTATAATTCAATTTAGAGGTGTTTCTAGATAGATTCTGTTGTTTGGTATTTTTCATAGTTAAAATGAAGTTTACTGTAAAAATGGTCAATAACAAAGTTGTATAGAACTTCTTTATCTATCTTGTGTAAAAATTTTAGGCTCTTAGGACATTTGGTTTAGGAGTTATAGTTGTTTGAAGTTGGTCTTCCAAAATACTTGTTCTCTAGAATTTCTGGATAGAACTAGAATGATTGCCTATTTTGGGTAGGATAGAGTTTGAATTAGATTGTGGTGATTAAATAAGAGTTGTAAGCAATTTTATAAGCTTTCCATAAAGCCCAAGATCACAGTATTTGAATATGTAGAACTATAGTTATGATTTAAACTTGTAACTACTATGTGTAGCTCAGAAATTGTCTTATGAAGAATATTGGAAATGGATAGAGAAGAGTTATGCACCTACTCAGTAAACAAGAAATTAATGTTGTTATCATTTGTGTAACTTAACATCATTATCATAGCATCATGTACATTCCCATGTCGCATCATCCATGATCCTTTTATGCATTCATGGAACTTACTTATACATATGCATACAATAGGAGCAGCTGAGGAGATCACGTTGGTGGAACTCGACGCCGAGAGGAGAGCCAAGAAGTGCAACACTAGGAGATTCCTAGAGAAGGAGAGCCTAAAGCTGATTATCTTCTTGAGTGCCTAGATCATTAGCCTACCACTTTCATAAAAGGCAAGCCCCGGAGCATTATAACTCTCCCTATTTTATTAATGTCACCTAAGTTACACGTATTGATGCATTACGTGATAGGAGCTGTTTGGAAACACTTGCTGCATATTACCTTTCCTTGTCCAAACATATCTATCTAAATCCTAATTAGGTCTAGGAACACTCCTTATGCTTAGCTATGCTTAGACCGGTAGAAGTCGAGTGATTTCCTATCACCTACGAGCCATAGGTGATAACTCGATCATGGTTGGCTATATTGTGCTATCATGGAACATAACTTCATGTTGTTGATTAATTGGAGACCAGGCGAAGTCTTATGTTAGTGGTAATCATAGTGATTCTATTTGTGTCGTTTAAGGACCGATCGTTGGAGGTCATCTTCTCATGTTGAACGCATGCCTCTCACATAGCTAGCTGGATAAGTCATTCTGACCATGAAGCTGAGTAGCTCAACTCAGGCCAGGGACACAAGCAGTTAAAGTGCACACCCTAGAGGTAGTAAGGATGTGCGGAGAGCCAATGGCGTGAGTCTAAGGGTGGGTTCAAGTCCCGAGCTTCCTAGCAGATTGGTAGTATCTTTGAGGGTGTGGCGCTGGTCTTACCCATGATTTGGACTTGAGTTGTATCAAAGGTGACCTAATGCGACCCTAATAGGGGAAGTATGGGTGTGTTAAGAATAATTCCCTAGCTACGTAGGAATATATTTGAATTGCCATCTCTCCTGGATAGTGAGAACTTGACAGGAGTACACTTTATCATAGTAATTGATGGAAGTACTAGTTATGAGATTATGAAAGAGCTCAACTTGATATGGTTATTATTGTATTGACTTAATGGTACCAACATGTTTGGCATAGGATAGTTGCTAATCTAGTATGAGATAGGATTAACAACTGGTGATTCACAGTTTAAAAGATATTGGACAACCAATGTTTTTATGCAAATAATGTCTACCAGCTCTACTTATAAAGCCTTGCATACTCCTTGGTGTCTTAGTATTTTAGTTGATGATGGGTAAGTCTAGCTGAGTACCATCTCATACTCAGGGTTATATTCCCATTGTTGTAGATAAAGAGATGTACCATGGCTACTGCAAGCACTGCTTTGCTCCTACCGTGGATGAGGAATAGGACCATGGGTGTGGTCATTCTGTATATATCATCTCACCCTTGTGCTTTTGTTGGATATAAATAAAAACTGGCTATGTATCTAAACTACTATTGATGTCGTTCTGAACTATATTGCTTCTGCTACTGTTAAACTGATGTTGTAATAACTATGTTGGAACTCTGATGGATGACAAACTACTTGTGAACTTGTTGTAACATGTGGCTTGTATGTTGAATCATGTACTATCTTGGTTTGTATGTTGGTTGATTCATGATCCTTCATGATACTCGATGGACTACCAAATTTATATGGGCTCAAGTGTGATGGTTTGATTGCCTCGGTGGTTGCTATTGTACTTATGCTCTTATAAATTGGACGGTTCTATTACAGCTAACATTGGAGCAGGATTCAACACTAAACTTGTCACATGTGTAATTAAAACAAAGGTTTTTATTTTATAAACTTAATTTCTACAACTGTAGTAATAAGATTAGAGTGCTGAAGATTGAACTTAAAACAATAGTGTGCCAGTGGTCATCTCCTTTATGCCCAGTTAAAGACTATTAGGTGGCTATTTAAGCACTAACATGGGGGTTTTTACTTTCATCGTCCATATGGCGTGCTATTGTATGGGTGCCACTCACTTGAGTGGTAATATATGGATCAATTGCCTCTACGCTAGGTAAGAAGGTAAGTTGATGAGTGGCATGACCGCAAGAAGTGAGCATGTGGTCGGGGAGAGCTAGTTGTGATACGGTAGTATATGCATGCTTGCATGTGTGTATGGTGTGTATTTAATTGTGGATAGTGTATTGATCATCGGGTAGCTTTGATACAGAAGTATATATATATATATATATATGGGATATATATATATATATGGAAGTATTTAGTTTACTGCTTTAATATATATATCTTGTTATCCTTGATATTCAACTTAGAGCCTAGATTTACCTTTCTATACATATAACTGTCGTGTTGGACTAAAATGGATCTTCTGTAGGTACACTAACAATGAAACGAGTAGTTCATTTTGTTATGATTATATCGAGAGAACATATGTATGCCACCACATATGTCATTAGGATTTATTTTTCTAAGTTTGTGAGGATGTACGAATGAGCATACATCATGATACATCATTCATTCATATCATTGCATTGTTCCTCCCCTTGCACGATCTTATTGTTAAGTAACTCTTTTCTATAATCATGTTGCCTCACTTAATTGTAACCTTTTGCTAAAATGGCAGCCCAAGAGCCCCTGTTGCAAGCAACACCTTTTTAGCATTGTTTGGGACTCCCACCTTACTGTGGAGGGTACTGCACTCTATTAGGTATGCTGAACCACCTCACTATTTTTGGAGCGAAGTGGTAACTGAGGGACAATAGTGGTACGATGTGCGGGTCAATGTCGCCGCCCATATGGACAACCCTTAGTGGCAAGGATGGAGTATTGAGTCAGATGGACAGACCCCTTGGGAGGGTGCCCAAGTGGCCGCTTTTGAAGTTCTCAGTGAAATCTGTTAGGAATTTGGTGATGAGTTTGTCAATGGGCCTGTTGGATCTTTCCCTCGAGTGGATGCATCATAGACCACTTGGACCTAGCCAGGCAGTAATGCTTTGGTAAGAGACCAAGATGAAGAGCTGGAAGTAGTAATGCTGCCATGAGTGCCATGTATGCAGTTATTAGGATATTTTACTCTCACCAGGATAGCTACATCAGCTATATGCAAGAGCTCCAAAGAGCATAGGTTACACAGCACAGGATGCGAGGACATGTGCGTAGGCACTGAAGGGTAGTTAGAGTAGCTCAAAATGAGATAGGTAATTATATGATAGCCTTGGACACCCATCGGAGGCAGTTTGTCCATGTTGTTGCTGAAAGAGATGCAGTTAAGGCTGAGTTATAGGACATCCATGCTGAGAGGGGCGAGGTCATTCGCCTTGCTAAAACTAGGGAGGTAGCTAGGATCAAGACTATGTTGCGGGCTGCTAGGTAGGCAATGGAGTTTGATCACAGAGAGCAGGAACTCATATGCTAGATTGAGGAGCTTTAGCTAGATATTCATCGTCTCAACAATAGATGAACCCAATTCTTCCTACAGCTCCAGTGGTGGAAGAAGATCCCAATGTGTTGATTGCTAAGGATGATGGCATGGAGGTGGACGCTGAGGAGCTTGAAGATGAAGAGGTTGAGCCTTTTGAGGATGACCACGGTGATTGTGTGTCCGACATCGACAGCGATCACCCCGAGTAGCTTAGCTATAATATCTAGCTAGATGCGTTAGCTCTTTATCTTTGATCCTTATGTAATGAACTTGTAATGTAGGTTTTGATTTCATGATGTACCCCTCTTCGATGTTATTGGAACCATGCAAGTAATACATGTGGTGATTGCACTTTTTAATGAATTCCACGTTGTTATTAGCAAGAAAAATTTGGCATGTATGGAACATGTTGTGAGTACAACAAGTGGTTCTTTCGGGTGATGTTATGTTGTGGAAATGAATTATGTGCCTCTGTGTTATTGTATGAATTTATGATTCTCTCCAGTAATTATAGTATGGCATGATTATACAATTCTTCTGAAATCTCTTGACATCATTCCATAATCACTTGTTGCAACTTTGCAGATGACTCACACTCATGGAGGGGCTAGAACCAGTCGTGATGGTGATGATGATCTCCCACCACCACTGCACCCCATGCCAGTGGAAATGATGGCACAAATCCTAGAAACCCAATGGTCTATGGGGGAAGTATTGTGCGGGCTTGCGCAGAACGCCGATCATCGATGGGGACAGGACCAACTCTAGGGACCCAAACCAAATCAGTTTAGTGATTTCAAGGACTTTTTAGACACTAAACCTCCTATCTTTAATGGAGGAGCCATTGCAAGCTGATGAATGGCTCAATACCATTGAGCAGAAGTTTCATCTCTTGAGAGTTATAGAGCATATGAAGGCTGAGTATGCCTCACATCAGTTGCATGGTCCAGTAGGCATTTGGTGGACTCATTACTTGTCTACCCTCCCTACTAATGCTTAGATTACATGGAATGAGTTTAAGACTGCTTTTAGGGGGCATCATATTCCCCCAGGTCTTATGAGCATGAAACATACAAAGTTTATGAGGCTTACCTATGGTACCAAAAGTCTCACTGAGTACTTGCATGTCTTCAACAACCTCTCTAGGTATGCACCTGAGTTTGTCAATACCGATGCTAAGAAGATTGCAATTTTCAAGAGAGGACTAGGTCCAAAGTTGATGAAGACTCTAGCAAATAACAAGAGTGAGACCTACAACGAATTCGTGAGTGATGCACTCACCCAAGAGAATCATAATAATATTTATGCTGCATCCAAGTGCCGCAAGAGGGCCTTTGAAGCCAGTGCATCTCAGTAGAGTGCTCTAGTGGTGGAAAGAACCCAATACCGCCCACCTGCTCCAAAATACCGACCACCTCAGAAGAAGGCCTAGCCAAGCCAAGCAAATAAAGGGTATCATCGGGCATACTCTATTGCTCTACCATCTAAGGGTGGTGCAGGACAAGGCAACTCGAAGGCACCACCTAACAATCAACCATGTTTCAATTGCAACAAGACTGGTCATTGGGTGAGGGAGTGCCCTTACCCCAAGAAGAACAATCAGAAGCCAGCAGCAGCAAATGCACGCCCGGGGTATGTGCATTACACCACCATGGAAGAGATTCCCTCTAGAGAGGTTGTCACAGCTGGTATGTTTCTTGTAAACCATCATCCTCTAGTCATTCTATTTGATTCTGGAGCTTCGCATTCATTCATGAGTCCAACATTTGCATCCAAGTATGATCAGAAAATATTTGTAGTAGACAAAGATGGTTATTGTATAAGTGTAGCCGAGAGTAACATTTCTACCAATCAGATAGTTAAAGATGTACATATCCAAATAAGTGAATGAGAGTATACTGCAAATTTAGTGATATTACCGGTATTGGGTATAGATGTGATCTTGGGTATGAATTGGATGAAGAGCCATGGTGTCCGTATCGATACATTGACTGGAACCATAATGTTGAGAGACCCCAAGAATAATGATGCTTTTCTAGTACCCCTTCCTAGGGAGTTTGATCTCCAAAATGTGGCCAATTCTATCCAGCATGTGGCCTTTGCTAATATTCCTAGTATGTGAGTTTCCGGATATCTTTCTTGATGAATTGTTGGGGTTACCACCTAATAGAGAGATAGAGTTCAAGATTGAGTTAATACCAGATACAGCGCCCATCTCCCGAAGACCTTATAGAATGTCGCCTAATGAGTTTATAGAATTGAAGATCCAATTGCAATAACTCTTAGAAAAGGGTCTCATTCTCCCTAGTTTGTCACCATAGGGTTGCCCAACCATATTCGTGAAAAAGGACAAGTCTTTGTGGATGTGTGTGGACTATAGACCACTCAATGCTATTACTATCAAGAACAAATATCCTTTGCCCCGCGTTGATATCTTATTTGATTAGTTGGCGAAAGCAAAAGTGTTCTCTAAGATTGATTTGAGGTCAGGTTATCACCAAATCAAGATTAGGCCAAAAGACATACCTATGATGGCTTTTTCCACTAGGTATGGCCTTTATGAGTATTTACTCATGTCCTTTGGATTGACCAAAGCTCCTACCTTTTTCATGTATTTGATGAACTTGACAAGTTTGTGGTTGTGTTCATCGATGATATCTTGATTTATTCAGAGACGGTAGAAGAGCATGAGGAGCACTTGAGAGTGGTGTTGTCGAGACTAAGAGAGCATAAGTTATATGCTAAATTTAGTAAATATGAATTCTGGTTGAGGAAAGTACCTTTCCTAGGCCATGTTTTATCTAAGGATGGAATCTCGATAGACCCATCCAAGGTACAAGAGGTTCTTGATTGGAAAGCCCCAACCTCTATTCATGAGATTCAAAGTTTTCTTGGTCTAGCTGGATACTATCATCGGTTTATCCCAAATTTCTCCAAGATAGCCAAGCCTATGATGAGGCTACTTCAAAAGGATGAAAAGTCTATATGGACACCAGAGTGTGAAGCAGCTTTTCACACTTTACAAACTTTGCTAACTACTGCTCCTATTTTAGCATAGCCTGACATTGAGAAACCTTTTGATGTGTTTTGCGATGCATCAGGTACTGGTTTAGGGTGTGTTTTAATGTAGGAAGCCCAAGTCATTGCTTATGCCTCACACCAATTGAGAAAGCATGAAGTCAATTATCCAACTCATGATTTAGAGCTAGCAACAGTTGTCCATGCTCTAAAAATTTGGAGACATTACCTGCTTGGTAATGTTTGCCATATCTACACTGATCACAAAAGCCTTAAGTACATTTCACTCAACCTGAGTTGAACATGAGGGTGCACAAATGGTTGGAATTGATCAAGGATTACAACTTGGAAGTGCATTATCATCCAAGAAAAGCCAATGTGGTTGCAGACACCTTAAGCCGGAAGTATCGGTGTAATCCTTTATTAGAAGATGGTTTCAACTTATTGCATCCAGCAGTCTTACACAATATCACTATTAGTTGTTCTCTTGAGTCAAAAATCATTGAGCTCCAATAGACCAATGTGGGTATTTTCCATATCAAAAGAAAGATGAAAGATGAACAAAGTAAGCATTTTCTATTGGATGAGAATGGTGTTCTATGGTTGAAAGGTCCACTTGTACAAAAAGATAGGGAGTTGGGAAACCAAATTCTAGAGGAAGCTCATTCTTCCAAGCTATCCATTCACCCAGGTAGCAGCAAGATGTACCAAGACTTGAAAACTCGATTTTGGTGGACAAAAATGAAGAAAGAAATTGCGGCATACGTTGCTAGATGTCATAACTATTGCCAAGTTAAGGCCATTCATATGAAACCAGCAGGGTTACTTCAGCCACTGTCTATTCCAAGTTAGAAATGGGAGGACATTAGTATGGATTTTGTTGTTGGACTTCCAACCACTCAAAAGGGTCATGATTCTATATGGGTAATTATTGACCATCTCACCAAGTCTGCACATTTTATTCCTGTCAATGTCAAGTGTCGACCTCATCAATATGCAACATTATACATTGATCAAATTGTAAGATTGCATAGAGTACCTAAGAGTATTGTATCAGATCAAGGGCCCTAGTTTGTTAATCATTTTTGGGAACACCTGCACAAGTATTTAGGTACCACATTGATTCACAGCTCTGCTTATCACCCCCAGATAGTGGGTCAAACTGAGCGTGTGAATCAGATCTTGGAAGATATGTTGAGAGCATGTGTGATTTCTTCCAAGGGTTCATGGGAGGATTGGTTACCTTTGGCTGAATTCTCCTACAATAATAGCTATCAAGAGAGCATCAAGATGGCTCTGTTTGAAGCTTTATATGGTCGCAAGTGTAGGACCCCTCTGAATTGGATTGAGCCTAGTGAAAGAAGATATTATGGGATTAACTTTGTCAAAGAAGCTAAAGAATGAGTTCAAATCATTCAACAACATATAGAAGCTACTCAATCAAGACAAAAGAGTTATGCAGATAAAAGGAGAAGTCCTATTGTGTTCCAAATTGGAGATTATGTGTATCTAAAGGTGTCCCCAATGAAGAAAGTACAAAGGTTTGGAGTGAGACGAAAACTTGCTCCTAGGTATATCGTTCCATATCAGATCATTGCACAAAAAGGACCCATGGCTTACAAACTCCAGTTACCTCCAGAAATGAGGGCTATATTCAATGTTTTCCATGTCTCCCAACTCAAGAAATGTCTTCGTGTGCCTGAAGAAGCTATTGAACCTGCTACTGTCAAGATTAGTCGAATTTGACCTATGAAGAAAGACCTATTCGAGTGCTTGAAGAAATAAAAAGAGTGACTCATAGCAAAGTCATTAAGTTCTATAAGGTGTTTTGGAATAATCATAGTGAGCAAGATGCTACATGGGAAAGAGAAGATTGTCTACGTGAGGTCTATCTGGGTTTCTACGAGAGATGGTAGGTAGTACAAATCTCAGGACGAGATTTCTTTAAGGGGGGAAGGGTTGTAACACCCTTGGTGTTAAGCATGCATTTAGCATTGGCATTGTATGAGCACAAGCATCATTAATCATTCATGAGCATGAGCATCTCAAATTTTATCTCTATGATTGCTTATTATATCACATGTGTTTTTGTTACTAAATGCTTTACATATGCTAGGGTTTACATGTAACCAATGTATAAAATGTTTGTGTGACCTTATGAATACCTTAAACATGTTTATAATGTCACATGGAACAACTTTGGTATTCATGACTTGGATCAATTTGGCCTCTAAGTCATGGTTATAGTGAAAGTTATCATTTTCATGTTGCATGTTTGACCTATATTGAACTATAGCATAGAGTGTTTGCATGGTAGTGGACCCTTAAGCAAAGTTGTAGTACTTGATTAGAGTAACAACTTTTATTTTTGGGTCAAGACCTAATTTGGTGCATAGCATGCTCTAAAATAGCTCACAAGTTGCTAGAAATGCTATTTTGAAGAGTTGAAAATTTTTCTAAGTCTAAACTGCGTTTACAGTTTCCATGTACCTTACTTGGGAGCATTGTAACTAGCTAACCATTGAGAATTTGGGGATGCTTCTTAAAGCAAGTTTGTAGATTACATGTAGCTCTATAATTTCTATTCTGGGAATTTTTGCTAACTCTAACTAGTTTGGGAAATACTGGTGATCAAATCAGATCTGCCAGTCACGTTCAACGCCTCTGATGGCCACATCCACCCCACCATCAGTGGCCAACCGGGGTAGGCTAGGCATGCCGCATGGTGGTCATACGTCGGCGTTGGCCCGGCCAGTCGGGCATAGCATGGTAAAGAGTGAGGCGATGCCATGCTCAATCCATTCCTTGCTCTCTCGCTCTTGCTCGCTTTCCCTCTCACCCACCAAGCAGCAGCGCCACTGTCGCCATCGCCGCAGCGAGCTCCGCCATGCCCGCTCGCTGCCATCGTCGCACCATTCCTCAATCGATCACACCAACAGCTCTACCATTATCACCTCTTCCATCCCGACCCGCTTGCCCCTCTTGTCGAGCCAGGGTAAGGGTGCATTTTGCTTCGCTGCCACCATGCCCTCATCGGAACACCGCCACGCTCATGGCTCGCCATGGCCCATCCATCCCACTACCCCACATTCATCCATCTCCTTTGGTCAAGCACCCCACTAGTGTCTAGTAGCTTAGGCCAAATCAAGGGTTGACGCTACTATGTGTCGGTGCCGAAATGGTTCGCCGCTCCGCGTGCGGCCGCCATTGCAGCCGTGGCACCCGAGCTCATCGTGCCAAGCTGGCCCATCGCCTCCTTCCTCTTTCATGAGCCTTAGGTTAGGTAAGCCTTGACCTAGCATATGGCATCACAGAGACCTGCCTCTTGCTGCTGTCTTGCCAGAACAGTGGGAGCACCGCCGTGTTCTGTGCGTCACTTCATGGGCATGCACAGGGTCAAAGCTCACCGCCGCCTCACCGGAACCCTAATCACCCTAGATAGCTTCGCTAGGAGTCCATGAAGCCATAGCATGCCTCACCAGAGCATGAGGCAGCTGAAGAACACCAGCATACCACTGTGCTGCCTCCATCATCCGCCATCGCCACCGGCGAGGGTGCTCCAGTGCACCACTGGTCCAACTATGGGTACTACAGGGTGTAGGGGATCACAGGGAGCATGCAGGTGTCATCATTGTCACCGGTGATCTCACCGTCGGTGAGATATCGCTGGCCGGAGCACCTCCTCTATTTTGGAGTCACTGACATCTAGGTCCCACTGACCAGCAGGCCCCATCTGTTAGTCTGTGTATTAGTTGATTTTTCTAAATTGTTTTCACATATTTGAATGCTTGTTTCAAAAATTCATATCTCAAGTTTGGAGTGTCCAATTTTGGTGAACCAAATTTTGTTGGATTCCTCATGAAGTGTAGTATTTTGTAAAAATATGAAATGCATTGTTTCTAGTATTTTTCTAGGAGAATAAAATGTAGCTTGATAACTGCTTTTTAAATGGTTTCTATCTTGAAAATGCATAACTTAAGCCTAGTATGTGCAAAAATTGTGATTCCAATTTTGTTGAGTTTGTATTGACATGCTCTATCTAGGAAAAATACTAAAGTTATAGTAAACTTGATAGGAGATTCCCAGAGAAGGAGAGCCTAAAGCTGATCATCTTCCCGAGTGCTTGGATCATCAGCGTGCCACTCTCATGAAAGGCAAGCCCCAGAGTATTATAAGTCTCCCTATTTTATTAATGTCACCTAAGTCACTCGTATTGATGCATTATGTGATAGTAGTTATTTGAAAACACTTGCCGCATATTACCTTTCCTTATCCAAACATATCTACCTGAATCCTAATTAAGTCTAGGAATGCTACTTATGCTTAGCTATGCTTAGACCGGTAGAAGTCGGGTGATTTCCTATCACCTGTGAGCCATAGGTGATAACTCTATCATGGTTGGCTATATTGTGCTATCGTGGAACATAACTTGGTGTTGTTGTTTAATGGGAGATCGGGTAGAGTCTTATGTTGGTGGTAATCATAGTGATTCCATCTGTGTCATTTAAGGACCAGTCGTTGGAGGTCATCTTGTCATGTTGAACGTATGCCTCTCACATAGCTGGCCGAATAAGTCATTCTGACCATGAAGCCTAGTAGCTCAACTCAGGCCAAGGACACGAGCAGTTAAAGTGCACACCTTGGAGGTAGTAAGGATGTGTAGAGAGCCAATGGCATGAGTTCAAGGGTGGGTTCGAGTCCCGAGCTTCCTAGCAGATAGGTAGTATCTTTGAGGGTGCGGCGCTAGTCTTACCTACGATTTGGACTTGAGTTGTACCAAAGGTAACCTAATGCGACCCTGATGGGGGAAGTATGGGTGTGTGTTAGGAATAATTCCCCAGTTGGGCAAGAATCGATTCGAATTGCCATCTCTCCCAGATAGTGAGAACTTGACAGGAGTATGCTTCATCGTAGTAATTGATGGAAGTAGTGGTTATGAGATTATGAAAGAGCTCAACTTGATATGGTTATTATTGTATTGACTTAATGGTACCAACATGTTTGGCATAGGATAGTTGCTAATCTAGTATGAGATAGGATTAATAACTGGTGATTCACAGTTTAAAAGATATTGGACAACCAATGCTTTTTATGCAAATAATGTCTACCATCTCTACTTATAAAGCCTTGCAAACTCCTTGGTGTCTTAGTATTTTAGTTGATGATGGGTAAGTCTAGTTGAGTACCTTCTTATACTCAGGGTTTTATTCCCATTGTTGCAGATAACGTGATATACCACGGCTACTGCAAGCACTGCTTTGCTCCTGTCGTGGATGAGGAATAGGACCATGGGAGTGGTCGTTCTATATATCATCTCACCCTTGTGCTTCTGTTGGAGATGACTAAAAACTGGCTATGTATCTAAACTACTATTGATGTTGTTCTGAACTATGTTGCTTCCGCTACTGTTAAACTGATGTTGCAATAACTATGTTGGAACTCCAATGTATGACAAACTACTTGTGAACTTGTTGTAACATGTGGCTTGTATGTTGAATCATGTACGATCTTGGTTTGTATGTTGGTTGATTCGAGATCCTTCGTGATACTAGATAGACTACCAGATTTATATGGGCTCAAGTGTGATGGTTTGACTGCCTTGGTGGTTTCTATTATACTTGTGCTCTTATAAATTGGACGATTCTGTTACACATTGCATCATGAAATGAAATTATATCAAATGGATGTTAAAAGTGCATTTTTAAATGGCTTCATAAATGAACTAGTCTATGTTGATCAATGTCCCCAGTTTGAAGACCCTAGATATCCTAATCATGTTTATAGGCTATCCAAGGCACTATATGGGCTTAAGCAAGCCCTAAGAGCTTGGTATGAGCGCCTTTGGGATTTCCTCTTTGAGAAGGGCTTCACCATTGGGAAGGTCAATACCATACTATTCACCAAGAAGCTTGATAGAGAGATCTTCATTTGTCAAGTATATGTCGATGATATCATATTTGGCTAATCAAATGAAGATTATTGCAAAGAGTTTGGTGAATTGATGTCAAAGGAGTTTGAGATATCTATGATTGGAGAGATTACATTCTTTCTTGGTTTTCAAGTCAAGCAAATGAGAGAGGGGATTTTCATCTCTCAAGAAAAATATACCAAGGACCTTCTCAAGAGGTTCAAAATAGATGAATATAAGCCAATCAAGACAGCAATGCCATCTAATGGACATCTCGACCTAGATGAGGGAGGTAAATTGGTTGATCAAACTCTCTACCATTCTATGATTGGTAGTTTATTATATTTGACCGCATCTAGGCCCGATATCACGTTTAGTGTGTGTATGTGTGCTAGATTTCAAGCTAATCCTAAGGAGGCTCACATGGTTGCTGTTAAAAGAATCCTTAGGTACCTTAAGCACACACCAAGCATTGGTCTTTGGTATCCCAAAGGAGCTAGATTCCAATTAGTTGGCTATTCTAATTTGGATTATGCCGGTTACAAAATTGATAGAAAAAACACATCCAGAGGATGCCATTTATTTGGTAGATCACTAGTGTCTTGGACCTCCAAGAAGCAAAATAGTGTGACATTGTCCACCGCCAAGGCAGAGTACATTACCGTGGGTGCTTGTTGTGCATGAATTCTTTACATGAAGCAAACTTTGCTAGACTATGGTGTAGTTTCTAGAAAAGGTACATATCTTGTGTGACAATGAGAGCATGGTAAAGCTTGCTAATAATCCAATTCAACACTTTCGCACCAAGTACATAGATACCCATCACCACTTTCTTAGAGAACATGTTGCTAAAAATGATATATCACTAGAAGGTGTAAGGACCGAGGATCAATTGGCGGATATCTTCACTAAACCGCTAGATGAGGCTACATTTTGTTGGTTGAGGAATGAGCTCAATGTGCTTGATTTTAGTAACTTCACTAAAAAATGAGCTTGTGTTGTCCCTTGCATTGCATTGTAATATAAAACATGTTTAATTTTTAGTAATTCACCTAGGGCTTGTCTAACATGGTTAAGATAACCACCAAAAAGCATGTGAAGAAGCTTAACCTTGGATCAAACTTGACAAGCAACTAGACTTACCTTCAAGTATTGCATTGCATGTGCATGTGTGTTGCTTTGTCATTTCTTTTCGGTTATCTTTTGAGCACCTGTTGTGTTTGCCCACAAATAGGAAGAGCATTTGATGCTTCTATTGATTCTAAACCCTATTGTGTGGCCACATGTTGCTTCTCACCCCTTTTATTGCATACTTTCTTAAAAAGAATTATAGCATAAGGCAAAATACTTTGAAAATTTTGAGGGTTTGAGAGAGGTCTCTCACATCAGTCCTAATTGGTGTTTATTTGTGTCTTATTGAAGTTAGGACTTGATTGGGAAAAGGCAGTGTGAAGGAACTTTGAAGATTTGATGAAAAATGGTGACAAGACATTGCACCAGACTCTGCTTCCAGCGTCCGATCAGTTCATAGGAAGTGAAAAGCTACGGCACAGGAGCGACCGAATGTTGAATAGTGTTCCTCCAATGTCTAGCATGAAGGTGGCCCTACGTTTGGTCAAGCAAAGAAGAAGAATCAAGATTGACCGGACTCTGTGGAGCGTCCGATCATGAGGCACCAGACGTGTCCGGTTGTGACTTGAGGGGTTTGGATCTCTCTGTTGTTGACCCGACATCGGGTGGTAGCGTCCAATCGTTGCCACTGGTGCATCCGGTCAGTTAAATCTGAATGGATCCAGTACTCCTTTTCTTGTCTATCATGGGGGGGCCACTATATATTTCATCCTTTCACGCCGCGCCGCTCCTGCTCCTACCCTAGCTGACACACTGACTTCACTTGTGCCTCCACTGCCCCGCCCATGCTTACATCTCTGGCCGCCATGCCCATGCTCGCATCCACCGCTCCATCACGCCCATGCTTATGCCTCCACCGCCATGCTCATGCCTATGTCTCCACTGTCATGCCCATGCCCATGCCACCACCACACTATGCGCGAGCCATAGTGTCCGCACTACCTTGCTCTCTTCGTGTTGTCGTGGCCCCTACCATCATGTAGCCCAAGGACCCAAGCCGCCTACGTCGCGCCACCACATGGGTCTCACCCACGCCGCCATCCGCTGTGCCACCGTGTCTCCTTGGTCGCTGCATCACTTCGTATCGCCCAACCCTAACCCTAGGCGTAACATTGCTGATCCCGAGTGGTGCCCCATGATCCTCTCCTTGTCGATTGCCAGATCATCGGATTTCATCAGGTAGCAAGCTATTGATTTCAATTTCTTATCTACTGCTTGCTTCTTAGGGTTTCTCACCTCTAGATGAATATAGTGATTATTTATATTTCCTATCTATTCCATCGTGCAGCGAGTCGGTGCTCTTGTGGTTGACTTGATAGTGGCAGTTTTACTTGGGGCCAAGCCCACGAGTATGGATTGAGGCCAAGCATCACGAGTGTTAGTTGGTAGTTATTTCTTGTCAGTGGTAGTGATTCTATTCAACTTTAGAGATGGCACATTGCAAGAATGCTGAAGGTGGTCCTGGTGATGAGGATCCAAGGTCTCTACCTCGCCTAACTGCTCAGCAAAATGGAAAGGCAAAAAAGACTACAAAGAAGAAGCAGAAGTTAGATGATGTTGAGGCAAAGAGGGCAGCAGCAGTGGTAGCCACCACAGAGCATGTAGAGTGAGGTGGAGCTGGCAGTGGTGTTTGTATAGGCGACTAGCTATCACTGGCTTAGAGGGCCACCATTGAGAGGATTAAAACTAGTCTTGGCAGTCCACCCAGGACCATCATGCTTGGAGGATGATGTATTTCTTTAGATTAGAGTCAGACTTAGGGGGAGACTAGTATGACACAGTCGGCAGAGCAGATAGAGGACACCCAGTAGGGAGAGTAGGTTGAGGAGGCAGAGCAGGTAGCACAGCCATAACTTCAATGCTCCAGTCATATAGTACTCAGGTGTTACTAAGGCCTTAGATACAGAGGCAAGGCTCTCGTCGACCTCCTAGACCATAGGGTCCACCTCCCGTGGTTCACCTTGACCTAAGGGCTACCATAGCCAGACAGGTGCAGCAGCTACGGTTTGTTCAGTTTGAGGATTGGTTTCCACCGAGGCGGGATGAGCGTGCCTCAGAGCACTTCTACACTATGTTGCAGGAGGACTTCTATAATGCATATCTCAATAGTGGTGTTGCCTTCAGATCTCAATGGGTCTACTCCATAGAGTCTTTAGTTGCAGCTGCAGGTGAGTAGATCTGTCCTCACCTCTCTTATCTGCCAGGGTTGATAGATCTTCTTGGATGGATAGGTCGCTATGTTCCATCATGGGTCTATGAGTTCTACTCCTCTCTATGGATTGACTCGAGGCACAGGTTTATTCACTTTGCTTTCAGAGGCCATGACTACAGGCTCCAGAGCTCGAGGGTTAGATAGATACTAAGGATTCTAAAGTCATCTATTCATCTTCATGAGGTATGCTATGGATAGACAGAGCCTTCGAGATGCCCTCATGGTGGACTTGTGCCACCTACAGATCTCGTCAGACTGTGCTTCATAGAGCCATTTAGCAAGGGGTTAAGTAGGACACCATGTGACCTTACACCTATAGCTCAGCTTCTTGAAGCTATTATGAGGAGGACTCTGCTCTCGAGGATGGGCTACCGCGAGGGCCTGACTCATATTCAGCTATGTCTAGTGCATTCTGTAGTGTCTCAGATAGTCTTTGATATTTGGGATGTGATGCTTTTAGAGATGGAGGACACACTAGCAGAGGGCTTTAGAGGTCATCGTCAACTGCCTTATTGTCGGATATCTATACCCGGGTATCCGAGCCAAAAGATCAATGTGTGTCATGTTGCCTCATCTGATGGTTAAGAACACAAGTACAACCTCATCTAACCCCTAGGGATGGGCCATGCCTCGTCTAACTCTAAGGATGAGGTTTCTACCTCGACTAATGCCCAGGGGCTGAGCCACACCTTGTTCGACTCTGAGGTTGAGGTTTCCACCTCGTCCAACCCCTAGGGGTCAGGCCACGCCTCGTCCAACTCTGAGGATGAGGTTTTTGCCTCATCCGACCCCAAGGCGAGGGCCCCAACTCCAAGGACAAGGTTTCTGCCTTGTTCGACCCCAAGGCATGGGCCCCAACTCCAAGGATAAGATTTTGCCTCGTCCGACCCCAAGGAGTGGGCCCTAGCTCTAAAGACAAGGTTTCTGCCTCGTCCAACCCCAAAATGTGGGCTTAGACTCATCTGGTCCCTCGAGGAGGGCACCACCTCGTTCGACCCTTGAGGGTCAAATTTTGTCTCACCCGGCCCCAAGGGCAAGATTTCCACCTCGCTCGTTCCTCGGGGGTCGGATTTGCTACCAGACAAAAGCAGTGGCCCCAAGGTGGGACCCGAACCGCTTCAACCACTATGGCATGGAGGTGTACGCCCAAGAGCATGTCTAGGGTGCATCTTGATGCAACTAGTGGTCGCATCGAGGCCATGCTGGGAGACTCACGTCGCCTATCGCATCAATAGGCCAACACTATTCTACCAACTCCCTGCCTAAGCACCATCCAACATTAGTCAACCAGCGTTAGTTAACTGGCACTATACCACCAGCCCCTGTATAGCCTCTGTCAGGGGACCCTTTGACCATTCTGTCCGCTCAGATGGGATGGAAGACAAGAATAATGCAAGATGTCCGCATGTATGCTACAGCAGCCAATAGGACCCCGGTACGATGCCGCTGCCACTATGATCTATAGGGTCAGCGGGACCCACGCGAAGAGAAGGACGGCACACCTCTAGGAGCCTTATTTTTCTTTCTTTTCCCTCTTCCCTTGAACAGTAACCCCTACTTTCCCTTGGGCTATAAAAGGGAAAGCAGGGCATCCCACTAAGGGCCATCGGACAAGTGCATCACATAGCATCGAAGAAATGATCACATATCACACCACATCGCACATCGAACCATAGAGCCTTGGGAGCTCCTCCCTCTCTTGCTAGTTTGTAACCCTCTACTACAAATTCCATGCTAGTAACACGAGCAGCCCAAAACTAGACATAGGGACATTTGGCCTGAACCAGTATAATCCTTGTGTCCTCTTAGCACACCATCTAAGCCAGACGTGCAACATATAAATTTACTCGTTGGTGTTTACTCAGAACACTGATAGTTGGTGTGCCAAGTAGGGGCCTTTTGCACGTTTTGACATCAACACTAGGCCTTGGATGGCTAATCACGATATTAGCTGGGTCCTGGGCGCACATGTGCACTTTGGGGACCTAGACTTCATCATCACAACGGAGGGAGGGCTGGCGTGGGCGCTCATTATCGTTCAACCCCTCCACTCCGCCGACCTCGACATGATCACCGAGGCACTTGAGGAGCTACGGTTGCATGCACCGGAGGCTCACGCCCTCGAGAGCGGCCAGCTCCCTAACTTTGACTATGGGAGGTTGGAGCATCAGCTCGGTGTCTTCCTAGGACCCCAACCATCCCGGGAGGGCCTGCACCACCTCATCTTCTTGTTTGCCAACGTCATGTCACAGCTCGTCGGAGGAGAGCCCCTCTCCCTAGAATACCTCATCTAGAGCACCCCGATAGTGCTCCCGTTCGGTCCTCGATAGATCATATGCATCACAAGCACCATAGAAAACATCATGGTTAAACATAACTAATTTATTTATATTCATTTATTAATTTCCTTAGATAATAAGGTGATTTAAAGGATAAATATTTCCAATAATCAATAAATTCCAAGAAATTTATAGTAGGCTACACATGACCCTAATAGTCTACTATACAAATTTCATGCTATTTCGACAAGTATAGCTACCTCTACAAAAATGACAAGTTACATATGCTTATTTTAGTAAAAATAGTTTAGCATAATGAAAAGTGTCAAGCAATAGATTTAATATTTTTCATACTTTCCTCCTAGCATGAGAATATTGTGTAAAAATTTATATGATCATATGTTATGTATTTTTACCCCATTTATTTTCACTAGAATCTAGCAATTAATTAATATTAAATAGGCAGACCATATTTCAAGTATGCTTACTGTAGGTTTAATATTTTTTCTAGCTAGAGCATATCAACACAATATCAACAAAATTGGGATCATAATTTATCGCCTTCCTAGCTCAAGTTATGCAATTTACAAGCTAGAAACTAATTTAAAAGCACTTATCTTGCCCAATTTAATTCTCCTAGAAAAATACCCTAAACAATAAATTTAATATTTTTAACAAATAGTACACTTCATGATGAATCTAACAAAATTTAGTTCACCCCATTTGGACACTCCTAGCTCAAGATATGAATTTTTGAAGTTTGTAACTAAATCTATAAAAAAATTAATAAAGAAAATCAAATTTCAAATCGAGCACTACAGCTAGGTGCACCCGGTGTATAGACCCCACTTCGACTGATGACTAGGCCCCACGGTCAACTTGGCCCCATGCGATAGAGAGACAAAGCAGAGCACCAGCTTGACCGGCAAAAAGCTCACCAACGGCGAGGTCACTGACGATGAGATCGGCATCAACGTGTTCCCCATCCTATTCCACACCTATAGGTATCCTCGGTTAGCTTAGAGGATCACCGGAGATAGCTCACCGGCGAGCATGGTGGCTCGGCAACGGCGCACGGTGGTGGACTCGTCGTCTCTAGAGATGGCATGGTAGGCAACCGTGGCTACAACATCAATAGATCCTAGCAGAGCTCTAGGGTTACGTTAGGGCGCTGGTGGAGCGGCAGTGAAGCTTGGCCATGTAGGGTGGCACGGCGGCGTGAGCACGGTGGCGGCATAGTGATGTTCCAGCGGGAAAGGTGATGCAAGCGTGCATTTGTATTCCCCGCGAGCTTCGCCATCCTAAGGCTAAACCCTAACGCCTAACTGAGAGAGAGAATGGTGACCGGATAGGCATGGCCATGGTGACGTGCATGGCGGTGGCGCTCTCAACTCATGATGGTGCGACTCGTGTTCTAGCACCAGCGATGTAGTAGCAGCTCAATGAGCTACGGCTATAGCTTCTAGGACCTACGATGAAGAAGAATCAAGAGAGAGAGAGATTGGAGGGGCGATGGATAGGGCTGGCCATGACAAGCTTGAAGCTCGGTGGTGCTCCATGGCCATGGCGGTGATGGCGACGTGTAATGTGGCCTTACCCTTGCTCGAATGGTGGTGCTAGCAAATCGGTGAGGTGAAGCACATCAAAGTGGAGCTATGGGCGAGATGGATTGGACGGTGGTGCGGTGAGGTTGGTGTGTGAGCGTGACTGAGGCACACGATGGCGACGGTGGCTTGCTCCACTCGCCTTCAAGCGAGAGAGCGAGTCAAGGTCATGTAGAGAGAGTGAGTAGGGACGTTGCTCCCTTTGCTGTCCACCCTGGCCAGATGCACAGGCCCAATGCCAGCGTACGGCGTCCACGCGGCGGACGTGGCCTGTGGCCGGTCGGCCACGATGTCGCGCTGTCCTGGCTAGTTTTAGACCGCAACAGATGATTGGCAGAGCAAGTTCATGTACATGTAACTCCCAAATGAGCTCGATTTAGTGAAAACTTCCCTAATATGAATTGTAGGGCTATCGGAGATCTACAACTTTGCTTAAATGAGTTTGGCCTAATTCAAGCTAGTTTACAAGTTACAATGCTCTAAAGTGGGCTACATTGAAACTGAAAACAGCTTCAAGACAGCAAAATTTCAAGTTTTGAAAACAGAATTTTGTTGATAATTGTGAGCTCTATTTGACCTTATTAGACACTAAATTAGCTCATGACCCTTAAATAAAATTGGTTACCCTTCATGTGAACTACAACTTTTATTTAGGTTACACAGCCATGCAAACACTCTAAGCTACTGTTCAACTTTGGTCAAACTAATATCATGAAAATGGCACTTCAAATGAAACCAACACTTAGAAACAAATTTGGTCTATGTCATGAATATAAACATTGTTCCAATTATCATTCTAGATGTGTCTAAGGTGTTTTCATGACCTCACAACCATTTCATACATTGGTCACATATGATTACAAGCATAAGCATATATATAAAATCAACATTTCATGTGATAAGGTATAAGAATGAAATGAAATTTGATATCCTCATGCTCATGAATGCTTGGATGATGCTTATGCTCATGAAATGTAGGTGCCAAATGTAAAGCTTAACACTAGGGTGTTACAGGATATACCTAAGATAGCTTTCTCCACTAGATACGGCTTGTATGAATATTTGGTCATGTCTTTTGGACTGACAAATGCTCCTGCCTATTTTATGTACCTGATGAATTCGGTGTTCATGCCCAAGATTGACAAGTTCATGGTCATGTTTATCGATGATATCCTAATTTAATATGAGAATGAGGCAAATCATGCAGAGCATCTGAGAGTTGTCTTGTCTAGGCTGAGAGAGCATAAATTGTATGCAAAGTTTAGCAAGTGTGAATTCTGGCTGAAGAAAGTACCTTTCTTGGGTCATATATTATCTGAAGATGGAATCTCTGTAGACCCATCTAAAGTACAAAAGGTCATGGATTGGAAGGCCCCAACTTCGGTTCATGAAATTTAGAGTTTTCTAGGGCTAGCAGGCTATTATCATCGTTTCATTCCTGATTTTTCCAAAATAGCTAAGCCCATGACTAGATTACTTCAGAAGGATGAAAAGTTTAATTGGACTCTAGAGTGTGAACCTACTTTTCACACTCTACGAACCTTGCTAACCACTGCTCCTATTCTAGCATAACCCAACATTGAAAAGCCTTTCGATGTGTTCTGTGATGCATCAGGTATAGGTTTAGGGTGTGTGCTTTTGCAAGAAGGTCGAGTTATTGCATATGCTTCTAGGTAATTGAGAAAGCATGAAATCAACTATCCCACACATGATTTAGAGCTCATAGTAGTTGTTCATGAGTTGAAGATATGGAGACATTATTTGTTGGGGAATGTATGTCACATATACACTGATCACAAAAGTCTCAAATACATCTTCACTCAACCTAAACTAAACATGAGATAGCGTAGATGGTTAGAGCTAATTAAGGACCATAATTTGGAAGTGCACTATCATCTGGGAAAAGTCAATGTTGTAGTAGATGCACTTAGTCAGAAATCTCATTGTAATGCCTTAGAAGCCTTATTGGAAGATGGGTTTAATCTATTGCATCCTGTTGTGCAACACAACATCACTGTCAGTTGTTCACTTGAGAGTAAAATCATAGAACTATAGAAGATAGATGTAGGTGTGTTTCACATAAAGAGAAAGATGAAGGAACATGAAACCAAGCATTTCAGGTTGGATCAAAGAGGTGTGCTATGGTTCAAAAATTGAATAGTGGTACCAAAAGACCATGAACTTAGAAATCAAATCCTAGATGAAGCTCATTCATCCAAGTTGTCCATCCATCCTAGTAGTAGCAAAATATATCAAGATTTAAAACCTATTTTTGGTGGACCAAGATAAAGAAAGAGATTACCGCCTATGTCGCTAGGTGTGATAATTGCAGTGGAGTCAAAGCTGATCATTTGAAGCCTGCTGGATTGCTCCAACCTTTATCTGTTCTAGGATGAAAGTGGGAGGAGATCAGCATGGATTTTAATGTTGGACACTTAACAACTCAGAAAGGTTTTGACTCGATATAGGTAATTGTAGACTATTTGACTAAATCCACATATTTCATCCCAGTCAAGACCAACTATCGACCTTATGATTACACAACAATGTATATCGCGCATATAGTGCGGCTACATGGAATACCAAGAACCATTGTGTCAGATTGAGGATCCCAATTCACTACCTAGTTTTGGGAGCACTTGCATAAGCAGTTAGGTACCAACCTAGTTCGAAGCTCAGCATATCTCCCTCAGACCTCTGGGCAGACTGAGCAAGTAAATCAAATCTTAGAAGATATGTTGAGAGCATGTGTGATCTCTTCCAAGGGTTCATTGGAAAAGTGGCTACCTTTAGCCAAGTTTTCCTACAATAACAATTATCAAGAGAGCATCAAGATGCCTCCTTTTGAGGCTTTGTACGGTCAAAAATGTAGAACTCCTTTGAATTGGGTTGAGCCTAGAGAGAGGAGATACTATAGCATTGATTTTATCACAGAAACCAAAGAGCAAGTGTGTATTATCCAACATCATATGAAAGCCGCTCGGTCTAGGCAAAGGAGTTATGCTAACAAGAGAAGAAGGCCTATCGAATTTGAGGTAGGTGACTATGTATACCTCAAGGTATCACCCATGAAAAAGGTGCAATAGTTTGGGGTGAAAAAGAAAACTAGCACCTAGATATGTAGGCCCGTACAAGATCATCGAGCGAAGTGGAAGAGTGGCCTACAAGCTATAGTTAACTCTAGAAATGCGAGCCATATTCAATGTCTTTCATGTTTCTCAACTTAAAAGTGCCTTCGCATACCTGATGAAGCCATTGAACCTGCCAATATTAAGCTCCAATTAGATTTGACATATGAAGAGAAACCGATCCAAGTTTTGGAAGAAATGGAAAGAGTCACCTGAAGCAAGGTCATCAAGTTCTAAAAAGTGGTGTGGAATAACCTCGGTGAACAAGATGCCATGTGTGAACGGGAGGATTATTTATGTGAGGTTTATCCCGCCTTTTATGAAAAATGGTAGGTCTTTCAAATCTCGGGACGAGATTTCTATAAGGGGGAGGGGTTGTAACACCCTAGTGTTAGGCATTGCATTCGGCACTTGCATTTCATGAGCACAAGCATCATCCAAGCATTCATGAGGATGAGCATATGGAATTTCATCTTATTCTTTACATATTATCACATGTGATGTTGATTATATACATGCATATGCTTGTGATCATGTGTGACCAATGCAAGATATGGTTGTGGGGGCACAAAAACACCTTAGACATATCTAGGATGGTAAATGGAACAATGTTTGTATTCATGACATGGGCCAATTTCGCTTCTAAGTCCTAGTTTACTGAAAATGTTATTTTTCATGGTGCTAGTTTGACCAAAGTTGAACAGTAGATTTGAGTGTTTGCATGGTAGTGCACCCTTAATAAACATTGTAGCTTATCTTATGGGTAACAAACTTTATTTGAGGGTCATGAGCTAATTTAGTGCCTAACATAGTAAAAAATAGCTCCAAAGTAGCAATCAAATGTTCTTTAGGGACTTAGAAATTTTGCTAAGTATAAAGCTGGTTTTCCATTTCAAAGTAGCTTACTTTGGAGCATTGTAGTTTGAAAACCATAGCGAATTAGAGGAAGCTTTCTAAAGCAAAGTTGGAGAGTACATGTAGCCCTACATTTCCTATTAAGGGGTTTTTCACCAACTCGAGCTCGTTTGGGAGTTACATGTGCTTGATGTTGCTCCATCAGTCGGCCATCGCCAACCTAAAACCGAGCAGCAACAGCGCAGTAGTGGCCAACCAGTGCCAGGCCATGCATGCCGCATTGCGACCGCTTGTTGGCATCGGCTTGGCCGGTTAGGCCAGTAGGGAGAGAAAAGGGAGGCGAAGCTGCTGCACTCACTCATTCTCACTCTCTCGCTCTGCTCTCTCCCTCTCGCTAGCTCATCGAGCAGAGCCGTGCTCACCATCGCCGCCACACACCTCCACCGCACTCGCATGCCACCACCACCACAACTCCATCCAATCCATCACGTGCATAGCTTCGTTGTGAGCCACTCGACCTTCTTGACCCGCCATAGCCACCGTTCGAGCCCAGGTAATGTGACATTTCACGCCACCATCACCGCCATGGCCATGGAGCGCCGCCGAGCTCTGAGCTCACCATGGCCAACCCTATCTGCTGCTCCTCCTACCTCTTTCTCCCTGGGTCTGTCATCACCTTAGGTCATTGATGCTCACATCATCGTTTATTTAACCGCTAACACCGCCACCGTGTTGGAATGCACTACCGCACCGAGCGTGCCCATCATGGCCATGAGCTCAAGCTCGCCATGGCCGGACCTCATGAGACCCCACCTTCCCCCTCCTATGTTTGTTTCTGAGCCGCCATGAACCCTAGTGCCTACGCTAAAGATGGAGACCCATCACTAACCACTGGCTCACCGGAACAACAAGCACCGCACCACCGTGCTCTCACTGCTGTGCCACCATGCACATGGCCGAAGCTCACCGCCGCTTCACCATGGTTCGATTTGTACCATAGAGCTCTGCTAGGTTTCGTAGAAGCCATAGCTATGCTTGCTTGGTCACATCTTCACCGGAGATGGCAAGTCCGCCACCGTGCGCTGCCACCGAGCCGCCATGCTCATTAGCAGGGTAGCTTTGGTGATCCGCTGGGGTAACCAAGGGTATCAGTTGATGAGCAAGATTGTGGGGAACACAATGCCGGTGACCTCACCACCGGTGACCTCGCCGTCGACGAGTTTGCCACCGGTCAAGCCGCACCCCTGCTCTGTGTGCCTATCAAGTGGGGTCCATTGACCATGGGCCCCTATTGTCAGCCGTAGTGGGTGTATAGACCGGGTGCACGTAGTTATAGCTCCCGGGGTGAAGCTGATTTTTCCTTTATTTATTTTCTAGATTTTGTAGCAAATTTCAAAAAATTATATTTTGAGCTAGGAGTGTACAAATGAGGTGATCCAAATTTTGCTGCATTCATTATAAAGTGTAGTATTTGATAAAAATATGGAACCTACTGTTTGTGATATTTTTCTAGGAGAATTAAATTAAGCTAGTAAAGTGCTTTTAAAATAGTTTTTATCTTGTAAAATGCATAACTTGAGCCAGAGAGGTGCTAAAATTGTGATTCTAATTTTGTTATTCTTGTGTTGACATGATCTAGCTAAGAAAAATAATAAACCTATAGTAGGAATTCTTGGAATATGGTCTTTCTATTTAATATTAAATAATTGCTAGTTTCTAAGGAAAATAATTAGGGTAAAAATATATAACTTATGAACATGCAAATTTTTACACAGTGTTCTTATGCTAGGATGAAAGTAAGGAAAATATGAAATCTGTTGTTTGACACTTTTCACTAGGCTAGACTATTTTTGCTAAAATAAGCCTATTCAATTTGTCATTTTTGTAGAGATGGCTATACTTATCAAATTGGCATCAAATTTGTGCAGTAGATTTTTGGGTTCATATGTAAGCTACTACAATTTTCTCAAAATTTATTGACCATTGGAAATATTTATCCTTTAAATCACCTTTTTATATCGGGATATTAATAAATGCACATAAGTAAATTATTTGAGCTTAACCATGATATTTTCTATGGTGCTTGTGATGCATGTGATTTGTTGAGATGAATAGTTGTGCTTAGAAGTAATTGGTTATAGGCAGCTAGTTAATTATTACTTTATAATTCAACTAAATGGCTACATGAGTAGTTTCTGTTGTGTTGATAAATTCATGATGATAATGACCTCTTCTGTGAAACTTGTTAATAACAAAGTTGTACATAACTTACTCATCTAGCGTGTCCTAAAATTTCATAGTCATAGGCCTAATGGTTTAAGAATTATAGCTGTTAGAAGTTTGCTGTCAGATTTGCTTGTCCTCTAGACAGATCTGGAAGATTGAATTCTTTGACCCAGATAGCTATTGAATCACCTTAATATGATTAAAGTAAAGTTAAAGGTAATTTTATAAGATTTCCAAAAAGTCTAAGATCATGTTATGCGGGTATATAAAACTCTAGTTATGGTCAAAACGAGTAGCTACTATCTTGTAGTCCAGAAAATACTTTAAATGGATGTTTGTTTAGTTACTAGAGAGGAGATATGCACCTACTCAGTAAAAGAAAGTGAATTTTGTTATCACCTTAATAACTTGCTGCCATGGACATTTAGGAAATATGCATTTCATCATATCATAACATCCATGTCATTATATATGCATCCTTGATATCTTATTTCAAGATCATGCATATGGGCTCGCCCGAAGGAGTAACCCTACTAGAATTCAAAGAAGAGGCTGAGGACAATCAAGGGACACCCCAACCCATAGCTCTCGAAGGAGAGGAGCCAGCCACTGATGAACTTCTAGAGTGCCCTAATCATCGACCCACCTCTTTCTTGAAAGGCAAGCCCCAGAGCGTCTAAGGCTCCTATGTTTTATAAAATATCACTTGAGTCCTTTATGTTTGATGCATTAGGTTATAAGAGTTGATTTGGAAACACTTTATGCATAGAACTACCTTGTCTAGATATATACTTTAACCTTGTGTAGGTCTAGGATCGAATATATGCTTAGCCATGCTTAGACCGGTAGAAGTCGGGTGATTTCCTGTCACCTGCGAGATATAGGT
Organism: Miscanthus floridulus; assembly: GCF_019320115.1. Lineage (NCBI taxonomy): Eukaryota > Viridiplantae > Streptophyta > Magnoliopsida > Poales > Poaceae > Miscanthus > Miscanthus floridulus. Next base: position 28,710,344 of record NC_089590.1, on the reverse strand, counting down.
GGATACCAGAGCATGGTTGGCTATATTTGCTATCGTGGGAAAGAACCATGGGATAATGCAACTAGAGGCCAAGCAGAGTCTATGTCTAGGTTGACTCCTATGATTCTGTCTATGCCAATTAAGGACTGTATCGTTGGAGGCCCTCTTATCATTTTGAACGCATGCCTCTCACTTAGCTGGCTAGATAACTCATTCCGACCGTGAAGCCAAGTAGCTCAACTTTGGTCAGGCCTTGTTCTATCAAAGTGCACACACTAGATGGTAGTAAGGATATGTGGGGAGCAAGATATGAGCCCAAGGGTAGGGTAGTCCTGATCGTCCTAGCAACTAGTTGTCCCTAGTTGTGCGGTGCTAATCGAACCCACGAAATGTGTACCTGGGTTGTACCAAAGGTGACCTAATGCTACCATGACTAGTAGACCTGGGTTTGTGTTAGGAATAACTACCCAGCTGGTTGCAATCGATTCGAATCGCCATCTCTCCCGGATAGTGAGAAACTTGATGGAGCTTCTTCATCGTAGTAATTGAATTATGGAATATGATGGTTCTGATGAATATGCAAATCTTACACTGGCTATGGTACTATTGTATGTTACTAATGATATCCCACATGTTTAGCATAGGTTAGTTGCTAATCTAGAGATGAATAGCTATAATCAACTTGGTTATCGAATTACAAAATGTATATCTAAACTAGTGTTTTATGTAAAATGGTGTCAAGCTAGCTCCACTTATAAGGCCTTGCATGATCCTTGGAGTCACTTTATTTCTAGTTTATGACAGGTAAGTCTAGCAGAGTACCTTCTCATACTTAGAGTTTATTTCCCACTTGTTGTAGATAACACAGTATATCATGGATATTATAAGAACTGCTTCTGTCCCACCATGGATGAGGAGTAGGCCCCGGGCAAGGCGCTTCTATTTATATATCTAATCTATGATGCTTTTATGGGTTGTGATCATAGACTAGCAAGTATTTGAACAATGGTGTGAGATGTTGGTTTAAAAACTACTTTGCTTCCGCTACTACTTTGTTTGAACTTGGTTTGTAATAACTTTAATCGCACTCTAATGTATGGCTATGTATTTGTGAACTCTATGTAACATGTGGTATGTATGTTGAATCATGTACGATCTTGGTTGTATGTTGGGGATGAATCTAGAACCTTCAAGGTACTTGATGGACTACTAGGTTTATAGGGACTCAAGTACATGTGGACTACCATTGTACTTGTGCTCTTACAAATTGGACGGTTCTGTTACAGGGAGGTATAGGTAGGTGTATATAGGGCCCTTCAAGCATCCTAGACCCTCAGATCAAACCAACTTCAATGGATGGCATAGATGTGATCCTTGAAGCAGTGGAGAACTAACATAACAACGCGAAGGCTGACAGCGGGGCCCATAGACCGATCGGCCTACAAGTGGGACTGATCGGTCCCACTTGGTAGGCGCTTGGGCTCCTCTTCAGTGGAGAGCGTCCTAGAGTCTTCTAAAGTCTTCTCTTGTTGGTTATGCGGCGGAATTACATGATTTCCTTTGACAAATAGGTCCTCCTTGGTGGTTATCTGATTAAATCCTGCTGAAAACATAGATTCACCAAAACTCATGAAATTTGTCAGTTAAAACCCCTAAGTCTACGTTGGTGATCCATTTTAGTCATTTATGCAAGCTATATTGATGGTTTGTGATAAATGTTAACAACCATCAACAAACTCCCCCATACTTAGGCTTTTACTCATCCTCGATAAAACGATGGATTACTCAAGACATAACCTTACGATAAGTCATCCACATAAAACTATTCCCAGTCATACATGCTCTATAGGATTCAAAGTGTCTACCATGAAACTTTGGGTGGTTGAAGAATAAAAAACTTGAAATAGATCACCATCTTCCTTTAGCCAAGTCAATTGGAGAAACATTTTAAGAATTTTGAAAAACAAAACATAGCTTACCTTCTCCTTTTTGTGGTACTCTCAAATCACTCAGTATATGTGGTATTTTTGGATCCTCACCAAGGCATTAATGACTTTGCCTTCTTTTTGCCTACTTCTAAAAAGCTTATGTGGAACTCAAGGAGGGATAAATATGAGGACATACTTGCATTGCATATATTGTAAAGTCAAAACAAGGATCCAAGGAGAAAAATGTCATACTCTTAGATCAAGATGTGTATGTGTGTGGATATGTATATGGTGGCTAACCTAATTCTACTATGCTCCTTGAAACATATCTCTCTTGTTTGAAACTTGGAAAACTTTTGCAAGAAGACTTGGGCTATCTTATTCATCTCTTTCTTCTCTTTTTTTACAGGCGGGTATCTAAGTACCCATTGTTTTATATGTCTCAAACACTTGTTCATTTTTTTCAATATTTTTCTTTTGCATAGCCCATTCCTCTTCTCTGCAATTGAAACTTTTCAAGAGAGACATTTACAAGTACTTGGAGCATTTTATCCTATCAAACATATTTTTGTGTCTATTCCTAGTGTAGGAGTAAAACATTTTTGGGTGGATAGGAAAACATGTTTTTGTGTACTCCCAGTGTAGAAGTAGCAGATATAAGTGGAGTGTACGTGATCTTGATCTTGGGACCATGATAAATTTCTAAACAAACGTCATAAGGTTTGACCAAACTCAATACAATGACAAGTAGTATATGTAGAAGGTTTCCTGATCTATCATATTTGTATGGGTCAAGTGGGACATTGCTTACCATAAAGGAGAGGTGTAGCTATTCTTTTAACTTTATGAAATAAAATTCTCCAATAACAAGACATCAAGAATCAAGTTCTCATTATTCTACTATATCTCATTCCACAATAACTTAAGTAGCATGGGGTCCCTAGTAATAAGTTCCCAATAGTAGCAAGACTTCCAAGAAAAGGATTATGTGAGTCTATCCTTTAGTCATGATGGAAATAATCTTTTCCCATGTTTTAAAGTTGTTTATCAAAGGATTTTCAATTTGGTTCGCAAACCTGACCGTGACAAAGCGTGAGGCGGGCAGCTACTATGGTGGGCCTGCTAGCCCATAGGGGAGACTGGGTGGCCTACTCTAGAGCCCATTTGGGTCCAACTTTAGTCAACATGGTCCTTGGTCCATTGCTTCCTGAATTTCATGATCGAATTCCATTTTGTTGTCGTGGTGTGCTTTCCCCCACACTTGTTTCCTATTTTACCTTTATGCACAACATGTGGAGACAAACACATATCCAAAAGAAATAGAGAGCAGATAATAATAACAATATTCCATTAATATCATAGGGCACTTTCTTACACAATCAAACCTAACACAAACTTTAAACTAGCTAGCACAAACTTCAACACTCTAACAATCTGAGCTAAACAAATGACCTAGACATTGACCTAATTGTGCCCTATTAATCCACAACCTAACTCTTAACTCTCATATTTCTCCTTGTTTACAACATAGCGACTTAAGATAGTGAGCTCATATTCTAGGTTCTTGCAATAAATGTGCTCCTTATCTAGCCTAAACTGCAGAGCATGGGTATAGTCGGTGAGGGTTTTAATCTTGTCATGTAGCATGGCAATAGTTGGTCACTAACGCTTCTCATCGTTCTCTAGGACAGAGCATGGCGCCCTCTTCTTCTCCTTCGGCGGAACAACCTTCACTTTTTCAGTGCAGCATGAACTACATCTATGCTTAGGTGAGGTGTGACTGACTTATACTTCACACATGTGACATTTCCAAACTTGTTGGTCTTGACTCTGGTCAGCATCTTGTTTGCCCTCGGGGGGATGATGTTGATCGTCTTGGGCACCTTGATCGTCATCGACGTGTCGGGCTAACAAGGCTTGTCCTTGAGAAGTAGATGTGGGGGCTATAGAGCGATCATCGAATGATGGATGGCTTGGGCGAAATAAGATGGATTGGAGGAAACTAGAGCCATGTCCTATGGAGGGATGACGCTCAGTGCTAGAGCATCGGGCTTCTTATTTAGATCAAACCCAAAGGGAACAATCTCTCTACCAACCATTGGAACTAGGGAGGAGGAAGGCTTTGCCGCTGTTGGAGAAAGGAGGCTTGTTGGAATGACTATGGAGGTAGGCAAGGGCTCATTTATATAGGAGGAAACTTGTAGCATGGGTCAAGATCTATCCATTAGGGTCTCATAACGAAGGAAAAATGAATGCGGTGAAAAACTACGGGATTATAGAGGGAACGACTCTAGAAGATATGAGAGAATCTACCGGAGGTGAGGTGGCTGCTAGGTGGGCTAGCTGGTCTATAGGTGGGACTGGTTGGTCCCACATGGTGGCCTCCCATGGAGATTTTTCTCATGGCGGTTTCTAATCTCTATCTAACCCCAAAAATGATATTTATGCGTTATGAAACATAAAGAGGATGGCAGTGGTGTAAATCTATGGTAAAATCAGAAAATCTACCTCATCCAAATCCTCAGGTGGTTTTTTAGGTTCTAGAAAGATCTTGAGATGATGACCATTTACCTTGAATAACATACCTTCATCATTTTGAAGAGTTACCGCTCCATGCGACGAGGTGCTTATAACCTTGAATGGTCCTTCCCATTTGCTTCAAAGTTTTCCATGCCCAAATAATTTGACCCTAGAATTCAAAAGTAATACCTTATCTCCTGGGGTGAACTCCTTCTTGATCCTCTTGTCATGCCATCTTTTTGTTCTCTCCTTATATATCTTGGTGTTATGAGTTATGATATGCTTTTTCATGCCATTCATCAAGCTCAGAGAGTTAAATCTTCCTCTTGGTTCCTATAGCTTCAAAGTCCATGTTCCATCGCTTGATAGCCTAATGAGCTTTGAATTCTAGCTCAATAGGTAAATGACAGGTCTTTCCATAGACAAGTTGGTATGGTGACATCCCAAGTGGTGTTTTATAAGCCGTTATGTACACCCATAGTGCATTAGGTAGTCTATCCTTCCATGTAGTCCTCATCTCATTGACCGTTTTCTATAGAATGTTCTTGATTTGTTTGTTCGATGTTTCTGCTTGGCCACTTGTCTAAGGGTGGTATGGAGTAGCGATGTTGTGATAGATCCCATGTCTAAACAAGTAATTGTGAAAGTTCTTATCGGTGAAATAAGTAACTCCATCACTAATCACCATACTTGGAACTCCAAATCATGGAAATATTGTCTCTTCAAACATCTTCTTAGAGTTCTTAGCATCAGCAGCTCCACATGGCATGGCTTCTATTGGCGGTCACTAACGACAACATTTGACTACCAAATATTATCCAAAACTGGAGAAATAAACAATCTTTTAACACATATGCCTTTACTATTGACATAGTTCCACTTGTACTAGAGAAAACATGTTTTGTAGGACAAACATTTGAATAAAAGTGGAAAATGATCAAAATGCACAAAAGAGAAAGCGTAATGTAGATTCTATACCAAAGTACCAAGCAAAGGCCCACTCCAATGAAGAATTTGGGCCGACCATAGATGTGGCAGTGGTCTAGGCCCACCCAGGAACCGACCACGCGAAGGCGGTCATGAGGCTAGCCCACCAGGGTGCGGGCACACCCTGGGTGGGGCAGCACCCCCATAGTCTCCTATTGGCTCCACCTTTCTATGGTGGTTGCATGCCACCATGCTACGGCGGTTCCCGAGTGTTTCCTATTTTTCAGCACTAAACCGACCAAGCCACTAGTATAAGAAGAGGGCTAGAGCTCATTCTCAAAACACACAACATCATTTGGAGCCAAGCACCTCACTACCATCTCTTGTACTATTTTAGTTTAGTAGTACTTTTGCGAGCAAGGCAAGAGCTACTTGGAGAGCTTGTCTCCATGAAAGAAGAGTGACATCTTGGTATGAATAATACTATGAAGAGTTCTTCCAAAGTCTTGCTATCATATCAAATGAACTAAAGTATAGTTGTCTTATTATAATCATGATATATGAACTAGCATATATTTTGTGTGTTATGATCTTAATATGTTCAACTTTGTGCTTAATCATTCATATGACTTGTATGAGTAAAAGTAGAGCTAGGGTTGAGGTGACGGTTCGTCATTTGTTTAGGTTTGCCCATATTCTTGCTTGTCGATCCGTAGGGTAGGAGTCCTAGGAGGATGTGGGTAGTTTCTTTGTACACGGGCATGGTGCTCGGGTGCATGGGAACCTTTGGATATGATGGTACCCCATGGTTGAGGGGTAGGTGGCAGGTGGTGACAGCCCTGCCCATCCCTTATAATCCCCCATGTTCAGGTATTGTGTAGGAGTTTTAAAGTCTCTCGCGCTTGCTAGCAGACCAATGCTTGGAGATCTCCCCATCCATCTTAAACTTAGTTCTAACTCTAATCATATAACATGTATGATCTTTAACTGTTCTTTGCACGGCTATATTAGAACATGCCGGCTCCATGTAGGAACATTCTTTTATTCTTTATTTTCCTTTTATCCTTGAGGTTGGCTTAGATGTGTGTCCACTATCCTTGATATACCATTTTACCCCTGTCATGCACTATGGTTCACTATGCAAGTATGTAATCTTATTCATGCTCATGCTAGAGTCTCATACCTTATCCTCCTTTGGGAAAATATAAATAATGATACCCTGAATACTTTTGGGTGAAATGCTACAATGATAGATCTATGTGCTTGCGGATATTTTCTATAATCATTAAGAACTATCATAGTTGGTGTTTCTTGGTGGTGTCACTAAGGTTAACTCAATCTTAGTGATGGTGTTAAGAAATGCCAATAGGAATTTTTGGCGCTGCTACCGGTGATGGACTCAAAACCTCCACACTTGATGATTGCGTTAAGAAATGCCAACAAGCATTTCTGGCGCCATTGCCGGGGAGGGCATAGGTTAAAGTATCTAGTAGGACTTGATCATGAGCACATGCATGTAATGCTAGCCATAGTTTATGCAGGTTAATTCTACTTGTTTTCTTCCTTTTGTGGATGAAAACAGGATAGTGTATGAGTGGTTTTGATCTATCGAACAACTACACCAATAATCTAAAGGCACTCCTAAGGAAGAGCTAGTCTCATACCACTTCTTCTTCTGCTACTCCACTAGCAGTTGAACCAGTCACCCCTGTACCATCTGCTACTACCAAAATGGCCAAGTCACTCCATGACTACTCCACCCCCACTGTTGCCAAAATGCCTGTTGGGCCCGCTATGAACATAGGTACTAGAAACTTTAAGCTGCACATTGGCCTCATCATGATGGTATAGGCAAACCAATTCTGTGGTTTACCTAGCGAGGATGCAAGCGCACACTTGCAACACTTCCTAGAGTTATGCGACACCATAGTCATCAAAGACATCGCACCAGCCAGCATCAGGCTTCGTCTATTTCCCTTCTCCCTCGTGGGGAAGGTGAAATAGTGGTTCTATAAGGAGAAGGAAGTTGTCCGTACATGGGACAAATGTTCCATGGCATTCCTGGTGAAGTTTTTCCCCATGGACAAAACCACTGCCCTGAGGGGGAAATTTTCAAACTTCTAGCAAACTTCACTAGAATCCATCCCCGAGGCATAGGAGAGGCTCTAGGATTACATCTAGGCCTACCTACACCATGGAATGGAAAACTAGCTTGGGCTCTAGAACTTCTATGAAGGGCTTATGCCCATGTCAAAGGGGCACGTAGATGCCATTGTTGGAGGAGCATTCCTTTCTCTGACCATCGTTGATGCCACGGCTCTCATCGAGAAGATGGTGGCCAATCAAAGCTATGGGAGGAATGAAAACAACAAAAAGGCATGCATACCATAAAGGAGGTGGATATGCTTGCCGCAAAAATGGATTTATTGTTGAAAAGACTGGAGGAGCGTGCTACCGATAAAGAAGCCATGAGGGCCTCCGTTCAGGCCACGGACTCGCAAATGACTTGCGAAGTCTGTGGTGAGGTCAGACACTCGAGGAACAACTACCTTGAGACCTATGAAGAAGCATCGTACATCAACAACAAGTTCTAACAAGCTAACAATAATAGGTGGAACAATCAGTCCCGCCCGCAAGGAGGTAATTCCAACTTTAACTCAAATTACAATTCGAATTTACCTTCCATGAAAGACCTAGTATTAGGTCAAGCTAAAATAAATGAAAACCTTACTAAAAAGCTTATGTTTAATGATAAAATGATTGAAAATATTAATTCAAAACTTGAAAATTTATCCCCCTCGATGAAAAAACAACTAAGTTTTAATAAAATGATTGAAACATAAATTGCTCAAATTGCTGCCGCTATACCTGTCAACCATTCGGGGAAAATCCTGAGCAATCTGAGAATTCCCCCAAATTTGTTCATGCAGCTACAGAGCAATGAAGGAGGATGAGTCTTGCCAATGGACTATAAATGTCGAGCCCTTACCAAAGATAAATCGATAGTTATCTTTTTCAAATATAACTTAGAATTCCTATAAAACTATAGATTATGCTTTAAATTATGCTAAAAATAAATGCAACTAGTTCACCTTTCATATATCTGGAATAAATTCCCTTCCATGTTTTATACAACGTACATGTTTTGTTTTCAAGTATGGTTAGTGTGCAATCATACTTTCATAGGCTTTTCAAATTAAGCATGGCGCTTAGGCTGTTCAGCCTACCTTGATCAAATTAAACATGATGTCTATTTTGATCATTGAACCAAAATTGCTGAGTGAAGACATGGTTGAGTTAAACAAAGTAAAAACCACATAAAATAAATAATGTACCAATGGAGTCGTCACCAAGCCATCTCGGACCGTAGGCCTTAAGCTAGCTTAGGGGAGGACCCTCGTAGAGGTACCCTTGTATCCTTTTCGTATTTTTGCATTTATTTATTAGCATATAAAAAATCTAAAAATTTAAAAATACCAAAAAATGATAAAAATACCAAAAAATAAGAATTCTACTCTCATATGTGTTTTAAGAATATTTAGTTTCTCCTATATTGAAATCACAAAAAGTTGCTCTATCTATAATTCATCTATGCCTAGGCTATAACATAGTATTCTCCAAGATTTATGTTTTTTGGCTAAAAATGTCTTATCCTAAAACTTGAAAATTTATGGGTTGCAAATGCATGCTCCTTTTCTAAGTTGTTGCGAGTTATGATATGGTACAAATAGAATTTGCTGTGACTTTGTTCTAAGAGAAACTTGACATCTGGGGATTTTACTTTCAAAATGCTAAAATTCAAAAGTTCATCAATGATTATGAATACCTACCAAGGTTATATGACACGATTCAAAATTTAAACCTTAGTCATATGCTACTTGTCTGAGCATTGAACTTTGTCAAATTGTTGTGACCCTTGTTGAGACTCTTGTCATGCACCCATGATCAAGACACACGTACACCTACAAATAAAACTGCTGACTCTTACACTGAGAGTTGTACAAAAACATGTTTTTTCCATCCACCAAATAATTACTCCATTCATTTATCATGTGTCACTCTCTCAAAAATTTCATATGCCAAAAAGAATAGTATGGGCCATGATAAAAAAAGGGGGGAAGGAAAATAAAAATATCCATGCCAAAAGGCATGAGAGAAAAAAATGCATGCCAAAGAGCATGAAGAAAAGAAAAGAAAAAGAAAGAAAGAAATAAAGATAGCCCATACTTTCAAAGAAAGGCATTCATCCCAAAAAGTAAGAGATTCATGATTCAAAGGAGTACCAAAAATATTTAGAATTAGGACAATATAAAAAATTCCACACACTTGCATGTCTTGACAAAGTGTATGACTTGCATCTCCTTGAGGTCTAGTTTTTGGCTTAGTAAAATATGTGATGCAAGTATGCCCCACTCTTCATACCTACCCAAAGCTCCACTCAAAGCCATTAGTGGTAGGATATGAAAAAGAAGGCAAATACCAAATGTCTTGGTGAGGTTACATACACTTTGAGCGATTGAGAGAATCATTTGAGGAACTTACATTTGTTTTACAAAACTCATAAAACATTCAGATAGATGGTTGATCAAAAGAATAAATGATTGGTGATAATCGTTCTATCTTACAACCGCCCAAGAACTTGGAAAAGCTATACGCCCCACAGGGATCAAGGTAAAGGGTGGATAAAATGCTAACTTATTTAAATTGTTGAAGAATACTTTGTTATAGGCATGGCACTTGTGAATTGTATCGGCATAGTAGCAACTCCTGATCAACAACCAAGTACTTAGCTATTTGCTCAGGATGAGCAATGGTTAAGCTTGGGGGATTTGTTGGCAGTCACTAACAACAACATTTGACCGCCAAATATTATCCAAAATAGGAGAAATAAACAATCTTTTGACACATATGCCTTTACTATTGACATAGTTCCACTTGTATTGGAGAAAACATGTTTTGCAAGACAAATAAATGAATACAAGTGGAAAATGATCAAAATGTGGAAAAAAGAAAGCACAACACAGATTCTATACCAAAGTACCAAGCAAAGGCCCACTCCAATGAAGAATTTGAGCCGACCACTGACGTGGCAGTGGTCCACGCCCACCCAGGAACTGACCTCACGAAGGTAGTCGCGAGGCAGGCCCACTAGGGTGCGAGCACACCCTGGGTGTGGCCACACCCCCGCCACCTCCTCTCGGCCCCACCTTTCTTTGGTGGTTGCATGCCGCGATGCTACGGTGGTTCCCAGGTGTTTCCTATTTTTCAACGCTGAACCGACCAAGCCACTAGTATAAGAAGAGGGCTAGAGCTCATTCTCAAAACACACATCATTTGGAGCCAAGCACCTCACTACCATCTCTTGTACTCTTTTAGTTTTAGTAGTTTTGTGAGCAAGGCAAGAGCAACTTGGAGAGCTTGTCTCCTTGGAAGAAGAGTGACATCTTGGTATGGATAATACTATGAAGAGTTCTTCCAAAGTCTTGCTCTCATATCATTTATATAGTAGTGCATATGAACTAGAGTATAGTTGTCTTGTTATAATCATGATATATGAACTAGCATATAGTTTATGTGTTATGATCTTAACATGTTCAACTTTATGCTTAATAATTTATATGACTTTTATGTGTAGGGGTAGGCGGCAGGTGGTGCCCCATAGTTGAGGGGTAGGCAGCAGGTGGTGATAGCCCTGTCCGTCTCTTATAATCCCCCACGTTCTGGTATTGTGTAGGAGTTTTAAAGTCTCTCGCACTTGCTGGCAGACCAGTGCTCATAGATCTCCCCGTCCATCTTAAACTTAGTTCTAACTCTAATCATATAACTTGTATGATCTTTAACTATTCTTTGCATGGCTATATTAGAACATGTTGACTCCATGTAGGAACATTCTTTTATTCTTTGTTTTCCTTTTATCCATGAGGTTGGCTCAGATGTGTGTCCACTATCCTTGATATACCGTTTTACCCCTATCATGCACTATGGTTCACTATGCAAGTATGTAATCTTGTTCATGCTCATGCTAGAGTTTCATACCTTGCCCTCCTTTAGGAAAATATAAATAATGATACCCTAAATACTTCCAGGTGAAATGCTACAATGATAGATCCATGCGCTTGCGGATACTTTCTATAATCATTAAGAACTATCGTAGTTGGTGTTTCTTGGCGACGTCACTAAGGTTAACTCAATCTTAGTGATGGTGTTAAGAAATGCCAATGGGCATTTTTGGCACCGTTACCGGTGATGGACTTAAAACCTCCACACTTGGTGATTACGTTAAGAAATGCCAATAGCTTCAACCCACTTAGAGACATAGTCAACTGCCACCAAGATGTATTCATAGTTCTTTGACTTTGAAAACGGTCCCATGTAGTCGATACCCCAGACATCAAAAAGTTTGATCTAGAGGTTGTTGGTGAGTGGCATGGCATCTCTTGAATTGATATTCCTGTGCCTCTAACACACTCCACACCTCTAGATGAAGTCCTTCGTATCTTCATACATGGTTGGCCAAAAGAATCCACTTTGCCAGATCTTCGAATGAGTGTGGAATGCACCATAATGTCCTCCATATGGTGATGAGTGGCATCGTTTGATGATCTTAATGCCTTCTTCTATCGGTACACATCTCCTAAGTAGGCCATCAGAGCAGACTCTAAAGAGGTACGACTCATCCCATATGTGGAGACGACTTTCATAGATGAGTTTCCTTTTGGTCTCCTCTAGTGGTACATAACCTACAACCATAAAATTGACATTGTTTGCATACTAGGGGTCAGATTTTATGATCTTGAAGAGCATGTCCTCCTACAGTGAATCATTGATGGGCAGTTCCTGTGAATTTTCAAACTACATTCTGGACAAGTGATCGGCAACAGAATTTTCTACTCCCTTTTTTTCTTTTATTTCTAAGTCAAATTTTTGAAGTAACAAAATCCATCTTATAAGTCTAGGTTTAGCATCTTTCTTAGTGAGCAGGTATTTCAATGTAGCATGATCAGTATAAACAATCACCTTAGCTCCTACTAAGTAAGATCTAAACTTATCAATAGCAAAAACAACAGTCAGGAGTTCTTTTTCAGTTGTTGCATAATTAAGTTGAGGTCCTATCAGAGTTTTGCTAGTATTAGCAATTGCATGATGCTTCTTATCTATTGTTTGTCCCAAAACTGCCCCCACAACATAATCACTAGCATCACACATAATTTCAAAAGGTAGCGACCAATCAGGGGGTTGAATGATTAGTGCAGAGATGAGTGCTTTCTTAAGAATTTTAAAAGATTTCAATCATACATCATCAAATTCAAAGGGAACATCCTTAGCCAAAAGATTTGTATGTGGTCTAGCAATATGTGAAAAATCTTTTATAAAGCGGCAATAAAATTCGGCATGACCAAGAAAACTACGAATCTCTCTGATATTTATGGGAGGAGGTAACTGTTAAATTACTTTAATTTTAGCTCTATCTACCTCTATCCCTCATTCGGACACTAAGTGTCCAAGCACTATGCCTTCTCTAACCATGAAATGACATTTTTTTCAATTAAGGACTAAGTGCTTTTCTTCACATCTTTGCAAAACCTTGTCTAAATTTTCAAGACAATCATTAAAAGTTTTTCCATAAATAGAAAAATCATCCATGCAAACTTCCATGATTTCTTTAATTATATCAGAAAATATAGACATCATGCATCTTTGGGAACAGGATGGAGCATTACATAATCCAAAAGACATTCTACGATAAGCTTAAGTTCTATATGGACATGTAAAGGTGATTTTACTTTAGTCATCTGAATGGATCGGTATCTGGTGATATCCAGAATACCCATCAAGAAAATAGAAGAAAGAATGATTTGCTAGTCGCTCCAACATTTCATCGATGAAGGGCAACGGAAAATAATCTTTCTTTGTTGCCTTGTTAAGTTTTCGGTAGTCAATACACATACACCATCTAGTGATGGTTCTTTGGGGGATTAATTCATTTTTTCATTTTTAACAATAGTGAAGCCTCTCTTTTTAGGCACAACTTGAACAGGGCTTACCCACTCACTATATGGAATGGGGTAGATAATCTCGGTGTGCAAGGGTTTCAAAACCTCTTTCTTAACAACCTCTCTCATCGCATTGTTAAGCCTATGTTGTGTCTCCCTAGAAGGTATAGAATCTAGGTCTATAGGGTTGCGATGGGTGCAAAGAGCAAGGCTAATTCCCTTAAGGTCTTGGAGTGAGTAGCCAAAAGCAGACCGATGCTTTTCTAAGATAGTTATCAAGCGTAGGGTTTCTTCCTAAGAGAGTTTATCACTTATGATCATAGGAGAATCCTGGTAATTATTGAGAAAAGCATACCTAAGACCAAAAGGCAAGGGTTTAAGCTCAATGGTGGGCTTAGGTGGTTCCAGTAATTCATCTAGAGGTTCAGGCTCTGTAGGATTTTCATCTTCTTCTTTGATGAAGAACTAGGCATCATCTTTAAGGATGGGTTCGATCAATTTATCAAGAGATGCAACCTTAACCTCTTCCATTAGGTCTTCCTCAGGAATTGGCTCAGTCTTAGCATTTAGAGAATGAGTAATGGGTATAGAAAGCTTAAAGTTTTTCTCGAGACTTATTTTCAACTTTCCCGTTTGTCCTTCTTGGATAAATCTTTCAATTGGTTGTCCTATCAATAGGTCAAACTCCATGATATCAAAGATATAAAAGCTCAAATGAACCATGGTTCCTTTTACTTGGATAGAGAGGACATACAGAATTCCCAAACTTGGGAAAATGTGTCCTGAAAGACCTTTCAATAATTTTATTGTTGAGGTTAATGGTATGTCTTTTAATAAATCATGAGCAAAGGATGTAGCCATGATATTAACACCCACAACTGGATTATAAAAAGCATTGAAAGGAGCTTTGTTAATTTGGCAGCGAATGGAAATAGATGGTGAATCTAGACAAATCACATCAGAGGAAAGCTCTGCTTCTTCTAGCCATTTATTGCTTATAATAGACACTAGCTCTTTCGTAGTCTTTTTAAGGAAAGCTTCCTCAAAAGGGTCAAGAATATCTTCATTGGATGATGATTTCCTAGGCTTCTAGGGTCTCCTTATGGTATGATAATTCAAGGTATCTCCGTATTCATCCAAAAGTTCATCCTTGAATTTAAACATAAAATCCAAAATTGGAGTTTCCTTCTTTTCTAGTGGTTCGGGATTTGGGACAGCTAAAGTTGGTGATGGGTTAGACAACGATTCTAGTTCAGCTATCTGAGATTTCTCCTCTATTGGCTTCTTGTCTACTTCTTTAGGGGTGTTCTCTAAGATTTTAGTAAGAATGCTTCTCCTTGAATTGGCAGAAACATGAAGGAACAAGCCTCCTGAAGCCGTATCAAGATGCTTCAAGGTTTTCCTATCAAGTCCCATATAAAAGTATTGAAGAAGAATGGGGTCTTGAATGGCAAGGTCAGGGCCAGTATTGATAGGAGCATTAAAGCGTTCCCAAGCCATGCCTAGAGATTCTTTTTTTCTTATTTAAAAGATAGAACCTCTGAACAAAGGCTGACTACTCTATAGATGGGAAAGAAATGCAAGCAAAAGCTAGAACACAAGGCTTCCCAATCTCCTTGTCTACTCCCTATGGTCAGCTTATACCAATGTTTAGCTTTCCTCATCAAAGAGAAAGGAAAAAGCTTCCAACGTAAGGTTTCATCTGACATGCCCGCTATACATAGGCATACACAGGTTTGCTCAAACTCGTTTAGGTGGGAATAATAGTTTTCATCATCTTTGCCCAAAAAGGATTGATCCTGGACCATATTGATTAAACATGGGCGTAGCTCATAGCTAGGTGTTAGGATAGGCTTTGAAAATTCTAGTGGCTCTAGGCGTGCTCTCGTAGGTGCAGCGTATTGGTAGGTAGGGGTGGATTCTAGATCCATGGTAAAAAGAAAAGAATAAAAAAGATAAAAGAATAATGATACAAGGTTAAGCTAGGTTCGAAGTTAACTCAGCAACCGTTTCCACGACAACGGTGTCAGAAATGCTTGTTGGTAAATATTAATGCACACAGAATAATCTACAAGTGCATGAATATTATACCGATGTAGCACTTCATCAAGAATACCTAGTTTTATATCGATCTCAAGGAAATGTGTGTGAGAATAACTAAATCTAACTTAACCCAACTTCACAATCAAGGCTAGATAATAGGAGCATCGAGGACATTGCTAAGATCTTCTAGTTCTAACTTTGGTAAGCTTTGTCTTCTATTGTTCAATTCTGGGGATATTACTAAAGAAAAAACAAGCAGAGTATGTTTCCTATAGTAACAAGGTCCTGCTAGGCCTACAAAGGATTCAACAAGGCTATAAGAGTCACCCTCGCGAGCTACCACCGATCCAGAAAGTAGGATACATCCATGAGTAACCGAGTCTAAGCACCACACTTATAATACAAATACTACTTTAACACAGGAGGTACAAGGATTAAAGTACTCAAAAGAGAGTTGCAAAACTGAAGAACAATATGAACAAGATGCTTACTTGAATTAGAAGTCGATTACCAGAGAATCTCAGAAGCAATCTCAAGAAGAACTTGATTCTGCTAAGGTACAAGCTATAGAGAGAGCACCAATAGTCCAACACTTTCTCCAAACTCTTCCCTCTCACTCTATCTCTCTATTTCTAATACAACACTAGATCCTATTGAAGACTAATCTAATCTTGATTGCTAGCTTTGATCCTAGAGAAAATATGAATTAGAGTTTCTGGCCATAAGGCTCTTAGGATCAATGCCTTTTGAATTGCCCTAGAGGGGGGTACATGTAGGTATTTATAGGGGCCTTCAAGCATCCTAGACCCTCAGATCAAACCGACTTAAATGGACGGCATAGATGTGATCCTTGAGGCAGTGGAGAACCGACGTAGCAACACGGAGGCTGACAGCGGGGCCCATAGACCGGTCGGCCTGCAAGTGGGACTAGGCGGTCCCACATGGCAGGGGCTCATGCTCCGCTTCGATGGAGAGCCTCCTAAAGTGTTCTAGAGTCTTCTCTTATTGGTTATGCTGCGGAATTACGCGATTTCCTTTGATAAATAGGTCCTCCTTGGTGGTTTTTTTATTAAATCCTGCTAAAAACACAGATTCATCAAAACTCATGGAATTTATCAGTTAAAACCCCTAAGTCTATGTTGGTGATCTATTTTAGTCATTTATGCAAGGTATATTGACAATTTATGATAAATGTTAACTACCATCAACACTACACTAGCAGGTATTTGTAGGGGTGGCTCATGTGCATTTGTAGCTATGGTTTTGCTAGTCACCCCTAAGTAACCAAGGCTACAAATGACTGATTTATAGGGGAGGTTGGCCAGTCACCCCTACAAATCGGTTTGTAGGGGTGGCTGATGAGCCGCTCCTACAAATCAATTTCCATAAATCATGAAAAAAGTTGCCAAAAAATAGCAAAAAAATTTAATCCGAGGAGGCCCCCACTAGTCAGCCACACACCCGCTCCCTAGCCATGGCATTTTTTGCATGATTTTTAGAGACTTCACGTTGGCCGGGATTCGAACCTGCGACCTTCCCATCGCGCGTACCCACCTCTACCACTACACCTCACACTCACGTGTGTCTATAATTCATTTTGGTTCCCCACATATTATCCTAAACCGAGTATAAATTGATTGTTTGAGGCCTTAAATGAATTCAAATGAAAAAGTTGTCAACTACAAAGTTATATAAAAGTTATATAACTTTTTGAGATCTACAACTTTCATTTTCGTAGTTTCTCCATCCGAGGTCATTTACAAAATTTGAATTTCAAATTTAAGAAATTCAAACATAGTTTTCCATGACAAAATGATTTCAAATAAAAAAGTTATCCACTACAAAGTTTCATAACTTTTCAAGATCTACAACTTTCATTTTTGCTATTTGTCCATCCGATGTCATTTAAAAAATTCAAATTTCAAATTTTTGGAAATTCAAACATAGTTTTTCTTGATGAGATGATCTCAAATGAAAAAGGCATGAACTACAAAGTTTTATAATTTTTTGAGATCTACAACTTTTGTTTTGATAGTTTCTCCATCCAAGGTCGTTTCAAATTTTTGAAATTAAAATTTGAGAAATGCAAACGTAGTTTTCCTTGACAAAATGAATTCAAATAAAAAAGTTGTCAACTAAAAAGTTCTATAACTTTTCAAGATCTACAACTTTTATTTTGGTCATCTGATATAGTGGTAGTAACATTGTTCTCAAATTTTATATATTCCTCTTATAGTCTATGGAACTATAAGAGAGATATGTAAATTTTGTGAAAAATATTACTACCACTTTGTCAGATGAATAAATGACCAAAATAAAAGTTGTAGATCTTGATGAGTTCGTCAACTTTTATGTTCATGACTTTTTCAGCTGAAATCATTTAATATTTCAAAATGACATTTGAAGTTGCTATTTTTTGAAATTCAAAATTTAAATAGATAAAACACAGTCACATGAAAAGATGGACAAAATAATAGCTGTCAAAACGTATTAAATTGACATAGCATGATTTTATAAAATTTTAGAAAAAATCATCAAATTTGAAGTTAGTATGAGGGAGAAAGACTAGTTACAAGTTTTAGCCAGAGACTAAAAAGAGAAATCAGTGTTCTTCACCAATTTTAAAATTAAATTTCAAACAATATTTTAAAGCAGTAAATGATTTCAAATGAAAAAATTGTAAATATAAAATTTCATAACTTTTTGAGATCTACAACTTTTATTTTGGTCATTTCTCCATCTAAGGTCATTTGAAAAAATTCAAATTTTAGTGCTTAATTTTTATTATTCGACGTCTATTTGTAGGGGTGGCTCAATCAAGCCATTTATAGGGACGGCTGATAACACCAGTAGCTTTGAAGGAGCAACTTATTTGGGCACCATTGAGCCGCCCCTACAAAAAAGGGGGCGTTGCTACAAATCCCTTTTGTAGTACTGTATAGCCTAAGAGGCATCTAAGGACCTCTCTTCACATCCATAAGGTGTCCCAACACATTACAAGGCCTAACACCCCAATAGACGGCAACGAAGCACCCTAACAGATTCTAGATGTGAACTTGTTTCAACGATTCCCGTTGATTCTGATGGAATTTTAATGTGGGACCACTTCCATTAGTTACCTTATTAAATTATCTTTCCATCCATATATGGATCGTCGAAAACGGAGTCCGTATACGACCTGGGCATCCTTTTTACTACACGCTACTCCTAGAGCCCGAGATGGACTCAAACTTGACTTGGATTGGGCCTCCAACTTGGCTTGGATGCTCTTGCTTGCCTCCCAAGGTGGTGGCCAAGGAGGAGGACATCCTTGGCCATATCTTAGATGGTCTCCATCTTCTTGGTGCGTGCTCCAACTTGGGTCTGGGTCCCAAGTATGAATAACAAGCCCACGACTACGTAGTAGCACCCGACAAAAATAGCGGTAGAATATCTTGATGATTTGAAGACCTTGCCAACGTGATATTGAGGTGGGACCCTCATTGACCTCAATCGCACTCCGAATGGATGAGTTATGGCCTTCACAATGAAGAACTGTTAGGCTACCGATGAACCAAATATTAGACTTTGATGAGCTTGCACTCCAAGATTGGTCTTGTTCATGGCATATCCATACTCTATCATCATCACCATCATTTCTAAGCACATTTGAAGTACCTATATTAGGTAGTAACAAATTCTTAATTTTATTATTATGTAAACATAGGAATGAGCTCACCTTGTCTTTAACTTTCATGGGCGTATCCATAGGTGTCATGTCCTCATCATCTTCCCCTTCTTGACAGCAAACCATCCTCGGTTTGAGCTTAGTTGGAGGACAGGTTGCAGGTAGTAGCCAACATTGCTCCCCTTCTTTGAAATTTAACCTATTTCTTTAAAACAAAACTTGGGGATCTTGAGATGACATGATTATATTTGTTGCACCCTTTAATTGATCATATTGTTGCACTACAAAAGGAGATTTTAGTTTTGAACAAATATAGACACGATGCACCATATACTCTCCTTCACAATCATATTTACCAATAAAGTGGTATGTACATCTAGATAACCATGGCAATTTAGCGCATAAAAATTTCTCCTTCAAATTACTTAGGGCACATAGAATATTAAACTCTATATAACCCAAAGTATTTAAAGAAGACAACAATTTTAGTTCATCTTTTTCAGTAGAAATGGGAAGCAAATTTTTATTTTTAGCATAAGTAATTGGTTCCCACACAAAATTATCATTCACATTCACTAGTTGTGGCACATGTATAATGGAAGCACTATCACACAACTCTTTTTTATCACAAGCAAGAGTAGAACAATCATTTTGTGACAAAGGTAATTCAGATTTAGTGTCCACTAAATGTTGCTCTATTATAGCTGAGTGGTGGACAAATTTAGCACATCATCACCAATTTTAGCAATATCAAATTTTGTAGCAAGCATAAAAGAATCTTTCAATTTAGGTACTTGGTGATTTTCATTTTTAGTATCAATCCCTTTGTTCTCAGTAGAAGCACTATCTCTATCAAGTTGTACAATTTTAGCGGGGTTTAAGATTTTACCATGCTCCAAAGTGGGTGTGGGAGGAGGTGGTGAAGATGTTGTTGCAGTGGCGAAAGCGGCCACAAATCTGCTTATCGCAGTCTCGATCTTCATGAATGCTTGCTCCACCCTTGCTAATATCTAGTTGGTGAGGTTGTCGCTAATGTTCCTTTGGTTTTTTTGCTAACATACCTGCAAATCTTTTTCTGCATGCATAGCAAGCTAGAACAAACAGTTGATAGTATAAAAATTCTTATGAAAAACAATATCCTGTATTTCGTGCTTCAAACCACCATAAAAGCAAATAATTTCATCTTCTATGTCCTCTACTATCCCACAACGTATTATACACTGTCAAAACTCTGCATAATATTCCTAGACGAACATATTGCCCTGCTCTAAGCACTATAATTTCTTACACCAATCACGTTTATAAGAAATAGGAATAAAATGATCATGCATTGCTTCTTTAAGTCTATCCCATGATTGAGGTTGTTGATGCAAATTGCCTAGTTCTTGCCACCAGATTTTAGCAAAATCCTTAAATTCAGTAGTAGCATGTTTAACTCTATGTATCTTAGGAACTAGGTGGGAGTTCAAATCTTCCCAATCAAAATATTTTTCTCCATCATAAGATCCATTAAAGGATGGTATGGTAAATTTACCTCTCAAACCCTTTGATGATTATAGTCTATTTGTGATGGCTGATTGTTCTTCATTCGGTCCATCCTTGCAAACTTTTAGTCCATGATTTCCTGCAATTCAATCTTAAACAAAAACTAGTTGTTTGATATTGTTAGAAATCAAAACAAACCATATCAACTATTATATGTGTCAGTGGAAACACGCTCTCACATGCCTTACCAAATTCTTATAGGTGTTCTTACCAAAGCAAAACAGTGGATGGTACAATCGGTGGCTGGTTCATAATACCTGTGAGGCACGGCACCAAGATTGCAAGGTCTTTTTCTATACTAATTTGAAGTATATGTGGAGCTTTGGAGGCACACCAAGAGAAATAATTTATATAGGCACACAAGTTAGTAACAGATAGAAATATTGAATAAATGTCCAAAGGTCTTGTCCTAGTTGCTGGCCTATACGTGTTCTTAGCAGTAGTTATGACAAACAAGGGAGGGAAACAAGTATGAAAGGTAGCAACGAAAACATGGACAAGGCAAAAGGCACCCCAAACAATAGAGCTATTGGGTGTTCCTTTGTGCTCCTTTTCTCTTCTCTCTTCTTTTACTATTTTTTCTTTTCTTTTTTTTGTCCAAACTTTATTTTTGCTTTTGCACTTTTGATATTTTTTCTTGGCAAGGAGCACACAAGAATAAACCACAAAAAATTTGAGCTCAATTGGATAAAAGATGTGGCCTATAGAAAATTAGGATTGTGTCCTAAAAAGCTTGCCAAAACTTGTGGGCCTAGAAACTCGATTTTCCTCATCAAATTTCACAAATATAATTTTTGCGAACCCAGCTTTGCTGGGATGAAACTGATCTAAATTTTTTTGGCATTCTCCGTAGATATAAAATTTGCCTTGTTTCAAGTTCGGATGCAAAAGTTATGACTATTTTATGAAAGGCAGTCCGAATTAGGGTTTTCGTGGCCACAAGATGTAAATCGATGGTGATACAGGATGGCGACGGGTGGAGGGATCAACACATACTAAAAAAGAACATAATCTAAACCGGCAACAAGAACTTGAACTAGGACACAAACTCAACACGGCTGACTCTGAAACTGAATCATGCAAAGGCTACGGCACGGATGATTATAGGACAGGAAACAAATATGGCGGTGGACTATTGGACAAAGGCGAAAACACTCATACTAAGGGTAAAATGCAAACTTGATGGTATGCCTGAAGCTTTGATTACCACTTGATGGGTACGGGGTTCCTGATCTTCCATCAGGTTCAAGATAACTATCGATTTGGTCGAAGAGCGACACACCGATTTGGCTTCAGATTATAAAGATCCGAACCCTACTGTCGGTGTTTGACCACCAATAGCCTACCACGGGGGTGCCCGGGGCAGTTTGTTCGGGCTTCGGTGTATGCAGAACTCGACGGTAAATGCAAGAGATAGTCGATTGATCCTGGTTCGGGCCCTCGACCGTGATCGAGTAATAGCCCTACGTCCAGTCGGCGTTAGCCTTTGCGTTGGATTGATTGTAAAGTGTTGTGTTGTACAATTGCTCTTTGAACTCCCAATCCAAGGAGCCCTGCCCTCCTTTATATAGTCAGGAGGTCAGAGTCCTAGTCGGTTTACAATGAGAGTTCCTAGTAGGATTACAGAATAATACTACTACTAAGATTACAGGGGAAGAATCTTAGTTAGACTAGATCTTCTCCCTTCCTTGTAGGGTATCCCATGGGTCCCGCATCGACAAGCCCCCAAGCACTTCATGGTTGAGTTCTAGAAGCCTCGTCTTGCTCCTTCAAGTCTTGTCGAGCAGGAACAAGCGTCGTCTGAGTGCTTTCTTAAGCGAAACCGTGTAGCACTTCGTGAGAACTTCGCGTGGTGTGTACCTTTTTGAAGAAAAAAGTACTCCCATTTGGATGTAGCCCCCGAGCCTCTTGCTGTTTGGCATAAGGAGCTTAAGGGTCTTTTCTTGAAATCACCTTGATTTTTCGTCGAAGGGCTCCCGAGCATATACCCAGGTTCTTTGTCGAACAGAGCTCGGATATAGCTATTTCTAGGTTCTTTTTGTCGAAAAGAGCTCGGATATAACTATGTTCGAGTTCTTTTTATCATGTGGCCTTGAAGTCGTCTATCTTGAAGAAGTCTTCTAAGTGATGTGCACTTTTTTGAAGGAAAAAGTGCACTCACTGAGTGTAGCCCTCGAGCCTCTTGCTATTTGGAATAAAAAGTTGGAGGGTCTTGAATCTTATGTCGTTTGAAAAACTATTGTCTTGAAGTAGTCCTCTTGGTGACGTGCGCTTTTTTGAAGGAAAAAGTGCACTCACTAAGTGTAGCCCCCAAGCCTCTTGCTATTTGGAACAAAAAGTTGGAGGGTCTTGAATCTAAGTTGTTCGAAAGAACTGAAAACCTCTCCTGTTGCAGCCCCCGAGCATATATCCGGGTTGTTTTGTTCAGGAAGAACTCAGATGCAGGGTCTTAGCATATTCTCTAGTAGTCTACTGTTGTCAGATATAGTTGTATGGTGATGGTTGAGTGTAAATGTTGTTTGTTCATGAGTTATACAGTGTTGGTATATCCTTTCGAATATGCTTGTCCTTGAGTACTGTTCCTTCACGCCTAAGTCCTCTTTTATTGAATTATGCCTTTTCACTGTGTCCTTTGTTAGGCTTGTTTCGTTGGTGCTCCTAGTCCATGTGCACCGCTCCTTCGGTCTATAAATACCCTCCTAGAGTGCTGTTTTGATCCATTGAGCATTTTGTTGCTTGTTCTGAAGTCTCTGTAGTCATAAATATGGTAGTTTATGAAGTAGAGCAGCCCCTAGGCGTATTTTGTAGTTCTTGTGTGTCTTGCCGTAGCTAGAGGGAGTCTTGTGATAGGTATTAGAGGTAGGCTAATCCTGCAGTAGCATTGTACTTGGAAGTACATGACGGTAGTTGTACGGAGTCTTGTGATGTGGGATGCAATCCTTCATCTGGCAGTTCTAGGTTGATCCTCATCGCCTACCCTAAGACTGTTCGGTGTAGATCAGCATCATATCTAGCATCACATCAGACTTGGGTAGACAGATGCCTAACGGCCTTCTCTGCTCCATGTTGTGCCACCGTGCTGCTGATTTCCGCCTTGGATGCACTGTGTTCGTCCTTTGAAGAAAATAGTGTAGCCGTGGGCGGTTTGTCCTTTCAAGTAGCAATTTGGAACACATAGTTGTTCCAGAGCCTAGCCATGTCTGGGTTCCTCTTTGCTACTTTGCTTTTCGTGGTACCGAGTTCGTTGGGTCTTGTAAGATGTGTAATCCTCTATTTTTGAAACCAGTTATAATGGAAAGAATCTTGTCTTTTGAGTTGTAATTCTTTATTTTCCTGATGTCCCGGTTGTTGATGAGATTTTTGAGTTCTTTCTATAAGGACCGGGTTGTTGCGCTCCTTATGAGATAACCCTTCTTTGCTTTATTGCTGATGAGTTCTTTTTGTGGTAATATGATAATTCCGCCGTGGTGCTGGATGTATAAGTCTGAAATCTGCCCATTGAACTGTACCGTTGTGTGGATTTGAGCCATCTGTCATTTTAGCTGCGTTGGTAAATGGACCATTGCATCCTCATGCCGTGTTAAAACGGGCCTAGTGGGCCGCGTTTTTACTGGTGTAAAATCTATTAAAAGGCCTTTCTCCTCCTTTTCTTTGGTACCCTGCCTTTGTCTTGAAAACCCTAGCCTTCGTGACTCCGCCATCGCCATTGCCACCATCATCTGAGCGCTGCCGTCTGAGCCTTCTCTTTCCCTAGTGCCTTTTTGTTTCTGCTAGTTCATGGGTAGGAAGAAAGCCATGAGCAAGTCTCAGGTGACCTTTGTGGACGAGGAGTCATCACTTACCATGATCGAGAACCAAGAGTTCATGGCCATGAGGGCTACCTAGAAGGTTTGGCCAGCTCCAACAATGACTAAAGACCAGCTTCACGAGCTTGTTGGCGATGGTCTGATCTAGAGCAAGGACATTGCTGAATGGAGGGCTCCGGGCGAGCATCAGGTCCCCGCTCCAGGTCCTGGTGAGATTATTCTTTTTGTCTCCTTTATCCATGCTGGACTTTGCCTCCCTACTTCTACTTTTCTTCATTGGTTTCTTGGCTATTTTGGGATTAGCCTGAATCATCTTGCTCCCAATGCTATTCTCCATCTTTCTGTCTTTGTTCATCTCTGTGAAACCTTCCTTGGAATTCCTCCTTCTCTTTCCCTCTTTCGTTACTTCTTTCATCTAAAGCCCCAACCTCGCCGCGATGTCACCAGCGTTCTTGGTGGCTACGGGATTCAGTTTTGCCAGGGTTTTAGAAGTAAATTCTTTGACTATGACCTAGTTGATTCTATAAGAGATTGGTGTGCTAACTGGTTTTATGCTGCCAACTTGATTCCTCCTCTTTCTGTTCACTCCGGGTCTAGTCCCTTGGTTAATGACCGATGGGAAAAGAACCCGGTGATGACTGCTGAGCTCTAGATGATCAAGCCCTTTCTTGAGAAGATTTGCACTCTAAAACAGCAAGGCTTGACCGGCTTCGGGATTATTTCAAGTTTTCTTTATCGTCGAGTTCAACCTTTGAAGGAGCGCGAACATTACAGTTTTGAGTACTCTGGGGCAGAGGACCCTTCTCGTATGGTCCCTGCCCTTGAGTTGATCGACGAGGAGGTGCTCGAGCATCTCTAGAAGATGCTAAAAGGAGTAAGCGTCATTATGCTTGTTGTCCTTGAGTACAGCGCTAAGAACCCATCCCCTATTGTGAGTTGTTCTTTTCTTTATGCGGGTACTTTTGATTCTCTTTCATTGTATCCACTTTTGCTTAATCTTCCTTGTCTCGTTGTTTTACTCTTTTATAGGAATTGGGGCATAATTTTGCTGATCCAATTCCCCTTGATGATCTCCCAGCAAATGTGGATGCTGGGGGTAGTCTTGTTGGGGCGTCCTTGACCAGTAAGTTTCAAACTACCAGGATGCTTCCTGGTGTTTCTTCCACATTTTCTAACGTATATGAAGAGTATGTTCCTCGTCTAGTTCCTCGAGCTCCTCATACTTTCAGAAAGAGGGGGCGAGCGGATAGTTCTTCTTCTACTCCATCTACTGCCAAGAAGTCTCGCCAGTCGAGTACTCATCTAGGTACTCCAATCGTAGCTAGCATGCTCTTAGGTGAGCATATTAATACGCTCTATCCTTTTGCTGTTTATTTTTATCTTTGACCGAGTACTTTTGTCCTTTTTTAGCTGGAGCCATGGTGGCCTTGGTCGAGAGTGAGGAAGACGAGGCTGATGATGTGCCTCTTGTCATGCGTTGGTGAGTTCTTTTCTTATTTTCCTGTTGTTGAACCCCTCATTTGTTCTGACTTTGGTCTTGATTTCTTTGTAGTAAGCGATCGTTGGGTACCAGTTCTTCTGGGGCTCCGACATTGAGTTCTTCTGTAGCTCTAGTATCGAGTTCTTTTGGGGCTCCGGTACCAGCTACGCCGCTCCTATCGTAGGGTGGCGGTGATGTTTTTGCCGCTGTGGTTCCCCCTGCGAGGTCTTCTTTAGGTTTCATGAAGAAGAAGATAGCTGAGTGAGTGCATTCTGGTTTTATTTCTTTGCTTGTGTTCCCCTTTTTTCTTATTCTTTTTGACGAGTTTCCTTGTCAACTTTTAGGTCTTTGTCTTCCCCGAGCCTCTAGTCGACTTCTTGTCAAACCTCTGGTGCGCCCTTGTGTATAGAGTCTCAGGACTCAAAATGCACTATCACCGAGGTGGCTGTGAGGGGGATGGAGTCCATAGCTGCTGATTTGCTGGCTCCCGAGGTGACCGTGGCCATTGCGGTGGGTTCATCTGAGGGATTGACCGTGGCTTCCTAGGAGACTGCCTTGGTTGTGCCTTCTTCACCTCAGCTGGCTTCCCCTTCTCCTCTTCTTGCCTCCGGTGGTCCACCTTTGGCTGATGACGTGGTGCAGTAGTTTGATGCCACTCATCGATTATCGAGGCTAACCGCCGCCTGGGGAAGCTTGTCGACCCTTGCGACTTCTTTTGGGGAAAGGCTCCAGGTAAGTTTTTCTGAACTTCTTTCTTTGGGTGTTCGTTTTTTCCTGTCCTTATTTCTTGTTTTTCTCTCTTTCTTTTTGCTCAGTCTTTTTCCCATGATCATATCGGCTTCTTTTTCTCATCTAAAAATGAGAAAAAGTTGTCTTCTGAGGTGAGTACCTTGAAGGTAGAGCTTGACCTCTATTGGGCCGAGCTGGAGACTGAGCGTCACACGCATTAGAATGAGGGGAAGGCTCTCCATGCTTGAGTAGTTGAGGTGGAAGAGCAGAGGGATGCAGCTACCCGGGAGGCCTCGAAAAATGTGGAGGCCATGAAGAAAGAGTGCCATGGTATCGCGAGTTCTTTTTTGCTTCCCTTTGTATTCAAATTTGCTTTTCTGCTGACTTGTCTTTTGTTGCTTGGTCTAGCTCTCCGAGTTGAAAAGCAGAAGCTCTTAGAGGGTATCGATGAGATGAAGACACTCGTTCGCACTAACCATAATAAGTCTAAGGAGGTAATTACACAAGCTAAAGAAGAACTCGCGCTTGCTAAGTTGATTAGGCATGGAGCTAATAGAGATCTTGTGTAGGCCCAAAAGACCATTGAGGACTTGATTGGCAAGTTGGCAATGGCTACTGAGAACTAGAAAGCTTTGTGGAAGTCTTTTTGGTCAGTAGCTGACCTTCTCCGGACTCCAGTAGACGACGGTCATTCTTGGGCTTAGTTCATTCCCTAAGTGCCGACCTGTTTCTAGGAGTTCGTGAAGAGGTGTGCCCATCTTTACACTAGGAACGTTCTTGCCTAGGTCTAGGTTCTTTCTCTGGACTTTCCTTTGTCCAAGGTTGTCGATGAAGCCGAGAGCCAAGAGTACTTGGATGCTGTTGAGAGGTTGGAGCCTGAGGTCGATGACTTAGCCAGGAAGATTGTAGATAATCTTAACATTGATGTTTCTTCTCCTGATGACAATGCCTGATGTAATCGACCTTTGTATCCCAGCTTCTTGTAACAAAACACTATACTTGAAAACTGAATGGAGAATCTTTTTTGTTGATGTCTTCTTTGTCTGTATTTCTTTGTCTCGTAAATAACTCGGCTTTGGTAAATCATTGTCTTGACAAACTTTCTTGATCTGTCAAGTGCTTTTCTGGCTTTCGTTTGAACCTTATAAACAACTCGTATATGTAGATTGATGTTTTGACAGACTTCCTTAATTTGTCGAGTGCTTGTCTAGCTTTCGTCTGTGACTCGTAAACAACTCGGTATAGACCATTGTCTCAACAAACTTTGTGCTCTTATTAGTACTGAAAAGACTTAGGATATCTCTAGCTTCTTCTTCTTGGCTTAGCTCAGAGTGTGGTCAGCATCTGGTCTTATCTCTGGTTGCAAAAATATCCTAGGACCGGCAAGCCCCTGAGCACTTCATGGTAGAGCTCTGGAAGCCTCATCTTATTTTCCTCAAGTCTTGTTGAGTAGGAACAAGCGTTGTTCGAGTGCTTTCTTGAGCAAAACTATGTAGCTCTTCTTGGGATCTTCTAAGTGTAGCTCTTGAGCCTCTTGCTATTTGGAATAAGGAGCGGAGGGTCTTGTCTTGAAATTGCTCTGATTTATGTTCAGGCTTAGTTTCAGTCATTTTGCTTTTTGGTTCGAGTGTTAGCTTATTAGCTACCCTCATCGGCGGGCTCAAGCATGTTTTCAGCTCTTTTGCTCTAGGTCGGTATGCTCAGGCGTCTTTTCAGCCATTTTGCTTTTTGGTTTGGGTGTTAGCTTATTAGCTACCCTCATCGGTGGGCTCAAGCATGTTTTCAGCTCTTTTGCTCTCGGCCGGTATGCTCAAGCATCTTTTCAGCTATTTTGCTTTTTTGTTCAGGTGTTAGCTTATTAGATACCCTCATTGGCGGGCTCAAGCATGTTTTCAGCTCTTTTGCTCTCGGCCGGTATGCTCAGGCGTCTTTTCAG